>NC_137898.1:67409268-68009268 GCF_963455335.1 Martes martes
GTTTGAATATCAGTACTAGGATAGTTGATCAGACAGACAGAAGGAGCCCAGGGCTCTGATGACCACAGCTGCTGTATCAGCTTTGACGTATATGCCTCTGGATTTATTTTATCTGAGAGAATAAATTGCTAAATTTTGTTATATTGACTTTCTGTTATGTATTGCCAAGACTAATTCTAAATAATACACTATATATATTTTTTTCTCAGAATTGACTTTACTTTCAAAATATATCCACATATCCAATAAGGAAAAAAAATGAAATTTTTAGGGGTATTTATATCTTCTAATCATATATACATGAAGAAAAGCATAATGCCACTCTTTCTGAATCCTCATTATATTTTTCTCCAGTGCACATACATACACACATTACAACATCTTAGATTCTTATTCTTGGTTAGAGGATAGGATTTAGCCTCTGTACAAAGTGGGTCAGAGGAAGAAGGAATATGATCCAGAAAACTAGTTTGCTACAGAGGTAGCCAAAGCTCTTTGAATTTCAAACCTGATCTAAAACTATATGGAGGACTGGATTCCTCATTTTCACACACAGGTTTTTCTTCTTGAGCAATCTTTATTGTGCTTTCAGAGTAAATTGAGATGCTCTTGGTGAACATGCACAAAATGAGGTACATGTTTGAGAAAAGGAAGGCAAATTGACATCCACTGTATTATGTAATAAATTAAAAAGCACTTTGAAAGTAGTACAATGGCTAACATCAATCTAACCACTATTTTGAAAAACATATATAATTGCTAACTTTTCTAAAGCCAATCTCACACCTACTACATCCCTACTACATTACATAAGACGTGGATAAGAATATCATGAAAGTTCTACACAAGAAATTACCCCCCCAACTGTGGATGGTCCAGATTTTATATATATATATATATATATAATTCACCCCATTTAACCTATTTGGTCCCATCTCTTACTAGCTCCCATATGTCTTGTTTTTCCCACTTACAATGAAATATTTTGCTATATTCTTACAGCTTTTAGTACTAACACCGAGCACTTATCACTCAATTCAGAATTGCTGGTTTATAACGTTTGCTTGACAATCAGTCAGTGAGCACTTTGAGGGTAAAGAATGTGCTATTTTCACTTTCTTTTATTAAGGGATAGCACAGTGTCTGGAACAAAGTAGGCAATATTTGTTGATGGAGGAATAAATGTTTTAAAGAATAACTGAGGCAATCCAAAGCATCATTACAGCTGGTTATATATTATCTGTGGTCAACTTTATACCTGCCAGCACAATATCTTATACATTGCAGGATGCTAATAATATAACACCTTAAGATAATATGCTCAGAATGTTTTAATTAGGATGTTTTATGACTGGCAATTATGACCAGCTCCCATTTTTAAATAGTAGTGAGCTAATATTTTAATCTTCAATGGTAGGGATGGAGAAAATGATTGAAGGGTAAGACTAGGCAAGGAAATGGGTCTCCATATTACCAATTTCTCTTGCTTCTAGGTCCGTAAATCAGGATGAAGAAATAGGCACCAAATTCCATGATTCCAAATCCAAGGACTCCACTAAGGAATCCAAAGATTCCTTAAGTTTGAATCTTACCAATCAATATTTAAACTTGAATGAACATCTACCACCAGACTACATCATACTACACAAGATCTGGAGTGGGTTTAGTTCCATGAAGACATCACCAGACTCCTGGTCTAGTAACAGCATAGCCCCACCTTAGTCATGCCATTAACCTTCCAATAGTATGAGTTCACATTTTATGCAATTCAATTATTTTGACCCTATTATCATCTTATGGTGGGTTTACATATTAATTAAACTAAAACCATGCATATAAAATAGAATTAGAAAAAATAAAATTAGAAAGCCACATAATTAATTAAACCCACAGATCCATGACTGGTTCTGAAAATGTACTTGTAGTCATTGATATAGTTGGAACTATGTAAACAAGTTCAGAAATAGCAAATTGTTCACAGGGTTAAATTTTAGAAGAAATATGTCTTAGTTTCCATCATCAGAAGAATAGGAAAATCTACATGATCTAGGTAATAAAATGCTTTCTAGCTATTGGCTCAATAATGTGCTTTTGAATACAAAATGATAATTGTTCATTAAAACATATTTTTAAAGTTCAACAATAGGGAACTAGGAACAGTGCCAACTAACCAACCATTAAATTATAGTCCATGCATTTTAATAAATCTATCTGTATTCAAAATATCAAGCTATTCAATGAATCATAAATTAACTGTGTGTTGAAGAGAATTTTGCATACTATAAATTCGAAACTGTTTTTTTAATGTTCTCTAGTTTTAAATACAGAAATATTAACCTTTTCTAATTTAACAAGATTATTATAAATTTCATAATGACAAAGGGATAAAGATAAACATTGCATTTTTCTGGGTTTCTATGAAGGTTGAAAGATGAAAGAATATTTAAATTACCCCTTCAGGAATGCTACTGAAAAAAATCAAGAATTTCATATCTCTAAACAAAATGCAAACCACACCATGAATGTAGTTCCAATATGATATAGTACAGTCTAGCACATAAACCTCTGGAACATAAATTGATTAAAGTACTAGTTTTTATTATTGTAAAAGTAATGATACCTAGTGTAAAACTTATAAAATTCTTAAAAAAATAAGAACTCTGAAGAAGAAATATTTGTAGTCCTCATAAGAGGTAACTGTTCCATTTTAGTATATGCTCTTCTAATTTTCCAGGTATTTTTCGCATAGTTGAAAATATTTAAAAATCATTTTTAGTCTACCTTTTCTCTTAGTGTAATCATTTTCCATGCTAATTCACTCTTCTTTAGGAAACATACTCTGAAAGATTAGCATGTAGGTAATATATTGGGATGAATTCTTAGGGTAATCAATACCTTTGGAGGGTGCACTAAGTAGAACAGGGTGGAAGAAAGTGCTGAACTACAATGCAATCATAATAAATATCTTAGCTGATCCTATAAAGAGCTCTGAAGCTATCATGGTGCTTCAGAATTATCCAGTCTTGAGCAAAAGTGACCAGGACTTTGACCTATGTCAACCTGTCATTGGATGTAGGCTGCCTTTGGAGAGAAAGTGACATCAGGCAAAGCTAATCCATTTAGCTAAGATTAATGTATGCAGAGGGACTCAGCTAGGAGCTAGCTGAGTAGAGTGGAGGAAATGAATTTTGCCTTGAGCAGAGGAAATGAGTGTTTTGCCCTGAGTAGAAGATCTGGGTGGCACAACACAACATCCACCCCATTTGGACACACTGTCTTTATAAAATAAGTTCTGGGAACAATTCTTCCAGGATTCTGGTTGGTTTCTTTTCCTGGAGAAATAAGAGGAGCATTATCGAAGCAAACTGCAACACTGCAGATAGTCTTGAGGCTATAACTGATACCCATCATCTCTTCCATTACTCATACTAGATTTCTTTCCCCTTCACCACATGCCTCTAGTCTAGGTGACTCACCTGTTGCAGAGACCTTTTATCCCTAATGAGTCATAAACCCTGATCATCATCCCTTTCTCAGATTGTCAGACCTACCCTTGAATAAAATTGTGTAAGGAATTCCCAAAAGATGCCTCAGTGGATTACATGGATTCCAAATACGTTATTGTTGGTTATCATCAGCAGTCCTAACTATTCTTGATATAGGGTCCTTACCCTTGTACACACATTGTTTCAGGATTTTTCCTCCTGAGGACTATGCTTCTTCTGCAGTCAGGGACACCCAAGTTTGAAAACTAGCCCAAATCCAAAACCTAAGCAAGCAATTACAACTTATTGTTGAAGCACCTGTCCTCAACCTCCTGATCATCCATCCTTGATCTATTCTGATTACATAATTTGAGCATAACTACTTCAGCTTTCAGTCTGTCTTGGCCCTAGGGGTGCTGTGTTCAGTTAGGCAACTCTTTATCTCTCTAAAGGTCAGTGTCTCGACACCTCTGGCTGCCACTACAATGTTATTTCAGGATTCTGCCATTGTCATTTTTATCAAGAATTCCAATTCTACCAAGTCTTACTTGTCCTGACCTACGGTGGGCAGCCACTCTGACTTCTGAGTGTTGACCCTCTCTCATTTGTGCATTTGCTTTAGTAAGCGAAGTGCTTCTAAGCTCTCCCAAAGACCATAGAACACTAGTGGATTAAATCTGTTCTAATATGCTCATTTCACTTCACTTTTTGATTTCTTTCCCTAATATCTGATATAGAAGTTATGGCATTTCTGTTTTGGGGGGTTATCACTTTTCCCAAACTTCTAAGCACCATCCTAGCATCACCTTCCTAAGCCTTGCCCAGCTGTTTTAAATCATGTTTCGTAGAAGGTTATTCTCATGAGCAAAGATTTTTATGTCTTCCTTATTCAAATTTATTATTCTACCCCTTAACCCAGCAATCCTAGAATACAATCCTCTTTATACTCCTGGATCCTGCTAGTATAAATTAACTAGGCTTTGCAACTCCTTCCACATACTGTCTCTTTCTTCCTTTTATAGACCAGCACTTTCCTACACTTGGTTATGTTATGACTTGACCTTAGTGTTGTATTCTTGTAGTCAGGAACAGAGTACCTTGATTTACAAGGTGAAGACACTGATGTTGTCTTCAAGCAAGGAAAAGCTGGGATGCCTCTAACAGGGTGTCATGGGTTACTTCTACAAGCACAGAGAGTTCCAGGTGATGTGAAGTTTCAAGATTTTTAAGTACGTCAACGTGGATAACGTCATCCTAAGTGTAAGAATCCCCCGTTATTTCATCCGGGGATGTGACCTTGCATAGTAAATTTAGTAGGATTAAAAATTCAACCCTCTTAGAGTTCTGTCACTCTCATAATTAATTCCCTAACCTGATTCTTAGCTTTTTCTGGACTTTAGTAGATAAAAGTCTCTTGTATGTTGCCTAGGAGGCCCTTGGCTTTCACCCTTTGTTCTTAGCTGGAGATTTATCATCCACACTCTTTCATTTACTTTCTCCAATGCATCAATGTCACTTGGCAGGCACCATATAACTTCCATTTCCCAAATCGTCTTTCAGTTTTCTAGGGTAATTATACACCTTCCTCCACCAGAGGGAACTTTTGGGTAAATGCTTGCTCTTGAGTTTCACTCTAACTGAAGATTAAGTCAGAAGTTTCTCACCAATGTGCTTCAAGAAAAGGAGACTTTATATTCTTTACTTTCTGTTTTCTTTCCAAGCTTTCCCACCTTTTCCTATTCATATGTATACTATATGCAAACTTTTGTAAAAGAGTAATGTTAACATAGAAACCATCCTGTGCAGTTACCTTTGATTTAAATTTAAAATAACACATATTAACAGCATCAAAAGCATCTTTAATTAAAGTACCAACAAAAAAAGGGAGAATGAGTCTAGTTTTATTTTGTTGAAATTTGTTTTTGTAATTTTATAGAAGCCCTCATTCAGAATTAAAATAAAAACACAAGCTAACACTTCAAAGCTCTTGATATTAACAACTAACTTCAAAAAGCTGAATGTGTGTAAGCTCTTCTATCAACTTGCTCCTTAATTATGTTCCATTTTGTGTTCAAAATCATACTTGTGTCACTTTATTTCACTTTCTTTCACCCTTTCAGGAGTGTTATTCTTTAGTTTATCTTCAGTTTTGCTATGACTGATAACATTTTTTGATCAATGGAAAGGCTGGTGTCTCCAAAAATAATGTATGTAATAAAGCTGCTCTACTCCAACAATTAAAAACATTTTATTATGTAATAAAATAGGTTCCTTTTCTTCTAGCTGTAGTCATACAACATTAATTCAGACACTAATTTGCACATGATATATTATTGCTAGAACTGTATGGGCATTTATTAGTAACACGTATACATATGCTTACATGCATACATATTGAATTATATATTATGTTTAGAACCCATAAATACCCAGTCTCAGCAGGTTTTTATTTTATTTCAATATAATGAGAATTTTTTCTTTTGTAAGAATAAGCCTGTAAGTCCCAAAATAAGAAAATTTCTTAATTTCATAAGGTACAAGTGGAAAATAGACAAATAATAATTAAATGGGACAGTTTGGGCAGCATCTAAATGAGAGCACTTAGTGCTCAAAAGTTTCATTAGTTGAGGGGTGCCTGGGTGGCTCAGTGGGTTAAGCCTCTGCCTTCGGTTCAGGTCATGATCTCAGGGTCCTGGGATCGAGCCCCGCATCAGGCTCTCTGCTCAGCAGGGAGCCTGCTTCCTCCTCTCTCTCTCTCTGCCTGCCTCTCTGCCTACTTGTGATCTCTGTCAAAAAAATAAATAAAATCTTAAAAAAAAAGTTTCATTAGTTGAGACTTAAATACAAAGTATTATTTACAAGGATTCACTCACAACTCAAAGCACTGGACCGTGAGTTAAAAGACTGTTTAACCCAGCTCACCAAAACATAATCATTGTTCATCCATGGGAAAAATCACTTCTCTATCTCTCTTTTTTTCTTAAGATTTTATTTATTTATTTGACAGAGAGCGCACAAGCAGAAGAAGCAGCAGAGGGAGAGGGAGAAGCAGGCTCCCCTCCAAGCAGGGAGCCTGATGCTGGACTCGATCCCAGCACTCTGGGATCATGACCTGAGCTGAAGGCAGAGGCTTAACCATCTGAGCCACCCAGGCACCCCAAAAATCATTTCTCTTGGGACAATTTCCCCCTGTTAAATGAAGATTCTGAATGGACTCAAAAGCTTCTCTGAATCTATCTGAGTCATCTGTATTTTATTTACTTTATGTAAATAAAGTAATTTATTTATATTAATTAATATTAATTTATATTAATTTATTAATTATTAATTAATATTAATAATATTAATTAATAAATATTAATATTTATATATTAATATTAATTATATTAATATAATAATATTAATTAATAAAATATTAATTAATATTATTAATTATATTAATATTAATTTATATTAATTAATTATATATTATTAATTAATTTATATTTACTTTATGTACTTTACTCTTTATTAGAGTCTTCCTGGCCATGTGCATCTATTGTCAGAGCTGAAAACCAGTCCTTTGGCCTTGTGGTTATCAGATTGACATTTTTTGTGCTTTTATGTGAACTCTCTAAGTTGCAATTGAAATAACTTCTCATGACATACTAATTGCTAATGACCTGGAGAATGTCTGACTTTGTAGCTTTACTTCATGCCCTGCTTCTTCCTTGTGGTCCAATGCTTTGAGCTTCAGCTATATATTCCTATTTACCAGATTTGCCAAGTTGTTCCTATTTCTGTGCATTTGTACTTGTTAATTCTGTCTTTATCCCCTTTTTTGGCTGCCTCATATCCATTCTTTAGTCAAGAGTTAGCAAGTATTTCTTTGACCATCTACGGTAATATGAGCACATGTAGTATAGGGAAATTGAAGAAAAATCCCATGAAATATCATTTAAGAGATTCGTAGACCCATTCTCATTCACTGAAAATAAACTTAGAACAGGGCTTGGGAGTCTGCTTTTTACCAGTATCCCAATTATCCCAATATGCTAATCAAGTGACGACCCTTTAAGAAATACTAGCTATGAGAACTCCTTCTTGTTCACTTTGTGACTCATGGGACTGGGGGGAGAACAGAGCCATTGCTCCAGAAGACATAAGTTTCCTATAAGTTCCTGGGGCCATTTGCATATTTGTTTATTTACTCATTTTGATAAACTTAATGAATATATGCCAGACTTTATACTAAATGCTGGAGAAAAAGAAAAGAACAAGGCCAGTTTAGCTCCTGCTCTTAATGGAGTCTACCCTACCAGATGAGGAAGACATCACAAATTCATTATATAATTGTTTATTTAATTACAATTATAAAAATTATTATCTTGAATGACTCTCTGGTAGTCTCTGAGACAGAGTGACAGTGAACCTGACCTAGAATCCTATGTTAGAAAATGTTTCCTTAGAAGTTTGACAGGAAATAGTGCAATGATGGGCCAAGATGAAATATATAGGTATATAAATAGAAATATATATATGTGTATATATATATATAATATAATATATAAATAGAATATATAAATAGAAAAATAGACTTCAGGCAAAGTAAAGGAAAATAAGTTGGCAAAGGAGTCAGAGAGGCTCAAGACATAGATATTTGCATGACAACTCCAACTCTCTTATAGTTGTTGTCTGCATGGGGTAGCTTTTTTTTTTTTAAGCTAAGGTCTTTAATTCATATATGCCCTGAGAAATCAATAAGAAAACATCACTATGCCAATAGAAAATAATGTGAAAAGATTTTTTTCAAATAAAAGAGAAAGGGTTTCTAAACATATGGAAATTCAGCCAAACTTGTACATAATAACATAGGTATTAAAACATCTCTAAGTTACCAATCAGATTTCATCTAACAGATTAAAAATCCATCGGATAGTTTGATAATGCATCTTATTAACAGTGTTTGCGGGAAACTGGCACTGACAATGTTGATAAGAATAGAAATTGCCATAATCCTGCAGATTTTTTTTTTTTAAACCAGGCTTTTACTTCCAACTATTTGTAACTTTGGTCTCCTATACACATTTACAATTAGATTTTTTTTTTTTTAAATTAAGTCTGACAATCTCTGTCATTGTATTGGGTTGTGGAAGCCATTCACATTAAATGCTATCATTATGTTTGGATTTACAAATGCCATTGTGCTTTTTGTTTTCTATGGTCCATGATTATTTTGTAACTCTGTTCCTCCTTTACCACCTTTTGCACTGAGTGGATATTTTCTAAAATACCACTTAAATTCCTTTAATAAATTTTAACTAGTTTTTAAAGTTATTTTCTTTGCAATTGCTCTAGGTCTTACAATATGCATAACATCAGAATCTACTGCAAGTTTACACTAACTTCATCCCAATAAGATTTAAAAACATTACTTCTATTCCTTTCCCTCCACTTTATCATACATACGAAGTCTATGTATGTTTAAATCCCCCATATATGGTATTATAATTACTGCTCTATATAATTATGTATTTTAAAGAAACTAAGAGAATAAAGGAGGGCTCAATAATATTTATGGAGTTCTTTTTAAAAACATTAACCTTCTTATGTATCATTTATAACTCTTTCCGTTTACTCCTGTGGATCTGAGTTGCCATCTGGTGTTATTTCCTTATTGCAAGATAGCCTCATTCTCACCCAACCCCCTTTGTGCTGTTTTCATCAATATATTACATTTCCATATGCTAAAGGCCCAACAAAACAATTTCACGGATATTGTTTTAAGCAACTGCTTTTTAAGTCAGTTAAGAGATGAAAAGAAAATAAATATGTAATTATACTTTTTTTTATCATTACCTTTCTCAGATCTCTTTGGTTTTTTATATACATTTGAATAACTATCTGGTGTCAATTCAAATATTTTCCCCTTGTTTTTACCTTTAGCATGGCTTCCCAGAGGTCACTCCTGTGTTAGCAAAAGACATGGATGCTAACACAAGAAGGTTGTGCTTATCCCACCTGAGCCGGGAAGATTTTCACCCTTTACCACTCTGGATCTCTGTGGGATGTGGAGACAGCATTTATAGCCCAGGGAGTTTATATTTTTGCCCACATTCAGTCAGGGACTAATAGTTCAGAAGTCCTCTTCCTAATTGCTCCTGAGATGATATAGCTTTGGGCATATGCTCAGCTTTCCAGACCACCAGTGATAAGTACAGTTTTATTTTTGAGCCGGGCTACTTTGGAGTTACCCCTGGGTCAGAATATCTTATTATTTAGCCCCCACTTGGTAAAGATGGTGCTTAGATTTCTTGAGACATTAGACTTTCACCCTTTGCTCATTAATGTGTATAGTATGGAGGATGCTTTCAACTCTCCCTGCTCTAATTGTCCCGGACTTCCAGATCCCCAGAGATGAGGAGGATCCCAGGAGAGTCCTTCTTGGATGTCTCTTTCCCTAGTTTCAGCACAAACTTCTCCATGTTCTATTCCAAGTAAATGCTCTCAGGCAAAACTGGAGTTACTAATCCTTAAATACTACTTCTTGGTCAGAATCTCAGCCTTCTGCATTGAGATGAGGGACTGTAATAGTGGTCTACTTCTACCGGAATGTCATCTCTACTCTATGAGTAAAACTTAGAGTGAAACAGTAAACTCTGGTCTTCCCAGGTTGCCTCACTTGGCATGAAGCCTCAATCCAAAAAAACAACCAAGAGTAGGGGAAATCAGGAAAGCAGTATTTTTGGCCTTTTGCATGTGGGGCAGAGACTGGGAGCTAATAGGGAAAGAGACTACTGTCTTGGCTTCTCTCACCCAGTCTATAGCAACTGCAACATAGCAATGGGGGCAAAGGGAATAAGATATGCAGACTAGCTGCACCCCCTCCCCAAGATAGAACCATATAGCTAAACAAATATTTTTTTGAGAGATAATTTTATATGTATAATTGGCAAACAATAATAACCAGAATATGTTTAAAACATGTATATATCAATTCAAAAGGGACATTCTGTAAGTCCCATTCACCAAGAAATTGTAAAAAGATAATCAAAAAGAAGAAGAAAGGAAAAAAATTAACAGAAACTTGAGAAGAATATAGGGTCTTAAAAGTCGTGGGTAGACAACATTTAAAGGAGATGTATCAGACAGTGTTAAAATCTTCCAAAATATCAAGTGAGATGGATACTGAATGCATACATTGGGTTTAATGCCAGGAATGATGCTGACTTTGATGTGGTGGGGTAAGCTTGAAAGCCACATTAAAGGGGATAAGGAATAAGAGGTTGGTGAGGAAATGAAAAACAGAAGCCATGAATGTAATCTATAAAGTGTAGTAGCTATAGGGACTAGTGAATCTAAGTAAGTTTTGCATTGTTTAAAATGTTAATAATAAACAGAGTTAGTAATAAAAATAAAAAATTATTTATTTGTTTATTTATTCATTTTTTTCAGGGTTCCAAAGGAGACTTGGATATATTTAAATGTACATGAGCAAGATCCTACAAAGAGGGGATGGTTGAAATAAGTGGAATATCAAAGAATAGAAGTTTAAGGTTTCTGAGAAAGTGGAAGGGAATGAAGTAATGTCCAGGTAGGGGGATTAGCAGTATAAAGTAGGAAGCTGTGCTAATGGGTTTTTGGTGGCAGAAGGTTGGTAGAATCGACTGGATTTCTGTCATGGATGGTATCTCAACCAGGCTTCTAGTCTAACTCTATATATTCAAGTAGCTAAGCTATTTCCATGTACTTTTCTCAAACTAGTTCTCATTGACTTGTCCAAAGATCAACAATGAATAACTGGTGAAGGGTATAACATGAGCAGGGAAAGTGTGAAACAGCTGTCTCTGATTTTAATGTTTTTGAATATTCTCCCCAAACACCACGTACTTAACTCTGAGGCAGAAACATCTAACAGAGCTACATGAGAGCTGGACAATGGGAAGGTGAAGGCAGTGAAGAAAGTAAAAATTACTACATCTTACAACGTATTATGAGCCTTCCTATGCTTAAAATCTCATAAATATTGGTATTAAAATGCCTTGACTAGCTAATTTAATTGCATACTTAGGCAATTCATGACTTTCAACTGAGAAAACTAGGTAAATTGCTTTGCTCAAGATAATACAATCACTTAACAGGCAAAACTCAACATCTCCTGGCTCCCAGTCCAGTGACTATTCTACTATGGTTATGTATGTGGCTTTATTTTGCAAAGAAAAGTTACCCAGAATCTGGTAATACAATGACACCTGCAATCATTTTAAAGCTCATGAATTTGATACACATTGTTGGCCTGTACAGGGTCTTAAAGTTGAAGTATATAATTACCAACAGCTAAAAATTCAGAGGATTTCACATAAAAGTCCACATTTGGAGGTCTCTTGAAAAATGGAAATATCTGGCAAGGCTGAGACCCTGTGGCATTAATTCATATAAAGTGAACAGCAACTTCTCCCTTATAAAGGGACTTCCAATTCACCACAATTAACATTGGTTACAATTTTTCTATACTGAGCTGAATTCACCTATAAGGTTACATGCCCAGTTGTGATAAGCATTTGAATTTGCACCCTTTGGTGCTTTCTAAAAACTTAATTTACAGAAGCACCTAGGATTTAAACAAAACAAAACAAAAACATGTGAAATATATTCTTGCTCTAAGACAGAATCTTATTATTGTTCTTCCTGTCTTCTCAGAATGGCCCTCCTTTTGATCCACCATTCCTCTACAGTCTCTCCATCTTCTTTCTCTGGATAAGGCTTCACTAATTTTTTCACTATCTCAAGAAACACTTCATGCAGGGAAATATCTCTAAAACCCCAGAAAGGTATTCTGGTTTAGACAAGTGCTCCCATAGCACCCAATGTTCCATAGAAAGTGAGAACCTCTGTTTTACTATGTAACCTCTTCCTAATTATCTGTATATGTGTCTTCACTAGGTCAGAGACCGTAATTTATCTCAGTCCCCATTGCAGTGTACATGGCTAGCATTTGTCAGTCCCTAGGTAAAAGTTCATTTAACTATATTGTACCAAACACAGAGTTCAAGTCTCTGGATGAAAAAAAAAGAAAACAGAGCAGGAAGGAAGTCAGAATATGTTAGTTCTCATCTCTGCTCTGCAGCTAACCATTTGAATGACTAGGCAAATCACATTTTCAATCTGGGCTTCAGTGCTCAGATGGAAGACAATACATTTACTAGATTTCAAGGATCATATGCCTGTTTCATCAATGGAGGAGGTATTTAAGACAATAAATTAATTGGGATTTCCCTAAGGTCTCAAAGATCATCCTAGAAGCTATGGGACTAGATTGTTGATTCCATCAGAAGTACACAATTCACAGCATTCACCATAGCACACACCCTCCCAATGTCATAGTTTATGTTAATAAAAAGGAAAAAAAATAGCATTATACTGAAATAGGTCATAACTGTCTATGAATGGCGAAAATGTTGACAAAGAGTTAAAGGGGATTTCTTGTTCCCACTAGTTTTAGGAAACGCATAATCCTGTAAGATGACTAATTCTTAACTAAGAGAAACAAACCACAAAGCCCACTCTCAACCCATCAGCAACCTCTAGAGGCCTTTTTATTTTTTATAACAAAATGCGAAATGAGGAAAACAAGTTTAAAATGTACACATTAATTCTAGTAGGAGGTTTCTAAGTTTTCAATTTAGAGAGAAAGCAATTGGTAAGCCTAAATTCATACAAACTTAAGACTGAAAGTAAAATTTTGTTGTTTGTTTCTTTGGTGAAGTTTAAAATCATTCCTATCTAAATTTAAAAAAAAAAATAGATATACAACTTTACTCCATTAGTTCAATAAAAATCTAAATGGTGCAGACATTCTTTCTTGAGGAATCTAAAATAACTCATCCATCACTTCCAATCTCATACCATCCTGGCTTGTCCTTCTTGTATCATCACATAATTTTATAAATGTCTGTGCTTCTAATCCCTTCAAGACTTTTAACTACTGAAGAACAAATGTTTGCTGGAGGAGAGGTAATGGGGCGTGGGTAAGCTAAATGGATGTTGGGTAGTAAGAAGGGCAGTTGTTATCATGAGCACTAGTTGTTGTATGCAAGTGGTGAATCACTAAATTCTACTCCTGAAACTAATATTACACTATATGTTAACTAACCAGAATTTTTTTTCAAATGTTTTAGTTTCTTTTTTTTTTTTTAAAGATTTTATTTATTTGACAGACAGAGATCACAAGTAGGCAGAGAGGCAGGCAGAGAGGCAGGCAGAGAGGGAGAGAGGAGGAAGCAGGCTCCCCGCCGAGCAGAGAGCCCAATGTGGGGCTCGATCCCAGGACCCTGAGATCACAACCTGAGCTGAAGGCAGAGGCTTTAAACCACTGAGCCACCCAGGCACCCCAACTAACCAGAATTTAAATAAAAACGTGAACAACTCTTATACATGTGCCCAGTTCTCTGGGGAGAAGATGACTAAAATCAAGAAGCAAGGAAAGTAAGATAGTAAGAGTAGTGTTTGGGGTTGTTTAATTTAGAAAAAAGTTTGGATAATAGCCAATACATTTCTTGACTTTAAATAAGAAAAAAAGAAGAAGAAGAAGAAGTGACAATAATCCCTGACTCAGAAATCTATCATGAGGATAACATCAAGACAATGCATGTGAAGCAGCTCTGTAAGGTGCTGTACGAATGCCACTTTATGTCACCATCTATACAGTTTGGTGCACTTTGGAGAAGAGACACCCCTTATCCAAGGCATCTGTGGTGGCTGACGGAGCAGCTTCTTGGATGCTGCAGAACTTAGAATAGTTTTATGTGATAATAGTAATCTTTTTTAAGGATCTAAATGTATCCCTGGCTGTAATCAGAGTTTTGGTTGGGCCAATAAGATGTCCATAGTACCAGAAAAAAAGAGAGAATAGAAAACCACAAAATTAATTATAAAGGTTTTCTTTTCTCGTTGGGTACTAGTAGTACTGAAAAAGAGGAATCTCTCCTTACAATCCTAAGTATTCATGAATTTAAAATGTTTACTTGAGATTTTGTTGGCATATTGTGTTTATGGCTTGTGAAATCAAGTAGCTCCACATTAAATATGAAATGGGGCATTAAGAATCCTCTAATGGTTAATGTATAATTAGAATTGTTTAGAAAAGGAACAAGAATAGCCTAATTAGAATCCAATGTAGAGAAATAAAGGATTTTTTTCAGAGTTTTTTTTCCCAGCATTTTTGAGACATAATTGACATACACTACTGTATAAGTTTAGGATATAAAATTTTTTGAATTCATACCTGTATATATTCCAAAACACTACCATAACATTAGCTAATAGCTGTATCATGTCTCCTAGTACATGAGCTGAACAACACAGAGAGAAGAATTTAAAACATGAGGATGAATTAAAGGATCCCTTGGACAACATCAAACAAACAAACATTTGCATTATAGATGTCATATATACACATATGTATATATGTATATATATGAAGACAGAAAAAGGAAGAGTATTTATAAATACTATTCTTTCATTCATCCATGTCATAACTGAATGCCAGTCATATAACTTACTTTATCATTCAGTCACTGCTTACTACGTGCCAGGCACAGGAGTCACACCTCAACATACCATATTTTGTTTATTCTTGAAAAAAATATTGTAATACTCATATTTTTATCCCAATAATTTACTAAGAGCACATATTAGAAAGTAGCAGGGGAAGAACTTGAACTGTTTTATTGAACTTGAAAATCTATGCCCTTAACCACTGAAGTCTGGGTTTGGGAATAGGTGCTGGGGATACTGAGCCCAAAACAGCCAGTCCCTTCCTAGAGTGCCTTCAAGCTTGATGGGACAGACAGGGAAACTGATGATTTCTATATTGTGGAATGAGAACTTTGGTTGGGAGAAGGCTGTTTTGGAGTAAAGGAAAGGAATAGGATCTTGGCTGGCTATTGAACATAATCTTAAAAACTGAGTGGAGAGGCCCGGAGAATGGTGTCCTAGCAGAGCTGAAAGTATTTTAACAGAGATGCCTTTGGAGAAGTGCAAGTAGTTTACTAGAATTAGAGAAGAGGGTGGCAGATAATTAGTTGTTAAGACAGTGTGATATGTGATATGTCAGAGGTTTTCAGGACTTTGTAAAGAGATACAGAAATGGGACATCCAGAATACTCCCAGAGTGTGAGAGGTCAAGGATGACTTTGAAGTGTGGGTGACCCCTGTTCTGTGTAAAGGAAAAGTGGAGGTTATCAAGAAAGAGAAGAGAGGGAGGACATTCTAAACAAAGATACAAAGATACAGCATGCCTGAAGGCAAGGAGCCATGAAACAGTGAAAGGAAACACTGAATATTTTTTTTGAAAGGTTGAAACAAAGTATACTTGTGGGGACATGGTGAAAAATGAGAAAAAGTTCAGATTACAAAAGTCTCATGTGCTGGGGCGCCTGGGTGGCTCAGTGGGTTAAAGCCTCTGCCTTCGGCTCAGGTCATGATCCCGGGGTCCTGGGATCGAGCCCCGCATCGGGCTCTCTGCTCAGCGGGGAGCCTGCTTCCCTCCTCTCTCTCTGCCTGCCTCTCTGCCTACTTGTGATCTCTGTCTATCAAATAAATAAATAAAATCTTTAAAAAAAAAAAAAAAGTCTCATGTGCTAAACTAAACTATTTATAAGGAGTCCTGTAAGAGATAAGGAAACTTTTAAGGGTAATAAGCAAGAAATAAAAGTGATCAAATTTAGGGGCACCTGGGTGGCTCAGTTGGTTGAGTGACTGCTTTCAGCTCAGGTCATGATCCCAGGGTCTTGGGACTGAGCCCCGCATCTGGTTCTCTGCTTAGTGGGAAGCCTGCTTCCCCCTCTCGCACTCATCCTGTTTGTGTTACCTCTCTCACTGTGTCTCTCTTTGTCAAATAAATAAATAAAGTCTTTAAAAAATGATCAAATTTGAATTCTGGGAAAAGGGATCATTGCTCTGACAATAGTGTAGTAGTAGGTGGAACAAAAGGGGAAGGTCTTGAAGACAAGAAAAATCAGGGAACTACATCATAATCTAGAAAAATAATGGTAAAGATATCAACTAAAAATATGGTAGTGAAATGGGCAGTGGTAGAGAGTTTTTAATGACCCGGTAAAGAGGGAAGGTAAATGACTTTCATATTTCTGGTTGGGTGACTGAATGGTATTACCGAGGTAAGAAACTCAAAAACAAAAGTTGATTTTGGTCCAAATTATCTCAAAACTAGGCATATTGAATGTGTGTGGAACATTCAAGTTGACATGTACAGAAGGCTTTTGAAATCTAGAGATCAGTTAAGATAAAGGCCAAGGTTGGATGAATGAAAGATTGAGTGATCTGTAAGAACAGTACAGTGGATGGATAGCTACAGGCCAACATCCAGGGGTGGGGAAGGGTGGTGGAAACAGTGGAAAGGGCAGTTCAGGTGAGATAGGCAAGTTACCCAGAAAGGTAGATACAGCTGGAATACAGGATGAATGGAAGGGAGAGTAAGCAATGACTGGGAGTGTCTGAAATTGATGAAAGCCTCACCTTAATCTTAACTGTAGGTTGTGGGGTCAGAGGATAGACCACACTAAGGGGTCTAGATTGTACCTCCAAGATTATCAATACCAAGTCCAAATGCTTGTTCATGATTCCACCGGATTACATTTTTCTGACAGCTCCAAAATTCATTGTTTGTTTGGTTTTGGGGTTTTTTTTAGGATTTCAAATTTTATTTTTTATTTCACAAACTTAATCTCTTTCAGTTGTGTGTGTGTGTATATATATATGTATATATATATATATATTTTTTTTTTTTCTTTTCAGCGTAACAGAATTCATTGTTTTTGCACCACACCCAGTGCTCCATGCAATACGTTGCTCAGTCTTAATTCTCTTTCCTTTCACTTCAGTCCCAGCAGGATAATCTAATGGATTTACTGGGCTCTCATTATTATGATCCTTGCACCACTGCCTTGACTACAGTGGCACTTTACCTACTCCCTACAGGATAGATGGACAAAAAGGTAGCTAAACGAAAAGATGTTGTTTTGCTGAGTTTCCCAGAAACATATTTGTATCCTGAATAGTGTATTTGTAATCTTCGTTTTCAAAAGAAGAAATCAGTAGGCTCTGAAGATTCTTATTCAGCTACTGGGCATCTCCAGGGCTGATCACCTCGATGTATTTTTCTCTTCCTCATCCTTCACCATCTTTTTTTCCCTTCCTTCATATAGTTTCATCTCTTATAAATTAATAGGATTCACTTTGCTATTGATCGCCTGCTGTTTTTAGAGTTCTATAGAACTGTCTCTCCTGTTTTTCAGTTATATCAGCAGTGCAAAAGTTAGAAATGGAACACAATATCACAACCACACATGAACACTCAAAACTATACACACACCCAGAATCTATTGCGTTTGAAATATTGATCTTAGAGAAAAGCTGGAAATAGCCTGAAATAAAGCATTAGAGAATCCAGCCCACGTGAAGTGTACATGAAGGAGCTATGAAAAATGAATTGTCTTTTTCCCATTTCTTATACACTGGACCATGTAAAGGATGACAAAGAACTTGTGTCAGGATCTCATCTGCCTCGATTGCTTGGAAGGTGCAGAGTCAGCTCCTTCCTCAGAGTGGTTTGAACCATTTGAAGAAAGTTATCTTTCTAAAAATATAGGTGTGAAATTTCCACATTTCCAGAAAAACATACTTTTCATAGTCCCTGGTACTCTAGACCCCAATTTATATGAATGCTGAGATATAAAATCTTCCATAGTATATATGATTTTTTTGTGTGTAAATACATCTCTTTACCCCAGACTGAATTATTTGCAGATGAGTTGGTTTGATCATTATTTTCTTTATCAAAAGACTGCATTGTATGTGCAATGAGGCAGGTACTACAATAAGTGCTTTCCTAATATTATATATCATTTAATTTTTACAATATCTCTATGATTTAGAGACTATTATTATCTTTATTCTTCAGATTAGGAGCCTGAGACTCACAGAGATTAAGTAACTTGGCCAAGGGGAGAGATATCTCAATTCTGAATACTGGAAGTACTAAATGGGTCTCACTGAGCTGAAATCAAGGATTCAACATGGTTATGCAACTTTCTGGAGGCTTTAGAAAAAAATCCATGACCATGCCCTATCCAACTTGTGGAGGCAGCCCATTGGCTTAGATGGTGGCCCACTTCCATCTTCAAATATGGAAACATTGCATCTTTCTGTGCCTTTCTTCTGTAGTCACATCTTCCTCTGACTCTCTTCTGCCTCCCTTTTCTACATTTAAGGACCTCTGTGATTATATTAGGCCTATTTAATAGTCCAGGATAATTTAAGATCAACTGAATAGCATTTTAATTTCACCTGCAACCTTACTCTTTTTTGTCATTCAAACTAATATTTTCACAAGTTATAGAGATTTGGATGTGGATGTCTTAGGATGGCCATTATTCTCCCTACCATAACTTTCCTCCTTTACAGATTTATCTGATTCCCCCCATGCCTACCCCTTCATTTCAGCTATAAATCCCTTCCCCTATCTTTTTAAACCTCTGCATGGAACTGATCTTTTTCCAACTTGTATTATACTTATCTATATACATATTTTATTCCCCAATACATATAACTCCATACCCCACAGAATTTAACATAGTGGGGAACTTAGTGCATAGACCTACCAGTGTTTGTCTGTAGAGAATATCACATAATTCAGATTTTTTTAGCCACAATTTCCAAAGACAAAGATGAGTATGTACAAAGCACCAAACAGAAAAAAAAAGAAAAGGAAGGAAAGGAAGGAAGGAAGGAAGGAAGGCAAGCAGGCAAGACTAGCTGAAGGCAGAGGGACAAGTACACAAAAATGGGATAAAATGGATTTGTGTGCTAGGATATGGTACAACATATGAGATAAGTTGTGTTGTGACAACAACAATTTTTATTTTTAAACTGCCATTTATTGTTCCAAACTCTATTCAAAGTGATTTAAGTACAGTATCAATTTTAAATTACATTTATAGACTGTCAGATTAGCCCATTATATAGATTAGAAAACTAAAGCTCAAAAAACTTAAGTGAAGTACTGAAGAAAGTTCTTTATATAAATATGTAATTCCTGCAAAAAATGTGACCCTTATATTCATTTTATATCCAAATAAACTAAAATTCAGAAAAGTTGATAATTTTCCCAAGGCCACACCCACATCTAGTATCAAAGCCCAAATTACAAAGTAGGTATTTTCATCACAAAAGAGTTTTCAAAGTTTTAGAGAATGCTTAGAAAACTACTGTGTCCTTCCGGTGCCTGGGTGGCTCAACTGGTTTAGTGTCTGCCTTCAGCTCAGGTCATGATCTCAAGGTCCTGGGATCAGGCTCCCTGCTCAATGGGAAGGCTGCTTCTTCCTGTCTACTCTTCCCCTTTGCTGGTGCTCTCTCTCTCTCAAATAAATAAATAAATAATCTTAAAAAAAAAAAAAAAAAGAAAAGAAAAGAAAGATACTATGTCCTTGACATAAAGATGCATTTAAAATGGGAGGCTTTAAATGGCCACATTTATTTTATAAATTCTGAGTTTATAATAAAAATAAATGTCAACAGCTGTGTCCTAATTCTATTGGGAAGACTTATTTTTAAATTAAGTCTCTTTGAAGAATATATATGATGTTTTCCATGATCCCTAAATTAGTAAGTTTACAAAAAATTTAAGCAATCTATGTATCAATAGTGTATATGTATGTATGTACACGCATTTATAGTTTTTAATAGCATTTTTTGAGATGTAATACACATTCTATAAAATTCACCCTTTTAATGTATACAACTTGGTGTTTTTAGCATGTTTGTAGTTTTACAACCATCATCACTGTCTAATTTTGAAATATTTTTATTAGCCCCAAACCATTACCTCCTCTGACCCTATCCAAGTCCTAGGCAACCACTAATCTAGTGTCTGTGTAAATATGCCTATTCTAGATATTTCCAATAAATGGAACCATACAATATGTGGTCTTTCTTTTGTGACAGATTTTTACTTATAATAACATTTTCAAGGCCCATCCATGTTGTTGCATGTCTCAATACTTCATTCCCTTTTATGACCACAGAAATATTTCATTGTATAAATATTTCATTACCTGAAGGAGGGAGAGAAAGGGAAGAGAGGAAGGAGAAGGGGGATAAGAGAAGGAGAGGACAGATAAAGAGAAGAAAAATAAGGGAAAACTTGGAGAGGGAGGGAGAGAAGGAAGGAGGGAGGGAAGGGAAAGGAAGGAAGGGAGGGAAGGGAGGAAAAAGAGGGAAGGAGGAAAGAGGGAAGTTAGTTAATACAAAGGAGGCATCAAAAGATGTGGTTATTGAAATGCTATGAGATGGTTAGCCGTGCATAGGTGGAAAGAGAGTCAGAGAACTCATTCAAATGGAAGAAGGTAGATAAATGCTGTGGACGGTAAGTTTGGCAGCAAGAGGACTATGATGAAACATGAACAGTCTGGTTCTTAATTTTCTCAATGAGATACATATAAAGTAATTAAAACTTACTCAATTTAGCAAATGTATATTGTTGACTTACGCAGTCCAGCTCTATTTGAAGTGCATTGGAAGATCCAAGAAAAACAAAAACTATGGCCTAGGATACTCAACAGCATGTAGAATCATTAAGCTTAGTTTGGGGGGGTAGTTTTCTAAAGACACGTTTTAGAAATTTTTACAATCCTAAGTTCAGGCTTGGAGTCTAACTTCCCTTACACATGCTTTAAATTCCCTTCTACAACATGTCTGGCAAGTAGATTTTCAATTGCTGTTTCAATATTTTTAGGGATGAGAAATTCTTTCCCTCATAGAACAACTATTACATGTGCTAAGGGAACAGGTTTTGAAGTTATGTGTTACCTGGGTTCTAATCATGTTTCTACCACTTAAAAGAGATGCGACTTTGGAAATCTCTCTGTTTAGTTTTCTCATCTATGAAATAAGAATGATGAGTGTACTTATCTCAGAGGACTGTTGTACAATTCAATAAATTAATACCATATAAAGAATTTAAAACAGCCTGATGTATACTGTGTGTTTGGTAAATGCCAGATATTTATTGCTAGCCACAATATCACATAATCTATCTTTAAATTCTCTCTGATATATAACAAAATTATGTTCTATGTGGCTTTCACCCATAGGTTCTAGTTCAAACTTTCCTTCAAAGGCCCTATAAATCTTAAGTTCCTACTTTATGAGCATGTATGAGATCTAAGGATTATACTGTTTCCTCTAATCTAGAATACCCCATTCCCCAATATTGACTTGGTTAAATTAATTTATGCTAAATATTCATCTTCACACTCTTTGAGTAACATGATAGCATTTTTGAACACAGTATTTTAATAGCTGCCGAGTGCTTACCATGGGGCTTAACTCTAATTTATGTACTAGTTTCTAATTTTGAAAACTTATATTCTCTTCACTTTTATTACAAATAAAATCATTATTTAAAGGTTTGACTGACTCTCTGATCATCTTATCAGACATAATTGTTATCAACAGAATTATGGTCTGTAAATTATACAAAATGATTTTCAGCTCTGCCATCACAATCTCACACACAATGAGTTTTGTTAATTTTCTCTTTATTCATTTGAGGAAATTTTTAAATAATATTTTTCTTTGTAAGTCTTTAAATTATGAACTTAAAAACTGACCAAATTTCTTGTAGTAGAGTTCTTCTCAGGGCTTCAATATATGCAACAGAAATATTAGAAGGAAAAGAGCAGAAAAAGGGTATTTTAGGAATGAAGGATTCCCTTTCCTTGTTCCTTTTTCTATTACTATGTGTGGCACCATTTCCTAGAGGGTCAGCAGATAAATTTTTAAGCCATAAACAGAAAGATGCTGCTTCCTGCAGGATAATGAAAACAAGACAACTTAACACTTAAAAAAAAAAGAAAGAAAGAAAAAGAAAAAAGGAGGTGGGGGGATTTCAACAGAGTATCTATACTAATAAACACTTAAGAAAGCAAAAATTAACATATGTTGGAACAATTACCTCTTAATTAAATATTTGCAGCAGATCCCATGGGAACTCAGCAGCCTAAAAACATTAAGAACTGCCAGAAAATGTGGGCATATTTTGACTAGAATGTAACAAAATTTTAATGAAGACATTAAGATTACTGCAATTAAATGGTCTCATGGTAATCATCTCTCTAGAGCTGAGGAAGAAATTTCATATATGAGGCTATATTCTAAATAATCACAGACAAATGGAATAGAATTTATTTAAAAAAAAAAAAAACTAGAACAGACCTTGTTGAAAATTTAGTTTACCTGCTAAGATTGCTGCTTTGATACTGGGCAAGTCTTTATAGGTCATCTGTCTGTTTCCTCTTTATAAGATGGAGATAGTAAAGTTACTTGCTTTGGTTGTAGCATGAAAAAAGAAACTGTTATATACTAACAACTGCAAATTTGAGAAACTGCTGTTATTTTCTGATCATACATGGGCAAAATTGGAAGAAAGTGAGGATTTTTTTTCTGCATATTCAAAAAGGGTAGAATGTGAAGGAAAACAGTTCCTTTAGACTTGAAATTTATGCCCTCCTTACGGAACTAAAGCAGTATTTGCTCATCTGTATAAATTCAATGATGGAGGTATTTTTGAAAACTTTCTCTGTGTTCAAATCTGAATTAATAACTATCAGATACTGTAAAAGCTCTATGAACTAGTATCAGAAGATACAGGTTTGACTCCTAGCCTTCATCTTTTTTTTTTTTTAGATTTTTTAAAAGATTTTTATTTATTTATTTATTTATTTGACACACACACACACACACACACACACACACACACACACACATCATAAGTAGGCAAAGAGAGAAAGGAATCAGGCTCCCTGCCGAGCAGAGAGCCTGATGTGGGACTCAATCCCAGGACCCTGAGATCATGACCTGAGCCAAAGGTGGAGGCTTAACCCACTGAGACACCCAGGCGCCCCTAGCCTTCATCTTTTAATGGCTAAGTGAATTCAGACAAAATCATTCACTTCTTTGGTGCTCTACTTTGCTCATCTATAGAACAGTTTCAGTAATAAATGCTACCTTTCAGCATTCCTAAAAGAGAAAATCAGATAATGTACTAAAAAAATTTCATAAACTATAAAATAAACATAAATGCTAGTTATTATTCCAGGGAAAAAAGGAAAAAAGGACTTGAATTTTAGTTCCAACACTATCACAAAGTCCTTTTATGTCTAGACATTGAGATTGTTTAAAATTTGGGAAACATTTCTCTTAGAAAATGCTTGACCAAAGGGCACCTGGGTGGCTCAGTCAGTTAAGGGTCTGCCTTTGGCTCAGCTCATAGTCTCAGGGTCCTAGGATGTAGCCCCAAATCAGGCTCCCTGCTCAACTGGGAGCCTGCTTCTCTCTTTCCCTCTGCCCCCTCCCCCACAACTTGTGTGCACATGCTCTCTCTTGCTCTCAAATAAACAAAACCTTTAAAAAGAAAAGAAAAGAAAAGTATGTTGTCCTTGGATAAGCGTTCCCAGCCTCTTTTCAGGCATGATCTTAGTCTTTCTTCCTCTCTCATATTCATTAATCAAAACTCTACCATCTCTCATCCTATTTCTTCCCTAAATACTGATGTTAATAGTTGCTAATGTCATAATACGATATATCATATCTAACATCATTTCCCACTGCCCCTCAATTAGAGTATCTACATTTGTCATGTGACTTTGCAGTACCACTCAAAGTACAGAATGTATTTCCTCAACCTAGCAATGTTTAATCACATGACTTGCCTTGGCCAATAAAATGTGTGTGGAAGTTTCAATGCACCAATTCTGGACAAGAATTCTGTGATATTCCATAAGGAAAACATGCCCTGGTAGTAGCCTCTATTCCAAAGAGAATATGAAGACATATGGAGCATTTTAGGAGTATAGTTAAAATTTTAAAAACTGCCAAACTTTTCTAAAATGGTCATATTATTTTATATTACCATCAGTAATGGATGAACATTTCAGTTGCTATACATTCTAGAAATAATCTTCTTTTTAAATTAACAATTTTGATGGTTGTGTAGTCATAACTCATTTGTTGCTTTAATTTGTTTTTTCCTGATGCTTAAACTGTTGAGCAGATTCTAATATGCTTCCTGGTCCTTTGTATATCTTCTTTTGTAAAATGTCTGTCTAGATCTTCTGCCTATGCTTTTTTTGTCTTATTTTTCAGTTGTATTTCTCATGTAATCTAGATATAAGAACTTTATCAGACATATGTATATGGATAGATAGTTACAAATTGGGCCACTATCTATTGTCACAGATCTCTGAAACTCTTTTCATTCTTCCTCAGTTTGCTTTCCTTCTTTTCTTCATATTTTTTTTAATATGTTATGTTACTCACCGTACAGTATGTCATTAGTTTTTGATGTAATGTTCCAAGATTCATTGTTTGCATATAACACCCAGTGCTTCAGGCAATATGTGCCCTCTTTAATACCCATCACTGGACTAACCCATCCCCCCACCCCCGCCCCTCTAAAATCCTGTTTGGTTCTCATAGTCCATAATCTCTCATGGTTTGTCTCCCCCTTTGATTTCTCCTCCTTCATTTGTCCCTTCCTTCTGCTAATGTCCTCCATGTTATTCCTCAAGTTCCACAAAGTAAGTAAAACCATATGATAATTGAGTTTCTCTGCCTGGTTTATTTCACTCAGCATAATCTCCTCTAGTCCCATCCATGTTGATGCAAAAGACAGGTATTCATCCTTTCCGATGGCTGAGTAATATTCCATTGTATATATGGACCACATCTTCTTTATCCATTTACCTATTGAAGGGTATCTCTTAATTTTAGAAGGCTTATTTAACATTCACTAATTCTTCTCCAATCTTCAAAGTTTTTTTGAACCATCTGAACTTTCTTCTTTTTTTTTATTTTAGTGGGATATTTTAGGTCTAAGATTTCCTTTTTTAATAATTTCTAGTATTTGTTGATATTTCCTCTCTGTTAGCTCACTAAAACCATTTTCTTTAGTTCTTTGAACATATATTCCTTTAATTATATAAACGTATTTGTAATACCTTCAAGTTTGTCTGTGAATGCATCTGCAACCCTTTATAGTCATTTCAGAATGTAGCTAACTCAAAAGTTTCAACTTTCATAGCTCTTTCATGATCAGAGTTGTCTCTGATCTCTGTTTTACAAAGGACCCCTAGTGTTCTGTCTCATTTGCATACTATAGTAGACAGCCAGGCTCTGGGCAATATCCTCATAAAAGAGAGAGAGAGAGAGAGGAAGAAAGGGAGGAAGGGAGGAAGGAAGGTAAGGAAAAGAATGTTAAGGAATGGAATGGAATGGAAAAGAAAGGGAAGGAAAGGAAAGGAAAAGAAGGGGAAAGAAAGGAGGAAGGGAGGAAGGAAGGAAGGAAAGGAAAAGAATGGGATGGAATGGAATGGAATGGAATGGAATGGAATGGAATGGAAAAGAAAGGGAAGGAAAGGAAAAGAAAGGGAAGAGAAGAAAAGAAAAGAAAGTTACCAACTCATAGTTTTTAACTGTTGCATAAGTTTTTCAAAAGTAAAATTTTCTGCTTTGTGATGTTCCAGTGCCTTTAAATCATTTTTTATTCTATTACCTGTAACAAAATTTGGTGATCACTAACACCACCATCATTATCAGAATTCAGTTTAATATTTCATTTTAATTTAAGCCATTTAAAATATATTTATATAAGACAAATGTCTTATTTTTTCTGAGCTGTTGGATTCTAGTGAACATTGTTGCACAAATCATATCCATAATTGATCTTTGTTAATGTATAGCTTTTGTTATTTAGAAATGGAATGATAATTTAAAATGCTCGTGAAGCTGAGTGTCAAACCCTACATATTTATACTTCTAATCATTTACCATTGTCTTTCCCAAAGTTGTATAATCTTCATGTTTCATATCTTTTTTTTTAAGATTTTATTTATTGGACAGACAGAGATCACACGTAGGCAGGCAGAGAGAGAGGGAGAAGCAGACTCCCCACCAAGCAGGGAGCCCGATGTGGGGCTCGATCTCAGGACACTGAGATCATGACCTGAGCCAAAAGCAGATGCTTAATCCACTGAGCCACCCAGGTGCCCCACTGTGCTTCATATTTTTAGAGACTTTCCAAAGCAATCAAAACTATTACATGTTCATATTTTATCAATTTATTTAAATATAATTTAATAATTAATTATTAAATACTAACTATAACCACAAAAAATTGCTTCTTTGGGGTGGAGGGGACTATTTTTGTAAGAAAAAATATACAGACATGCTAGAGAGTAGTCTATCAGTATCAAATGTTCAGAGAGTTTGGTCATCAATTAGTATGTTTTACGGAGGATATGAGACAGATCCTTAACAAAATGAGTTAGTTAAGTGAAGTCTATTAAGGGAGTATACACTTTAATGCCTTATCCATTTTATATCTGAAGCACATGAGGTTCAAAAAGAGTAATAAAGTCCCAAATTCATACAAATTCTGTGAGCCAAACATGTTATTGGAACTCATGTCTTCTTTCTGGTTCTGAGCTTTTTCTATATATTACATTTTCCTGAAAGCCTCTTTTGTACTCTGTGTCTCCTTTTGGAGTATAAAATACTTTTTATGTCTCCACTGAAAAACATGACTGACAAAAACTCAAGAGGTATTTTTTAATCTCTGTGTCTGATTAGTCAGCAAGTTGCTTAAATTCAATCCACAGTAGATTAGATAAAAAATGTAGCAGGGAACCTAGTAACACAGCAGAAAATTGCATCTCCCTACATGAAGTAATTGACTTAATGACAAAGTTTTCAACATAATCCAGTTAAACAAAAATTAAATTGTACAGACTTTGGCCTTGTTATTCTTTTTCCTACTATACAGAAATCCAGCCAAATGACTAATTTCCTCTAGTCCACTTGCTTAAACATGTTTCTAAATCATTAAGCACATACTACATTGGGCTGGACAATTGTACAAATTTTAGTTTGGAAAATGTAATATCAGCAAAATCATTCTCCTGAATTATAAACTGTGTTTTGCATTCATTACTAAGATCTACAATACTAAAGGCTGTATTAAGTCTATCTAAATAGCTGTGTACTAAAATATTTATCTTGCTTTTATATAATGAAAATGGGGACAATAATAAGTGACATAAAGATTCATAATTCTCAGGGTGCCTGTGTGGCTCAGTCATTAAGCATTTGCCTTTGTCTCAGGTCATGATCCCAGAGTCCTGGGTTGGAGCCCCGAGTTGGGCTCCCTGCTCAGCAGGAAGCCAGCTTCTCCCTTTCCCACTTCCCCTGCTTGTGTTCCCTCTCTCACTGTGTTCTCTCTGTCAAATAAATAAATAAATTTTTTAAAAAATATTCATAGTTCTCCTCAAAATTTTTGCATTCTGCAAATAATTACTCATGGTAAAGATACAAGATTCTTACATTCTGCAATGAAAGTTATTTTAGATACCAGTCCCCCAATTGATTTCAGTTTTGTATTCCCTTATTTATAGTGATCTTTTAGTTATTGTCTGTATTCTGGAAGCTAATTTCAAATTTTAAAAAAATCATAAAAGCCATATATGTAATGTAGGTGAGGTTTATAAGGTAGAAAAAACATCAAGGTAAATTTAGGTCAACTTAGAGGGACAATACATAAAAACTCATGCTATGGTTGAGTTTTAAATTTAAATAATTACTACTTAATAAATTCAATCTTGTAGTAATATTCCAAAATATGGGGTTGGAAGAATAATAAAAATGTTAGGAGATAGTGATTTAATCCCTTCCTATCACCATTAATTTTATAGGTACGCAAACTAAAACACAAAATGATAACTGCCTTCTCCAAGATTAAAAAAAAAAAAAATTCAGTTCAAAAACTGAAGCTGGGTGGCTCAGTTGGTTAAGTGACTGCTGTCAGCTCAGGTCATGATCTAGGAGTCCTGGGATTGAGTCCCACATTGGGCTCCCAACTCCATGGGGAGTCTGCTTCTCCCTCTGTCCTCCCCTCTCATGCTCTCTCTCACTCTGTCTCTCTCTCAAATAAATAAATAAAATCTTAAAAAAAAAAATTGAAGCTGCCTGTATCTGACATATATATCTATAGTTTTAATTGATTATCAGAAATTATTCTACATGGGTACTCAATAATTTCATAAGTCAGCAGTGTACATATCATTTGTCATGTACATAAGAAGACTGCCAAGATTTTTTGAGACCTATATGTGCTTACTTTGTGCTTACCTCCTGAAGGATACATAAATGAAGCGGTAGTTTACCATTATCCAATCCAAACACTTTTTTTTTTAAATTTATCCATCACAGCTAATTTTTAGAGCCTTATTAAGGTAAATAATGTATACTATAAAAATGTCAGAGCATCATTCCTAGAAGAGATATTCACCTATTTCCTGATCTACCTGGGAGACTGCTTCACTTCAGATACAGAGGATACAGTCAGTCATACTCTGATTAATGACACATTGTCACCATTGCTCTCAGTATGACCCTTAAATTTTTTCCTCTTTTTTAATTCCAGGTTTCCATATGCATTCCCTCTCTTGCCAATGGATACCCAGTCTAAGATGTTGACTATATATTCTTAGGTATTAATGAATCTATACACACTACTTATAATTGGTATGTGCATATTTATGTAACCTCTATAAACTTTTTCATTACATTACATTCAGTAGGTACAAATCACATACAGGAAAATATCAAATTATGATTGAACTATCACAGAATAATGAGTGTATTCTCACAAAGTAACACCATGTAATTACTTTCCACGTAATTACTCTCAGGAAACAGAACATTACCAGCAATTCAGGTAGCCCCTAAATTCTCTTTTCTAATTTCTACATCATTTTTTTCTTCAAAAACTACTAATATCCTAACTTCTAACATCATCATTTTGTGAATTTGTAGGTTTAGAATTTTTGTAGTGAAAATTTTTCTATTTATAGGAATAAGTTATTTAATATTTATAAACTATACAAATTTTTTAACCTATGTCAGTTAGAAGAATCCAGCTTTCCTCAGAATTCATTCATTTTATATAAATTTTGTCTGAATATAATTTTTTCATAATAAACAATTATTTTGTTAGTACCTGTAAGTTCCATAGTAATACCCACTTTTCATTCCAGATACTGTTTATGTCTTCTCTCTTCATCAATTTTCCTTTGCCGGTGGTTTTTATGTATATACTTATTTTGGTACTTTTAAAAAATCAACTTTAGGTTTAGCTAATCTGTACTAAAGGTTTGTTTTCAGTTTCACTTAATACTTTTCCTTTTAATTTCCTTTTCTCAAAAACACTCTTCTACTCTTTCTTTTTTTTTCCTACTCTTTCTTTTGATAATTTCTTACAATGGGTTTGTAGATAATTAATTCTCTGCCTTTTTTTCTATACACACATTTAAAAAAAAATTCCCTCCAGGCCCTATTTTATTTTCACCCTATATATTTTGATATGAGTGCTTTAATCATCATTCAGTTCAAACTATTATCTCATTTCCACCTCAAATGTGCTTTTTGGCCTATAAGTTATTTAGAAACTTCATTTACAAATGTATAGGAGTTTTTAAACTTATCTTACTACTATTAATTTCTAGCTTGTTTGTATTGTGAGCAATGAATACTCCATATGATTTCAATATCTGAATTTGTTGAGACCTGTCTGGTCTGTGGCTCAGAATATGGTAGATTTTGATAAAATTTCCTGTGCACCTGAACACACACACACATACACACACATATACACACATATCATGGAATTTGATGAAGTATTCCATATATAAATTGGGTCCAATTTTAAATCATATTATTTACATATTTTATATTCTAACTGATTTTTGTTTGGTAAGTTATAAAAAAAAATGTGTTCAATTCTACCATGTCACTTTGGATATATTTTTACTTATACTCCCATCAATTTCTCATTTTATACTTGAACCTATGTTATTACACTCATAAAAATGTATAATTACTATACCTATTTGGATTCTTTATAATTATAAATTATCCCTTTCAAACTCTCTGGTTTATTTTATATTTAAAAACTTTGTTTTTTATTTACTATAGCAAAATCCATTTTCTTTTAAATTTTTTTTGAGTATAGTTCACATACAATGTTACATTAGTTTTATGTGTACAACATAGTGACTCAGCTTATCTATACACTATGCTATGCTCACCACAATTATAACTACCTACCATTTATCACCACAGAAGACTATCACAAAATCATTGACTATATTCCCTATATTGTGCCTTTTCTTCCCATGACTTATTCATTCCATAATTGAAAGCTTCTATCTCTAACTCCTCTTCAACCATTCTGCCCGTCCCCTAGCCTCTCTTCCCTCTGGCAACCATCAGTTTGTTCTCCGTCTTCATAGATTTGATTCTGCTTTTTGTTTGTTTATTCATTTGCTTTTAGATTCCACATAAGAGTAAAATAACTTTATTTGTCATAGCCTGATTCGTTTCACTCAGTATAATACCCTTTTAGGTCCATTTATGTTGTCTCAAATGGCATGATCTCATCCTTTTTTATGGCTGTGCAACATTCCATTATACACAACACAGACACTCACACACACACACACACACACACACACACACACACACCATCTTTATTCATTTATTGATGGATTCTTAGGTCGCTTCCATATCTTGACTATTATTTATAATAATAAACATAGGGCTTTATTATTTATTATAGTAATAAACATAGGGGTACATATGTCTTTTCAAATTAGTTTTTTTAATTTTTTCTGGATAAATACCCAGTAGTGGGACTATTGAATCATATGGCATTTCTATCTTTAATTTTTCAAGAAGCATCCACAATAGATGCACAAATTTACATTCACACTAACAGTGTATGAGGGTTCCTTACTCTCCCTATCCTTGCCATCACTTGTTGTTTCTTGTCTTTTTAATTTTAGCCATTTTGACAAGTATAAGGTGGTAACTAATTGTGGTTTTGATTTGCATTTTCCTGACAGTTTGTGATGTTGAGCTTCTTTTCATGTGTCTGTTGTCCATCTGTATGTGTTCTTTGAAAAGGTATCCATACAGGTATTCTACCCATTTTTCAAATAGAATGGGTTTTTTTCTTTGTTTTGTTCTCTTTATTTTGTTTTTTGGTATTGAGTTGTAGTTCTTGACATTTTAGATATTAATGCCTTATCAGATATCTCATTTGCAAATATCATTTATCATTCAGTTGGTTACTTTTTTGTTTCAATTCATACGCAAAACCTTTTTATTCTGATGTAGTCCCAATAGCCTATGTTGCTTTGTTTCCCTTGCCTTACCTGACATAACCAGAAAAATGTTTCTATGACTGATATCAGAGAAATTACTGTGTGAGCTTTCTTATAAAATTTTTATGTTTCAAGTCTCACATTAAGGACTTTAATCCATTTTGAGTTTATTTTTGTGTACGTTGTAAGAAAGTGGTACAGTTTCACTCTTTTGCATGTTGCTATCTAGTTTTCCCCAGCACTATTTGTTAAAGAGAGTATCTTTTTCCCATTGTATATTCTTACTTCCTTTGTTATAATTTATTGAACATATAACTGTCAGATTATTTCTTGGCTCTCTATTCTATTCCATGAATCTATGTATCCATTTTTGTACCAGTACCATACTGTGTTGATTGCTACAGCTTTGAAGTGTATCACGAAATCTGGAATTGTGATAATTCCAGCTTTGGTTTTCTCTCTCAAGATTTCTTTGGCTATTTGGGGTCTTTTGTGGTTCCATACAAATTTTAGGATTATTCATTCTAATTCTGTAAAAAATCAATATTTGTTATTTTGACAAGGTTTATATTGAATCTGTAATTACTTTGAGTTGCATAGACATTTAAATAATATTAATTCTTATAATCCCTGAGCATGGAACATCTTTCATTTGTCTGTGTCATCTTCAATTGCTTTCATCACTGTTTTATAGTTTTCAAAGCATAGGTCTTTCTCCTCTTTGTGAAGTTTATTCTGAGATACTTTATTCTTTTTGATGCATCTGTAAATAAAATTGTTTTCTTAATTTCTCTTTCTGCTATTCTGTTATTAGTGTATAGGAATGTTACCAATTTCTGTGTGTTAGTTTTATTGTATTTATTGTATCCTATAACTTTACTGAATTTATTTATTTATTCTAATAGTTTTTTGGTAGAATCTTTAGGGCTTTTAACATAAAATATCTTGTCATGTGCAAATACTGACAGTTTAACTTTTTCTTTACCAGTATATATGACTCATTTCTTTTTCTTGTCTGATTGCTGTGGCTAAGATTTAGAGTAACATGTTGAATAAAAATCTTGTCCTTAATCTTATAGGAAAGCTCTCTATTTGCACTATTGAGTATAATATTATGTAATATATAATATATTATTATATAATATTATAATTATATAATATTATTATCTGTGAAGTTTTCATACATGGCCTTTATCATATTAAAGTATGTTCTATCTAGTCTCACTTTGTTGAGAGCTTTTATCGTAAGTTCATACTAGTTTTAAAAGGTGTATTTTGATATCCTTTTTAGTTTATTACTTTTGTACTTCAAATAAAAAATAGATTGTAAGAGAGTAACATGAAAAAAATAATATGCCAATAAACTGGATAACCTAGATGAAACTGAAAATTTCCTAGAAAACCGCAGAATCTACCAACATTAAATCACAAATACAAAATCTGAATAGACCTATAACTAGCAAGGAGATAGAATCCATAATCAAAAATCTCCTAACAAGGGAAATTCCTGAACTGATGACTTCACTGGAGAATTCTACCAAACATTTAAAGAAGAACTAATATCAATTCTTCTCAAACTTTTTCCAAAAAAATTGAAGAGGGAATATTTACTTACTTATTATTTGAGGCCAGCACTACTCTAATACCAAAATCAAACTAAGTATAAGAAAAGAAACCTATAGAGCAATGTGCTTTATTGATACAAAAATCTTCAACAAAATTCTAGCAAACCAAATTCGTTTATGTATTAAAAGGATCATTTACCCTGACCAAGAGGGATTTATCCCTGGAATGCAAGGATGATTCAACATACAAAAATTGATCAATGTAATACATCACATTAACAAAATGAAAAGGAAAAGAAAGACACACAAATATTTCAACTGATGGAGAAAAAGCATTAGACAAAATTGAAACATTTTTCATGATTAAAAACAACTCAAGAAACTATGAATTGAGGGAAAATACTTCAACATAATAAAAACTATTTATTAAAGTCCAAGCTAACATCATACTCAAGAATGAATAACTGAAAACTTTCCCTCTAAGATTAGGAACAAGGCAAGGATACCAATCTTACATTTCTACTCAATATAGTAGTGCAAGTTCTAACCAGAGCAATTAGGCGAGAAAGAGAAATAAAAGACAACCAAATAAAAAAAAAGTAAAATTATCTGTTTGCAGATGACTTATAAGTAGATCTTATATGCAGATCTTATAAGTAGAAAACTCTAAGGATTCCATTATAAAAAACTGCTTGGACTAATAAATGAATTCAGCAGAGTGGGATACAAACCAAATATAAAAATAAGTTGTGTTTCTAGACACTAACATCAAACTATCTGAAAAAGAAATCAGAAAGGCAATCATATTTATAACAGTATCAAAAAGAATAAAATATTTAGACATAAACTTAACTAAGGAAGTGAAAAACTTGTAAACTGAAAACTATAAAACATCAATGAAATTTAAAAAGACAAAAAAAGAAAAAGAAAAAGAAAAAAGAAAGACATTCCATGTTGTTCATGGATTGGAAAACAGCATATTGTTAAAATGCCCATCCTGCCTGAAGCAACCTACAGACTAAACACAGTCCTTATCAAAATCCTAATGGCATTTTTTCATAAATAAAAAAAAATTCTAAAATTTATATGATATTGAAAGATAACTCAAATGGGAAAAATAATCTTGAGAAAGGAAAACAAAGACCAAATCATATTACAAAACTACAGCAATACAGATAAACAAATAGACCAATATAAGACAAGAGAGCACATAAATAAACCTTCACGTATGTGGTCAAATAATATTTGACAAAGGTGCAAAAATACATAATGGAAAAATTATGGTATCTTCAACAAATGGTATTGAGAAAACTAGATACTTACATGCAAAATAATGAAGATGGACCCTAAGCTTACATCCTCCATAAAAGTTAACTGATGAGTATTAAGACGGGCATGTGTTGTGATGACCACTGGGTGTTATATGAGACTAATGAATTGTTGAACACTACATCAAAAACTAACTATAGGGGGAGGAGTCAAGATGGCGGAGAATTAGCAGGCTGAGACGACATCGAGTAGCAGGAGATCAGCTAGATAGCTTATCTAACCATTGTGAACACCTATAAATCCAACGGGAAATCGAAGAGAAGAAGAGCAACAATCCCAGAAACAGAAAATCGATCACTTTCTGAAAGGTAGGACCTGCGGAGAAGTGAATCCAAAGCGACGGGAAGATAGACCCCGGGGGGAGGGGCCGGCACCCGGCAAGCGGCGGAGCGACGGAGCACAAAATCGGGACTTTTAAAACTCTGCTCCACTGGGAGACATCGCTCCAGAGGCTAAACTGGGGGGAAACCCAGGCGGGGTCAGCATAACCCCAGGACCCGCGGGGTCACAGAAGGACTGGGGGTGTCTGAGTGCCGCAGAGCTCGCAGGTATTAGAGCGGGGAAGCTGGCTATAGCGACAAAGCCGAGGAGTGAGCTCTAAGCCCGGGGTTACCTTGTGCCGGTCGCAGGCTGGGTGGGCTCGGAGCGCGGCCGGAGGCCACGGAGACAAAAGCGACCCGGCGCTTTTCTCCAGCTCCAACAATTGACTGCTTTCCTCGAGGCGCGACCGCAAGCCAGGGAGGCGGGGCTATTGGGCGCTTTGCTCTGAGAGCGCACTGAGGAGCGGAACCCCAAGCTCTCGGCTCCTCTGGGCCGAGAGATTGGGAGGCCGCCATCTTCATTCCCGTCCTCCGGAACTCTACGGAAAGCGCTCAGGGAACAAAAGCTCCCGAAAGCGAACCCGAGCGGATTACTTAGCCCGGCCCCTGGCAAGGGCGGTGCAATTCCGCCTGTGGCAAAGACACTTGAGAATCACTACAACAGGCCCCTCCCCCAGAAGATCAACAAGAAACCATCCAAAACCAACTTCAGTCACCAAGAACAGCGGAATTCCACAGCAGGAGAAAGCAAATCCTACCTGGACAAAATGACAAGGCGGAAAAACTCACCTCAAAAAAAAGAACAAGAGGCAGTACCGAAGGCTGGAGACCTAATCAATACAGACATAGGTAGCATGACAGATCTAGAGTTCAGAATGACAATTCTCAAGGTTCTAGCCGGGCTCAAAAAAGGCATAGAAGATATTAGAGAAACCCTCTCCGGAGAGATAAAAGCCCTTTCTGGAGAAATAAAAGAACTAAAATCTAACCAAGTTGAAATCAAAAAAGCTATTCATGAGGTGCAATCAAAAATGGAAGCTCTCACTGCCAGGATAAATGAGGCAGAAGAAAGAATTAGTGACATAGAAGACCAAATGACAGAGAATAAAGAAGCTGAGCAAAAGAGAGACAAACAACTACTGGAACACGAGGAGAGGATTCGAGAGATAAGTGACACCATAAGACGACACAACATTAGAATAATTGGGATTCCAGAAGAAGAAGAAAGAGAGAGGGGAGCAGAAGGTATATTGGAGACAATTATTGGAGAGAATTTCCCTAATATGGCAAAGGGAACAAACATCAAAATCCAGGAGATGCTAAGAACGCCCCTCAAAATCAATAAAAATAGGTCCACACCTCGTCACCTGATAGTAAAATTTACAAGTCTTAGCGACAAAGAGAAAATCCTGAAAGCAGCCCGGGAAAAGAAGTCTGTAACATACAAGGGTAAAAACATTAGATTGGCAGCGGACCTATCCACAGAGACCTGGCAGGCCAGAAAGAACTGGCATGATATATTCAGAGCACTAAACGAGAAAAACATGCAGCCAAGAATACTATATCCGGCTAGGCTATCATTGAAAATAGAAGGAGAGATAAAGAGCTTCCAGGACAAACAAAAGCTGAAAGAATTTGCAAACACCAAACCAGCTCTACAGGAAATATTGAAAGGGGTCCTCTAAGCAAAGAGAGACCCTAAAAGTAGTAGATCAGAAAGAAACAGAAACAATATACAGTAACAATCATCTTACAGGCAATACAATGGCACTAAATTCATATCTCTCAATAGTTACCCTGAATGTTAATGGGCTAAATGCCCCAATCAAAAGACACAGGGTATCAGAATGGATAAAAAAACAAAACCCATCCATATGCTGCCTCCAAGAAACTCATTTTAGACCCGAAGACACCTCCAGATTTAAAGTGAGGGGGTGGAAAACAATGTACCATGCTAATGGACATCAGAAGAAAGCTGGGGTGGCAATCCTTATATCAGATCAATTAGATTTTAAGCCAAAGACTATAATAAGAGATGAGGAAGGACACTATATCATACTCAAAGGGTCTGTCCAACAAGAAGATCTAACAATCTTAAATATCTATGCCCCTAACATGGGAGCAGCCAACTATATAAACCAATTAATAACAAAATCAAAGAAATACATCGACAGTAATACAATAATAGCAGGGGACTTTAACACTCCCCTCACTGAAATGGACAGATCATCTAAGCAAAAGATCAACAAGGAAATAAAGGCCTTAAATGACACACTGGACCAGATGGACATCACAGATATATTCAGAACATTCCATCCCAAAGCAACAGAATATACATTCTTCTCTAGTGCACATGGAACATTCTCCAGAATAGACCACATCCTGGGTCATAAATCAGGTCTCAATCAGTACCAAAAGATCGAGATCATTCCCTGCATATTTTCAGACCACAATGCTCTGAAGCTCGAACTCAATCACAAGAGGAAATTTGGAAAGAACGCAAATACATGGAGACTAAACAGCATCCTTCTAAAAAATGAATGGGTCAACCAGGAAATTAAAGAAGAATTGAAAAAATTCATGGAAACAAATGATAATGAAAACACAACAGTTCAAAATCTGTGGGACACAACAAAGGCAGTCCTGAGAGGAAAATATATAGCAGTGCAAGCCTTTCTCAAGAAACAAGAAAGGTCTCAAATACACAACCTAACCCTACACCTCAAGGAGCTGGAGAGAGAACAACAAAGAAAGCCTAAACCCAGCAGGAGAAGAGAAATCATAAAGATCAGAGCAGAAATCAATGAAATAGAAACTAAAAAAACAATAGAACAAATCAACAAAACTAGGAGCTGGTTCTTTGAAAGAATTAATAAGATTGATAAGCCCCTGGCCAGACTTATCAAAAAGAAAAGAGAAAGGACGCAAATAAATAAAATCATGAATGAAAGAGGAGAGATCACAACCAACACCAAAGAAATACAAACAATTATAAGAACATACTACGAGCAACTCTATGGCAACAAATTTGACAACCTGGAAGAAATGGATACATTTCTAGAGATGTATAAACTACCACAACTGAACCAGGAAGAAATAGATAACCTGAACAGACCCATAACCAGTAAGGAGATTGAAACAGTCATCAAAAATCTCCAAACAAACAAAAGTCCAGGACCAGACGGGTTCCCAGGGGAATTCTACCAAACATTTAAAGAAGAATTAATTCCTATTCTCCTGAAACTGTTCCAAAAAATAGAAATGGAAGGAAAACTTCCAAACTCATTCTATGAGGCCAGCATCACCTTGATCCCAAAACCAGACAAGGATCCCACCAAAAAAGAGAATTACAGACCAATATCCTTGATGAACACAGATGCGAAAACTCTCACCAAAATACTGGCCAATAGGATCCAACAGTACATTAAAAGGATTATTCACCACGACCAAGTGGGATTTATTCCAGGGCTGCAAGGTTGGTTCAACATCCGCAAATCCATCAATGTGATAAAATACATTAATAAAAGAAAGAGTAAGAACCATATGATACTCTCAATAGATGCTGAAAAAGCGTTTGACAAAGTGCAGCATCCCTTCCTGATTAAAACTCTTCAAAGTGTAGGGATAGAAGGCACATACCTCAACATTATCAAAGCCATCTATGAAAAACCCACCGCAAATATCGTTCTCAATGGAGAAAAACTGAAAGCTTTTCCGCTAAGGTCAGGAACACGGCAGGGATGTCCGTTATCACCACTGCTGTTCAATATAGTACTAGAAGTCCTAGCCTCAGCAATCAGACAACAAAAAGAAATTAAAGGCATCCAAATCGGCAAAGAAGAAGTCAAACTATCACTCTTTGCAGATGATATGATACTATATGTGGAAAACCCAAAAGGCTCCACTCCAAAACTGCTAGAACTTATACAGGAATTCAGTAAAGTGTCAGGATATAAAGTCAATGCACAGAAATCAGTCGCATTTCTTTACACTAACAACAAGACAGAAGAAAGAGAAATTGAGGAGTCAGTCCCATTTACAATCGTACCCAAAACCATAAGATACCTAGGAATAAATCTAACCAAAGAGGCAAAGAATCTATACTCAGAAAACTATAAAGTACTCATGAAAGAAATTGAGGAAGACACAAAGAAATGGAAAAATATTCCATGCTCATGGATTGGAAGAACAAATATTGTGAAAATGTCTATTTTACCTAAAGCAATCTACACATTTAATGCAATCCCTATCAAAATCCCATCCATTTTTTTAAAGAAATAGAACAAATAATCCTAAAATTTATATGGAACCAGAAAAGACCTCGAATAGCCAAAGGAATATTGAAAAAGAAAGCCAAAGTCGGTGGTATCACAATTCCAGACTTCAAGCTCTATTACAAAGCTGTCATCATCAAGACAGTATGGTACTGGCACAAAAACAGACATATAGACCAATGGAACAGAATAGAGAGCCCAGAAATAGACCCTCAACTCTATGGTCAACTAATCTTCGACAAAGCAGGAAAGAATATCCAATGGAAAAAAGACAGCCTCTTCAACAAATGGTGCTGGGAAAATTGGACAGCCACATGCAGAAAAATGAAATTGGACTATTTCCTTACACCACACACGAAAATAGACTCAAAGTGGATGAAGGACCTCAATGTGCGAAAGGAATCTATCAAAATCCTTGAGGACAATGCAGGCAGCAACCTCTTTGACCTCCACCGCAGCAACTTCTTCCTAGGAACATCGCCAAAGGCAACAGAAGCAAGGGCAAAAATGAACTATTGGGATTTCATCAAGATCAAAAGCTTTTGCACAGCAAAGGAAACAGTTAACAAAACCAAAAGACAATTGACAGAATGGGAGAAGATATTTGCAAACGACATATCAGATAAAGGGCTCGTATCCAAAATCTATAAAGAACTTATCAAACTCAATACCCAAAGAACAAATAATCCAGTCAAGAAATGGGCAGAGGACATGAACAGACATTTCTGCAAGGAAGACATCCAGATGGCCAACAGACACATGAAAAAATGCTCCACATCACTCGGCATCAGGGAAATACAAATCAAAACCACAATGAGATACCACCTCACACCAGTCAGAATGGCTAAAATTAACAAGTCAAGAAATGACAGATGCTGGCGAGGATGCGGAGAGAGGGGAACCCTCCTACACTGTTGGTGGGAATGCAAGCTGGTGCAACCACTCTGGAAAACAGTGTGGAGGTTCCTCAAAAAACTGAAAATAGAGCTACCCTACGACCCAGCAATTGCACTCCTGGGTATATATCCTAAAGATACAAACGTGGTGCTCCGAAGGGGCACGTGCACCCGAATGTTTATAGCAGCAATGTCCACAATAGCCAAACTGTGGAAAGCGCCTAGATGTCCATCAACAGATGAATGGATAAAGAAGATGTGGTATATATACACAATGGAATACTATGCAGCCATCAAAAGACATGAAATCTTGCCATTTGCGACGACGTGGATGGAACTAGAGGGTATCATGCTTAGCGAAATAAGTCAATCGGAGAAATATAACTATCATATGATCTCTTTGATATGAGGAAGTGGAGATGCAAGGTGGGGGGGTTTGGGGGGAGGTAGGAAAAGAAAAAATGAAAAGATGGGATTGGGAGGGAGACAAACCATAAAAGACTCAATCTCAAGAAACAGACTGAGGGTTGCGGGGGGGAAGGGGGATGGGAGAGGGTGGTGGGGAAATGGACATTGGGGAGGGTATGTGCTATGATGAGTGCTGTGAAATGTGTAAACCAGACGATTCACAGACCTGTACCCCTGGGGATAAAAATACATTATATGTTTATTAAAATAAAAAAAATTAAAAAAAAAAAACTAACTATATGTTGGCTAATTGAACAAAAAAAAAGGAAAAAAAATTAGAATGGATTAAATATATTAAATGTTTAAATGTAAAGACCTGACACTATAAAATTCCTAATAGAAAACAGGGAAAAAGCTTCATGACACTGGATTTGGCAATGATATTTTTAATATAAATAGCAGGATTTACTTAAAATATGTCAGTTTAAATAATTTTTAAAAAATAAACCTATCCAAGAATTAGAAGAAAACCTGGGCAAATGACTGTATATCTTTGTATATTGTAGATCTTTGTAATGGTGGAGTTCTTTCTAGATAAGTCTCTGAGTAAAGAAACTATGAAGACTTTAATATTAAATATTAATAATATAACTACCTGATTTTAATTAAACTACCAGATTTTCTTTTTAATTACATAGACAGAAAAAAAATACCAAAGTCAAAGATAGTATAGTGAATAGTGACAGATGGTAGCTACGTTAGTGGTGAGCAGATCATAGTATATGGAGATACTGAATTACTACAACAGTAAACCTAATGATCGTTAAATACATGAAAAATGTTAAACTTTATTTATGATAAAGTACATGAAACAGAGATATTATTTTTCACCATCAAATTAACGAAAATTCAAAAGTATGTTAATATATTATTAGCAAGGCTAAGGGACAAAGCAGTCAAGGTCTCACTTGCTCTGAGGAATAAAAATGGAATGAATTCTATGTAGGTCAAATTGACAATAACTTTCAAAATAACATTTGCATTTTCCTTTTCATTGCCAAATGCACCTCCTCAAATTTAGTCTAAAGATATGCCTGCTCATAAACAAAATATATCTATGAGGTTACATAATGCATCATTGTTTATAATAGTCAAAGATTAGAAACATGCTATAGTATAGAGCAAAAAATTAAATACCCACCTTTCCTCCTAGATGTGTACACATGCACACACACACCCCAGCTCCACTCCATTACCTCAAATTCTTGAATTTCATGCTTTGGCCTTATAAAATTAGTTGTGGTTACTGAGTACTTCATCCTTAATCATGTCCCTGAGACTTTACACTTCCTGTTTCCTTTACATAGCATGTCTAACCTTCCTTTTTTTAAACCTCTGAAAGTCTCATGGGACACCTTTCATGACTGCACTCACTTTTCCATGACATATCTGTTGATAGCCAATATAAGCTAAGACTGCTCTAGCTTACTTTCATCCTAATGCTTCATTCAAAGTGAAATCAGAAGCCAAAATCAGTGTCAAAGCACTTCACATCTCAAAGAATGTAGGAGGAGATCCACTTACAACATAGCAATTGTTCTTTTTTTCATATATTTATTTAATTTTACTGTGGTAACAATTACCATGAGATGTACCCTCTTAAAATTTTGTGTATGATACATTATTTTTTACTATAGTACAATGTTGTATAGTACATTTTCAATGCCTATTCATTATGTTTAAATGAAATTTTATGCCCATTGATTTTCCTCCTCTCTCAACCCCCAGTCATCACCATTCCACCCTCTTCATTCTATGAATCTGACTATTTTAAATACTTCATATAAGATGAACCATGCAGTACTGGCCTTTCTGTGAAAGGCTGATTTTTTTCAGCATAATCTCCTCAAGGTTTATCCATGTTGCCACATATTACAGAATGTCCTTCTTTCTTAAGGATGAATAGTGTATGCATATACCACATTTTTTAATTCATTCACCTGTTGATGGACACGACTAGGTATTTGCCAAAAAAAAAAAAAAACTGAAATCAGGATCTCAAAGAAATATTAGCACTCCTATGTTTATTGAAGCACCATTCACAATATCCAAGATATGGCAACTACCTAACAATAAATCTAGAAATTTGTTAAGGCTATAAAAAAAAGTAAAGTTCAGAAAACTGAATAATAAAAGAATAATTAGGATGGTAGGTTGGGAGACATTTTTAGGCAAGGTTGACTACCAAGATTACTTTTTACATTGTTCTCTCTTTTGAAAGTGAAACAAACAAGAAGGACATTTAAAATACTTCCCAACTCTCTCTGTCCCTTAAGTTCTAGTTATCTGTTCATGATCCAAATCTGCGTGTTTCTTTTCTTTTTCTTTTCTTTTTCTACTTCCACCCATGCCCACGGAATTGCCCCTCTAGTGTAACTAGAAGAACTGGGCTCCAGCATGGTCTTCTATGCACCAAATGAAGGGAAATATCTAGTAATGTGTGACTATTATTTCTATATTCTATAGTATATAGAATCCTATATTCTATATTTCTATATATTACTTCATTATCTTTGCCTCTAAATATCTAACACAATACTTTAGTTTTCTATTCCATTTCAGTCACCACTAATACAATAGGTGGTCCTTGAACACAAATGGCCAATCACATTTATCTCTACGCCCTACTGTTAGGGTAACAGTTGGTGCAAAGTAGAAACATAAATTCCAATGAAAGACCAATTTAAAAAGAGTGAAAGTCAGAAAGCAAAACAAAGTCACAAGACTTGCAGGACATGTACCTCCCAGTGTAAGTAACATAGAAGAAATGTGACAAGAAATACAACATAGTATCAGAAAACTGATTGTCAAATCATAATGATTCAAGAGGGAATTCCATGTAAACTCTTTAGGGGCAGAGTAGATGGGGTTGCTTAGGTACTTACAATAGAGAAGAGGGTGTGAAAGGGCTTTTGAAAAGGATCATTTTATCCAAAGGAACAAGTAATTATGGCTCATACCTCTGCTTATTTCCACAGTTTATCTAACTCTACACTTGCCAGGTCATTCTTCTTGTGGTGTTAGTTCCTAGGTTTGCCGAGGACCTCAATGGCACAGAATAGTAGTAAAAAGAGAGTAATGGAGACATGTACAAAGTCTGGAGAATCTGACATGGCTTTAGAATTAGTATTAGAAAAAGGCATATAATTGTTATATATTCAGTTTCCCAAAACACTGACTCTATTAAACAACTGGTTATAAATTCTAAGACTGAAATTTTTAAAAAGCATCCAGGAAAAAACAAAGAAAGGTCTGGTGATATTAATCACATTCAAATGTGTCCTTCTTAACAAAAACAAAAATATTAATTAAAATGTGTTCTTTCCATTATTACTCACTAGATTAGCCTACTGAAATTAGTCAATTTGTTTCATCCTGTAAATGCTGATAAATCTTTTTCACACAGAAATTGCACTAAAAGAAAGTAAAAACAAGTTGCATTCATTTATGAGACATTTATCAACTTATAATGCCCAACAATCTGTCTATTCAAGATAATTTAAGACTATATCTAATTATTATTAGATAAGATGAATGAAAACAAAATAGTAGTAATTTGAAATGAAAAGTGCTGGAACAATGCAATCAAAAAGCCTATTATGCCTTTAACTGGATACGACAATTTATGCCTTTTATTCACACAAATGTTTCAGGATAAAATGTACTGACATAATTATTCTGAGGAATACAGTGCTGATTCAATAAAAACAAAATAGGAAAAGAAAACAGCCTAATTTTCAGCAATGATTCTCTCATTCATATTTAAAAGTATCTTCGTGTGCATTATGTTTTAGTTTATTCCAGCAGTGTGCTGAGTAGTAGTTATTATAAGCTTCTCTGTTTTATATGGATAGTACTCAGGCTTATTAAGGGGAAAATAACTAAAGGTAAGTACAGTCATTTAAATTATGAGCCACTTCTGATGACAAATCTTTTCTAGCATACTTCACCGGTATTTTTTTTTCCACTGGAGTAAATTAACTTTGAGGCAAGGACTTACTAAAAGCCTCTCATTTCTTACCACATTCTGTCTCATAATTCTTTAGCAAATGACTACTTTTTTTCAGAAAAATTAATGCAGTTGCTCAAAATAAACTAGATAGTATGTGTCTGCTCTGCCTTGAAGTATGTTTAGAATACCAAGCTTGGAATGGCATTGTCTACTGCCCTATTACTTTATGCATTTGTATTTATCACACTGTAAGTTCATCTTTTTATGTGTGTTTCTCCCCCGAACATGGGGTCGAGGAGATGGTAGAGACCATGAGTCCTCAAAGCTCAGGGACCTCAGAGGATCAGTCTTTGCCAATTATGGCCAAGCTGTTGCCCTTGCCATTATTAGTGAAGGGATGGGTGGGAACTCCAAATGTGCTGTGTGATTGCTGGGAAAGTTTTCTTTTTCCTAGAACTGAGATCCAGGAAGAGATAGTCTTTGTTTCCCTGGAAAATGAGTCCAACTTTTATGATCAGAACTGCTGAAATCAACTTGTTACATAGCTCAACATACAAACATAAAAGAAACAGAAAAGTAAGACTCAGATTCCTGACATGATCTTCCTCCAACTACTCTGCTTTCATCATTATGTGAGACAAATTTATTTGTTCTTTGAGCCAAACTCAGTCAGGTCCTCTGGCTACTTGTCCCAATTTATGTTATTAAAAAAAAAAATCTAGGCCCATAATGGTATATATTCGATATTGATTCTAATCCTAACAACTATTCTATACCTATTTCATATCCGTGTTTAAGCCTAATTCCAAAATTAAGAAATAAATATACTATGTGAATAGTTTTGTGAAAGATTACAATCTTCTCCCCATGATAAGTCTTTGCAATGTTCTTTGAAATGTATCATATCATTTATTAATCCATTTTCATGGACTAAGCACTGGGCTAGATGCATTGCTATAATTATCACAATTTTTAAATAGCTCTATGGAATATAGCTTTATTCCAATTTTACAGAAGGGGAATCTGAAGCTAAAAGAGATTATATAATTTTCCCAATGTTATCCCTGCTCTTTCCACTTCCCAATCTCATCTCAATTTTTTACTCTACCCTTCCTTCTCCTTACCTTCCCTCCCCCCACTACCACTCATTTCCTCACTCCTCCTCTTGAACTCTCCCTTTCTTCCCCTACCTCTGTAATTGGCATTATTAGAATTCACAATCAGAGACCCAATACTCTCTCACTCTTTTACAGGTTTAAACCATACTCCTGGTTTTCTCTTGAAATTTTTAGTTAAATACACTTTAGTTTTGTTTTTCATAGACTTTATTTCAGAATGCAGTTTTAGGCTCACAGCAAAAATTGACTGGAAAAAATAGACAGTTCCCATATAATTCCTGTCTATACACATGCACAACCACCTACACTATCAATATCCTGCACAGAAAAAGTGGTATTTTTTTCCAATCAATCCTATACTGAAACGTCATTATCATTAAAAGTCCAGAGTTTACATAATGGTTTACTCTTGGTGTTGTATATTCTATGGAATTGAGGAAATATTTAATGACATCTATCCACCATTGTAGTACCAAGCAGAGTAGATCTACTGCCCTAAAAATCTTCTGCATGCTACCTATTCATCCCTGCCTTCCATTTAGGGTTGGGTTACCACTGAATTTTTTACTCTCTCCATAGGTTTGCCTTTTCTAGGATGTCATATAGTTGGGTTTATTAGTATGTAGTCTTTTCAGATTGGCTTCACTCAATAATAGGCATTTAAGTTTAAAACATGTCTTCTCATGGCTCAATTGCTCATTTCTTTTTAGTGCTGAATAATATTCCATTGTCTGGATATATCACAGTTTTGTTTTTCGTTTTTGTTTTTGTTTTTATCCATTCACCTACTCAAGGATATTTTGGTTGCTTCCAAATTTTGGCAATTGTATATCCAAGTTTTTGTGTGGAAATAAATTGTCAATTCATGTGGACAAATATCAAGAAGTATAATTACCGGATAGTATGGTAAGAGTACATACACTTTTGTGTGAAATTGCCAAACTGTATTCCAAACTGGCTGTACCATTTTGCATTTCTACCATCAATTAATGAGAGCTCTTGATGGTCTATATCTTTACCAATATTTGGTGTTGTTGGTGTCTTGAATTTTGGCCATTCTAATAAATACATATGGTGGTATCTCACTGATGTTTTAATTTGCATTTCCCTGATGACATATAATATGGTTTCTTTTCAAATGTTTTTTGCCATCTTGCATATATTCATTGGTGAGGTGTGTATTAAGACATCGTTTGACCATTTTTCAAGTGGTTGGTATTATTATTATTATTGCTGACTTTTATGAATTCTTTCTAAATTTTGTGTAACAATACTTTATTGCACAAAGGTCTTTTGCAAGTATTTTCTCCCAGACTATGGCTTGTCTTCTTATTCTCCTGAGTATAATCAGCTTTTGTTTTAGAATAGTTTTATATCAATAGAAAAATTGCAAAGATAGTACACAGACTCCCATTTATGTTATACATTTTCTTAATTAGTATCTTTTATTAATACAGAACATTTGTCATAAATAATGAAACAATATTGATATTTTTTAACTAAAATCAATGCTTTGTGCAAATTTCTTTACTTTTTACCTAACATCCCTTTCCTGCTCTAGTGATCCATGATACCACATTAAATTCAGTTTCCATGGCTCCATTTTTTGAACTTTTTTTTTTTTAATGACCTTGACAGCCTTGAAGAACACTGATTAGGTACTTAATAGAATGTCCTTCAATTGATTGGAAAGGTGGGTGTTCTTATGATTAGATTAGAGTTATGGGTTTTTTAGATATAAAACAAAAGAGATAAATAATTTATGATGATACTTTCCCTCAAGTAGGTAGAGCATAATTTTTCACCTCTTAAGTTTAAGTTGTTCATGGTGCTTTCCTTCCAGAAAAGTACAATATGAAAAGCAAGGAAAAACCCAGTAACTTTACAGTAGAGAAACATAATAAGCTATATATTAACCAAATGATCAAGGTTAACATGTTTATAAATCATGCTGAGAGTGTTAACTCATGTTAATAATGCATATGATGTGATGAAATGGTATATTCTTTTTAATAAAATATAAAGATAATTATTGTTCCTGTTATTTTAGAATGTAATTCAAAGTGGTTTCATCCTTTACATTTTTTCATTTATTTCTCAAAACTATCAAGCACCTAATATTTGTTTAATACTATCTAAGATGGTTCTATATAAAGATGCAAATTTGAGTCATTTGTCATTGGCACCATTCATTTTCCATTCTTCTAACATGACATGAAAACAAATCAGTTCTTACAACTCCCAGGACAATTCTCAATAAGTTGAAAGCATTCCCTATTTATTGTTTTTTCTATTATTGCATGACAAATTACCACATATGTACTGGCTTAGAACAATACCATTTATTATTTCACGTTTCTGTGTATCAGTAACCCAGGCCCAAAACTACAACTTTGTTCATAGTCTCACTAGGCTGAAACCAAGGAATTGGCCGGTACTAAAGTTCTCATATGGGCATAGGGTTGTCTCTTGATGTTTCCTGGTTGTTGGCAAAACTGATTTCCTTGCAGCAATAGGACTAAGGTCACTGTCTACATTCTTAGAGCTGGCTGGTTCACTGAGCTCCTAGAGGCTTCCCGCAGCATTCTCTCATAAGGCCCCCATATGGTGTTTGCAACAGAAATGTTTGGTTTCTTATAGGCCAGCTGGTGCACATCTCTTGGACTTCCATTTCTGCATGCATAAAGAGTAGACTCTGATTTCAGAGTTCATGAGATTAAGAAAGGCCCACCTGAAAAAATCTCCCTATTTTAAAGTAAACTTTTTGGAGACAATAATTTCTACAAAATTCCTTCACAGAATTATCTACATTAGTGTTTAGTTGAATTACTAGGAGAAAGTGTGTGCACATAAACTACCAGAAATCTTGTGGGACCATCATAAAATTCTACTTTCCATATTCTCATCTGACCTTGCTGAAAAGAGGAAAAGAATGTCACTCAGACCCACAGCTAGATTTTCTAACAAAGTTAATGCCTACATTCCCATACTTGACTCGGCAAACTGAGACCAAAGACCTGGTTTTGAATTTTATTTAAAAACAACATGATCAAGGAATAATTCTACTAAATCTTTGAATGGGATATTTGTTCCTAATCATATAGGGTATTGTTAGAAATATATTAAATAATAAAATAACACCTAATTTGGTGCCTGAAATGCTTTATGTCAAAAGCTATTTAATTTCAACAATTAGATTATGTCCATTCTATAAACAGCAAAACACTATCTGTTAGAAACATACCAGTAAACAAACGTTACATCCATGAACCTCATGAAACTGTTTTGTTAGATATTAAATTAACACAAACAATAAATTACATTGTTATTAACCCTATCAAAGAAAAAAAATGTGTGGAAAAATGAGAGAGTCAAAGCAAGAGTCCAGATTCTTGGCTTCCATTCCAGCACCATTTCCAACTAAACCATTGACTGAATCATGCAACACCTCAAAAATTCAGCCAAAACCCTGATCCAAATTAGATGGCAAATGAACAGAGTCACATTAATGTGTCTGAAATATAGCTTAACATGAAGTATTGTTTAATGATCAGCCTGAACAAAAGTCTTGGTTGAAAGTGGGGAAGTAGCGATAATTGCACTTTTCTAAAAGGTTTTCACTGATGACCTTTTGTTCCTGTTGGAAATTGGTATTCAGTTATCCACTGAGCCCTGGATAGAGAAGTAGAAGCTGAATAACTCTGAGGAGTAATTTGAAAGTATATTAATTTAATCTGTATATTTGAGTAAGATATTTTAGATCCTCACCTAAAATCAATTTGCTCCTATTCCAATTTTCATGAATAAAATGCTTAGTCATTTTAATGAATCTAATCTTTGAAATTTTTCTAAATTTGCCCTACTTTTTTTTAATGCACCATTAAGAAGAGAGATGAAGAAGAAAAAGATCTGAGGAATTAGATCTCTGTTCTAGTAATAAGTAAATGAGTTTCAATGCTGGAGAATATGAGTTAACAGGGACAGGAAAACATAATTCATAATTCAATATTTTTGGTGGGAGAACCCAGAAAAATTAATTACAAAGTCTTGCTTGGGATGTGAATCAAATTAGATACGTGTATAAGATATACTGTCCTTTGGAACAAGGATTTGTAAATCTGCTATTTTGACTCTGTGAGGACAGGGATTAATCACAACATGATGGGCCACTTCACTTGCTCCTTCTACAGATGTACCAAACAAGGTTTTACTATTTGAATTTCACATTGTCAGAGACAAAGATGATAAAGATGAAACTCTAGTATGCATTAGTTTTCTATGGGTGGTTAACACATTCCCACAAATACTGCAGTTAAAATGATACACAGTTATCATCTTACTATTTCTCTAGGACTGAAGTCTTCACAGCACAACTGAAGTTTCTGCTTAGGTCCAGCAAGACTGAAATCAAGATGTTAGCTGAGGTTGTATTCACATCTGAACTTTGAGAATCATTTTAAGCTCATCCATGTCACTGGAGGAATTTAATTCCTTGCAGTTTTAAGACTAACGTTCCCATTTTCTTGCTGGCTGTCGACCAGAGTTTACTTTTGACTTCTGTAGGATGCCCATGTGTCTGCCATGTCATCAACTCACAACATCGCAGCTAAAATTGTTGAAGCCAATAGATGAATCTTAGTCTAGTCTCCTAAACCATATATGAAGTAACCTAATCAAAGAAGTGAATATCCATCATTTTCATAGATCCTAACCACATTCATAAGACCAGTATACCTGACTCTGAAAATCTTGGGAGCATTCTGTATGTTTGGCCTCATAAAAATTTTTAAAAATTTAGGAAAGCCAAAGGATTTTCCAAAATGATTGTACCATTTTACGCGCCCATGAGCGATTTTTGAAAGTTCCAATTGCCCCACAGCCTCAACTACATTAACATTGACAGATGTTGTGTTCTGAATTCTTTATTTTTAAATTTAACCATTCAAGTAGGTAAAGTAACATCACATGGTGACTTTAATTTGCATTTTGCGTAAATTGCATTTTCAATTTGCATAATCCTAATGACTAGGGTAATTTTCATTACCCTAATATCTAAGAGGATTATTGACAATTGTTATAACTTCTGTTGTAATTTATAAGGTGGTTGTTCAAGTTATATGCTCATTTTTAATTGGACTATTTGTCTTTTTATTACTGAGTTACAGGAATTCCTTATATATTCTGAACATAAGACCTCCTAAATTTCTTCTTTTATGGTGATTGGAATTCCTCTAATCTTTAAAAAATCTTTACTACCTCCAGTTTACAGTTATTTTCCTTCTTTTTTTCCCCCCAAAAAGCCTGATATTCTTGGATCTGAACTTTTATTCTTCCTGAGCTTTATTAAGTTGTAATCGAGATATAAAAATTCTTATATTTACAATGAACAATGTGACATTTTGACATACATATGTATTGTGAAATGACCCCCACCATCCAGCTAATTAACATAGATATCACCTCACGTGGTTTCTGAGTTTTTTTTTTTATCTTTTGGTAAGAATAATTATGATCTGTCAGCAAATTTTAAGTATACCCTGTGGTATTATTATAGTCATTATTCTAGATATTAGGTCTGCAGAACCTACCTATTCTGCACAACTGAAACTTTGTAACTTTTGATCAATATTTCCTCATTTCTCCCACTCAGTTTCTTGTACTTCCCATTCTACCCTTCATTTCTAGTTCAACTTTTTTAGATTGCACATATTTGTCATTCTGTGTTTGGATTATTTCACTTAAGGATGCCTTCCAAGTTCATCTGGGAAGTTCAACTTTCAAGTTCACTGCGCTATCACAGTGGCACAATTTCCTTCCTTTTTATGGCTGGATAATATTTCATTAAATATATGTAAATATATATACATACATTTATCTATCTTGTTGAAAATCAGTTGACTATATTTCTAGGCTTTCTATTCAATATCATTGGTTTATATGTCTGTTTTTATGACAGTACCATACCGTTTCCATTAAAGTAGTTCTGTAGCATATTTTGAAGTCAGGTATTACTATGTCTCCTACTTTGTTCTTCTTTCTCAAAATTAATCTGCCTATTTGTTATCTTTTGCAGTTCTCTATGAATTTTATTATTTTTCTCTTTCTAAGAAAATTTCATTTAAATTTTTGAAGGTATTGTTTGAATCTGTAGGTCATTTTCAGTAGTCTGAACATTTTAACAATATTAATTCTTTCATTCAATAAATAAGGGATATCTTCCATTTTTCTGTATCTTCTTCAATTTCTTTCATCAGTATTTTATGGCTTTCAGTGCACAGATCTTTCAACTCCTTGTTTAAACTCATTCTTAAGTATTTCACTAGTTTAATGCTATTGTAAGTAGAATTATTTTATTAATTTATTTTTTGGATAATTCATTGTTAGTGTATAGAAACATCATTGATTTCTGCATGTTGATTTTGTATTCTGTAACTTTCCTGAATTTGTTTTTTTATTTTTATTTTTTGAATTTTTTTATTCTAATATTTTTGTGGTGGAGTCTTCAGTGTTTTCAGTATACAGTATTATGACATGTGCAAACAGACCATTTTACTTCTTCCTTAATGACTTAGATACCTTTTATTTCTTTTTATTGCCTAATTTTTCTGGCTATGACTTCCAGTACTATGTTGAACAGGAATAATGAGAATAGGCATCCTTGCTTGCTCCTGATATTAGAAAATGTGTTTCTAGCCTTTCACCACTGAGTATGTTGCTGTGGGTGGGCTTGTCATATGGCCATTATTACTTTGAGGTATATTCTTTCTGTACCTAATTTATTTAAAAAAAAATTTTACGAAAGGACTGTGCACTTTGTCAGATACTTTTTCTTCATCTATTGTGATGACTTGGAAATTTATCTTCATTCTGTTAATGTGGGATATTGCATTGGCTGACTTGCCTATGTCGAATGTCTATCCCTTGCATCTCAGGGATAGAGTCCACTTGATGATGGTGTTTGAGCTTTTTAATGTGCTATTGAGTTTGGTTTGCTAGTATTTTGTTGAAGATTTTTGCATTTATATACATCCAGGTTATTAGCTTCTAATTTTTTTTTCTTATGTTCCTTTCTCTGGGCTTGGTATCAGGGTATGCTGGTCTCATAAAATGAGTTTGGAGGTGTTCCCTCATTTCCAACATTTTGGAAGACGTTGAGAAGGATTGACAATAATTCTTTTTTAAATATTTGGTGGAATCAATCAGTAAAGACATCTGATTTTGATATTTTCTTTTGGGGAGATTTTTAAAATTACTCTTTCGCTCTCCTTTTTTGCCATTGGTCTGTTCAGAATTTCAGTTTCTTCATGATTCAGTCTTGGTAGACTGTAACTTTCTAGGAATTTGTCTATCTCTTCTAGGTTATCCTAAATACATATCTTATCCTGCAGGGACATATAATTGCTTATAGTAGTCATTCATAATCCTTTTTATTTCTGTGATATTGGTTGTAATGACTCCTCCTTTATTTATAATTTTATTTGATTCTTCTCTATCTCTTCTTAGTATGTCTAGCTAAAGGGATGTCAATTTTATTTTTTAGTATGTCTAGCTAAAGGGATGTCAATTTTTTCTTCTCAGAACACCAGCTCTTAGTTTTATTGACAATTACTACTGTTTTCCTAGTCTCTGTTACATTTATTTCTTTTCTTCTACTAATTTTAAGTATATGTTGTTCTTTTTCTAGTTACTTAAAGTATAAAGTTAAGTTGTTTAATTGAGATCTTTCTTTTTTTTCAATTCTAGACATTTATCACTATATACTTCCCTTATAGAAGTGCTTTTGCTGTATCCTTAAGATATGGTATGTTGTATGTCCATTTTCATTTGTCTCATAATATTTCTTTTTATTTATATTTTTATTTTTCCTTGGAACCACTGTTTGTTCAGAAGTGTACTACTTAATGTTCACATATTGGTGAATTTCCCATTTTCTTTCTGTTACTGGTTTCTAGTTTCACATCTTTGTGGTGAGAGAAGACAACTGTTTGTGGTAAATATATGATGTATCCTAAAGGGTGTTCCATGAGTGCTTGAGAAGATTGTGTACTCTGCTGCTGTTAAATGTTTTGTGTATATCTGTTATGTCCATTTTATCCATAGCATTATCAAAGTCCACTATTTCCTTATTGATTTTCTGTCTGGATGATCTATCCATTACAGAAAGTGGGGTATTAAAGTACTACTGTCTATCTCACCCTTCAGTTCTGTTAATAAGTGTTTTATACACAGAGGTACTAGGATGTTGGTTATATATATTTACAAATGTTAGATCCTCTTGATAAATTGACCCCACTTTGATTATATAATAACCTTCTTATTTCTTGGGTAGGTTTTTTTTACCTAAAGTCTATTTTTTTCTTATATGAATATAGACACACCTATTCTCTTTGGTTACCATTTACATGGAATATCTTTTTCTATCTCTTCAATTCCACTGCTAGGATCCTTAAAGCTAAAATGAGTCTCATGTAGGTAGCATATCCTTGGTTGTTTTGTTTTGTTTTTAACCCACTTCAGCCACTCATTGTCTTTGATTGGAGAATTTAATCTATTTAAATTTAAAGTGATTATTGATAGGTAAAGACATATGCTTATTATTAAAAATTTTCCCCCTAACTGTTCTGTAGTTTCTTTCTTCCTTTCTTCCTTTGTTTTCCTTTTTGATTTTTTTTCCCCATTGGTATGTTTTAATTCCTTTGTCTTTATCTTTTGGGTAGTTATTAGAGATTTGTTCTTTGTGGTTACCGTGAGGCTTACATAAAACTATATCTTATAATAGTCTATTTTAAACTGATAATTATTTCATTTGCATACAAAAACTCTTCAAAGAATATACAGAGATCCCAGAAATGGACCCTAAACTCTATGGTCAGCTAATCTTCAACAAAGCAGGAAAGAATATCCAATGGAAAAAAGATAGTCTCTTCAACAAATGGTGCTGGGAAAATTGGACAGCCACATGTAAAAGAATGAAACTGTACCATTTTCTTATGCCATACATGAACATAGATTCAAAGTGGATGAAAGACCTAAATGTCAGAATCCATCAAAATCCTAGAGTAGAACACAGGCAGCAACCTTTTAACCTTGGCCATAGCAACTTCTTACTAGACACGTCTCTAGAGGAAAGGGAAACAAAGACAAAAATGAACTATTGGGACTTCATCAAGATAAAAAGCTTTTGCCAATGAAGGAAATAGTTGACAAAACCAAAAGACAACCTACCAAATAGCAAAAGATATTTGCAAATGACATATCAGATAAAGGGCTAGTGTCCAAAAATCTATAAAATCTATAAAATCTATAAAGAACTTATGAAACTCAACACCCACAGAATGAATCAAGAAATGGGCAGAAGACATGAACAGACATTTGTCCAAAGAAGACATCCAAATGGTCAACAGACACATGAAAAAAATGCTCCACATCACTTGTCATTGGTAAAATACAAGTCAAAACCACAATGAGATACCACCTCATACCACTCAGAATAGCTAAAATTAACAAGTCAGGAAATGACAGATGTTGGTGAGGATGTGCAGAAAGAGGAAACCTTTTTGCAAGCTGGTGCAGCCACTCTGGAAAACAGTATGGAGATTCCTCAAAAAGTTGAAAATAGGGCTATCCTACAACCGAGCAATTGTACTGGGTATTTATTCCAAATATACAAATACAGTGACCAGAATGGGCACCTGTTCCCCAATGTTTATAGCAGCAATGTCCACAATAGCCAAACTATGGAAAGAGCCCAGATGTCCACTGACAGATGAATGGATAAAGAAGATGTGGTATATATACACAATGGAATATTGTGCAGACATAAAAAAAAATGAAATCTTGCCATTTTCAATGATGTGGATGGAACTAGAGAGTATTATACTAAGCAAAATAAGTCTATCAGAGAAAGATAATTCTCATATGATGTCACTGATAAGTGGAATTTAAGAAACAAGGCAGAGGATCATAGAGGAAGGCAGGGAAAAGTGCAACAAGATGAAACCAGAAAGGGAGACAAACCACAAGACATTCTTAATCTCAGGAAACAAACTTAGGGTTGTTGGAGGGGAGGGGGGTGAAAGGGATTGGGTGGCTGGGTGATGGACATTGGGGAAGGTATGTGCTATGATGAATGCTGTGAATTGAGAATTGTTTAAAACTGATGAATCACAAAAAAAAAAAAAACTGATGAATCACAGACCTGTACACCTGAAATAAATAATACATTATATGTTAATTTTTTTAAATACACTATTACCTCCTATATTTTATGTTGTTAATGTCAAAATTTACATCTTTTTATTTTTTATGTCCATCAAAAATTATAATAACTACAGTTATTTATAATACTTCTGCCTTAAACTTTGAGGCTATAGCTAAAAATAATTTATACATGACCATTACAGTATTATTGTAAGCAGAATATTGACATATTCTTTCTTTACCAGTGAGTTTTACATTTTCATGTTTTTATTTTACTTGATAGTGTTCTTTTATTTGAACTTAAAGTACTCTCTTTAGTATTTCTTGTAAGGCAGATCTAGTGCTGATGAACTACCTCATCTTTTGGTTTTCTAGGACAATCTTTATCTCTCATTTATTTCTGAAGGACAGCTTTGTCATGTATTGCATTTTTCATCATCAGTTTGTTGTTGCTGGTTTTTTGTCTTTTCTTTTCTCAGCACTTTGAATTTACCATCTCACTTTCTCCTGGACTATAAGATTTCTTTGTTTTTTTGTTTCTTTCTTTCTTTCTTTCTTTCTTTTTTTTTTTTTTTTAGTTTCAGAGGTAGAATTTAGTGATTTGTCAGTTGCATATAACACCTAGTGCTCATTATTTTAAGTGCCCTCCTTAAAGCCCATCACCCAATTATCCCTTCCCACCACACACCTCTCCAACCCTCAAGCAACTCTGTTTGTTTCCTAGAGTTCAGTGTCTCTTGCGGCTTGCTTCCTTCTCAATTTTCATCTTGTTTTAATTTTCCTTCCATTCCCCTATGTTCATTTGTTTTTATTTCTTAAATTCCATATATGAGTGAAATCATGTGATATTTCTCTCTAAGATTTCTGCTGAGAAACCCACTAATAGCCATTCAACATTCCCTTTTATGTGGCAAGTTACTTTGCTCTGTTTTCAAAATTTTCTCTTTGTTTTGGACTTGTGACAATTTGATATAATGTGTCTCAGTGTAATCTTTAGGTTCAATCTTTCTGGGGAACTCTGAGCATCATGAACCTAGAAATTCATATCCCTTCCATGATTTTTGAGAAGTTTTCAGCCATTACTTCTATTTTCTTCTGAAATTAAAGTTATTTTTAAAATTCCAGTAGTGTTAACACAGTGTTATATTAGTTTTGGGTACACTTAATAGTGACTCAACAATTGTATACATTACATAGTGCTCATCATAAAAAATGTACTCTTAATGCACTTCACCTATTTCACCAATCCCCGCACTTCCCTCCTCAGTGGTAACCACAAATTTGTTCTCTGTATTCAAGAGCCTGCTTTTGGTTTGTCTCTTTTTTTCTTGTTCATTTGTTTTCTTTCTTGAATTCTCATTTGACTGAAATCATATGGTATTTGTCTTTCTCTGACTGACTTATTTCACTTAGTATTATACTCTTCGGATCCACCCATTTGTTGCAAATGGCAAGATTTCATTCTTTTTTATGGGCAAATAATATCCCATTGTAAATATATGCTACTTCTTTATCTACCCATCTATTGATGAACACTTGGGCTTCTTTCATAATCTGCCTATTAGAAATAATGCTACAATAAACATAGTGGTGCACAGGTCTTTAAAAATTCATGTTTTCATATTTTTTAAGTAAGTACCCAGTAGTGGAATTGCTGAATCATATGGTAATACTATTTTTTATTTTTTTAAAAAACCTCCTTACAATCTTTCACAGTGGCTGCACCAGTTTGCATTCCCACCATCAGTGCATGAGGGTTCCTTTTTCTCCACTTTGATTCACATTTCCCTGATGAGTGATGTTGAACTTCCTGTCATGTCTCTGTTGGCATCTATATGTCTTCTTTGGAGAAATGCCTGTTCATGTCATCTGCCCATTTTTTAATTGGATTATTATTTTAGTGTGTGTGTTGAGTTAAGTAAGTTTTTATATATTTGGGATACTAACTTTTTACTGGATATGTTATTTGTAAATATCTCTTCCCATTTCCATAGGTTGCCTTTTAGTTTTGATTATTTCCTTTTCTGTGAAGACTTTTTATTTTGATGTAGTCCCAATAGTTTATTTTTGCTTTAATTTCCCTGCCTTAGGAGACATATCTAGAAAAATGTTGCTATAGCCAATGTCAGAGAAATTACTGCCTATGCTCTCCTCAAGGATTATTATGGTTTCAGGTTTCAAGCTTGGGTCCTTAAGCCATTTTGAGTTTATTTTTTGTATGGTGTAAGAAAGTAGACTAGGTTCATTCTTTTTCATGCAGCTGTTCAGTTTCCCAACACCGTTTATTAAAGAAACTATCATCTTCCCATTGCACATTCCTCCCTCCCTTGAGGAAGATTAATTGACTATATAATTGTGGGTTATTTTTTTTTCTGGTTCTCTATTCTGTTCCACTGATCTATGTGTCTATTTTTGTGCCAGCACCTTAATTTTTGATTACTAGAATTTTATAGTATTGATTACTACAGTTTTATAGTATAACTTGAAATCTGGGATTGTGAGATGTACAGTTTTGTTCTTTTTAAAGATTGCTTTAGCTATTTGAGATATTTTGTGGTTCCATACAAATTTTAGGATTATGTGTTCTAAATTCTGTGTAAAACCAGTGTTTGGTATTTTGATAGGGATTGCATTGAATCTGTAATTGTTTGGGGTAGTATAGCTCTTTTAACAGTATGTCTTTTTCCAATCTATGAGCATTGAATCTTTCCATTGATTTCTGTCATCTTCGATGTTTTATAGTTTTCAGAGTACAGGTCTTTCTCTTTCTTCATTAAATTTATTCCTAGGTATCTTACTATTTTTGGCACAATTGTAAATGGGACAGTTTTCTTAATTTCTCTTTCTGCTACTTCACTGTTAGTGTATAGAAATGCAATAGATTTCTATACTTTGATTTTGTACCATGGAAACTTATTGAACTCATCTATCAAATCCAGTAGTTCTTTGGTGGAGTCTTTCACATTTTCTATATATAGTACAGATTGTCACCAAATAGTGAAAGTTTAACTTTTATTTGGATGCCTTTTATTTCTTTTTGTTGTCTGATTGTGGTGGCTAGAACTTACCATACTATCTTAAATAAAAGTGGTGAGAGTTGGACATCCTTGCCTTGTTCTTAATCTTATGGGGAAAACTGTCAGTTTTTCACCACTGACTATAGTAGTTAGCTGTGGGCTTTTCATTTATGGCCTTTATTATGTTGAGGTATGTTCCCTTTATATCTGTTTTGTTGAGGAGTTCTATCTTGAGTGGATATTGTACTTTGTGAAATGTTTTTTCTCCATCTATTGAAATTATCATGTGGTTTTTATGCTTTCTCTTGTTGACATGATATAATATTGATTTGTGAATATTGAGCCATCCTTGCATCCCTGTAATAAATTCCACTTGATTGTGGTGAATAATTATTTTTAATGTATTGCTGAACTCAATAGAGGTACTATAGTACTCTATAGTGCGATAGCCCCTATTCACTAGAATTTAGTACTTCAGGAATGTCTCCTATGTGCATTGTGTGCATACTGCTGTTATGGCTGAGCTTATTTTTTCCTTCAGTCCATTTGTCCACAGTGGCTCTCTTTGCCCACTGTGGATAGGGTTTGGTCCTTGTGTTGTTAGTGTGCCAGTTTGCATCTACCTTGGGCTTATGTTGAGTCATACCATGCATTTGCCAGAGATGCAGTAGCACTAAAGTGCAAAGTGCTTTCCCTGTTTCCCCCTGAGAAGATTTCATTGGTGGGTGGGACCTGTAGTCAGACCCAATGTCAGTCCCAAGCCCACTGTTTGGGCCACAGTTAGACTGGTATGTGTGGTTATCTTCCCCTCTCCCCATTGCACAAGTCACTTTGGAGTGATGCTAGCCCTCGTCAGGACTCCTGCACACTGCCTGGTTTATGGCACCTCTTGGGATGAACTCCAGCCAAGGCCATATTGGAGGGGTCAGGTCTTCAAAAATGCACAAGTTGTTAGCAATGTTTGCACAAGTCTGCTATGGGAATGGACCTCAAGCCACTTTAGAAAACTCCTACATAAGGGCTGGAGGGGGCAATTCTGCAGAAGTACTTGGGGGTGGGGCATACTGTTTGAAAGCTAGGTGGAGACTATTTACACTGGCACTGGTTCCTGCAGGTGTCTGTGTATCTAGGCTGCTGGTGGGAACGCGGGTATGGTGCTGCCAGCTCTTTTATTCTTGAAGTCTTCCAGTAAACCCTTCCCTCCCACCCTCAGCACAAACTCTGAGCTTAGTAAACAAATTTCCCTTCCTATACCTCAGGCATTTTTCAAACTGATGTTTCTATTCTTTATCTCAGTGGGACTGTTTGTTATGCTATCTCCTTAAGGGTGGTGACTCAGTTTCCTGCTCCGATAACCAAGACTGCTGATTTTTAAATACCCAGATGTTAAGCACCACTAATTTTAAGAACTCATGAGATTAGGCCCTTCCAGTTTTCTAAGACAAATGTCATGAGAATTTGCCTTCCCCACATGCGTTCCCTGTGCCTCTGGTGTCTTGTATGAGGGTCTGTTTCTCTCACCTCTCTATGGCTGCCCCATTCCTCTCTTTTGAGGAAATCCTAGAGGTCCATTTAGCTCTTAGCCATCTCTGCCTTTCTTACCCTCTTCAATATGGACTCTTATCTACACTTAGCTATGAAGAATCTGTTCTGCTGGACTATCGGTCATTTTCTGTTTTATTTACAGAATATGGGTATGTGGGTAATATGATGTGGGTATTATCTAGTTGTCTCTGGGGGAAAGGTGAGCTCAGGATCCTTCTACTCTGCTATCTCCCTAGAAGTCTGCCCAGCCATTATTTCTTTCAATGAACTTTCTGCCTCTTTCTGTCTCTTCTCCTTCTAAGAACTCCCATAATTTATATGTTATTTACTTTGGTTTCCTATAAATCACATAGGCTTTCTTCACTCTTTTTCATTTTTTTTCTTTTCTCTCCTCTGAATGGATACTTCCAAATGACCTATCTTTGAGTTGAAGCCCTCTGTTGCAATTTTTATTTTGTTCATTGTATTCTTCATTTCTAATGTTTCATGATTTTCTTTTATGATTTTATATTTTTTACATTTGGTTCTCTTTTATGACTTCTATATCTTTGTTGTACTTCTTGTTTTGTTCAGGTACTATCTCCCTGGTTTCAAGTTTCTATCTGTATTCTCTTGTAGTTCACTGAGCAACTAAAAAAAATTTTATCTTGGATTTTTATCAAGCTATTCATAGATTCCAAGTTCTTTCTGTTCAGTTACTGGGAAATTGATGTGTGGGTCATGCTTCTCTAATTTTTCATGTTCCTTGAAGCCTTGTGTTGCTCCCTTTGCATATGAAGGAGTTACCTCTTCCAAAAGACTAGCTCAAGAGAGAAAAAACCTTACTACTCAGGCCACCTAAGAATTCTGGGAGTTGCACAGCACTTTTCTATGGATGCACATACTCCATTCCTCCCATTGTCTCTTGTTGGGAAAGTATTAAGTTTGTATGCCTTCTCTCAATCTAACAAACCCAGGCCAGAAGCTTAGAGTCTACTGTTTATTTCCCCTAGAACAGTATGCCAAAGTGTTTGGGATCACAGCCCGTCAAAGTCAAGTTGGCTCTGTGTGTGTGCTTGTGCATGATCTGCAGAGGTTTGGCCATCTATGGAGGTTCATACAGGACACTGACTCCCAGGAAGAGTAAGTGATATGCTGGGGACACATATAAGCCCACTGGGGAATTTGTAGGAGAATGGGTAAGACTCTTGGTTGAGTCCACACAGTTTTTAGTAGAAAATATATCCCTTATTTGAGTTCTATGACTTGGCAACTCTGAGCCCTGTGCATTTTCCTTGGTCCTAGTTGCTCCAGATTATTCAGATATGCCAATTACCTCAGTGATTTGGATGGGATGAGATGGAAGGGGACCTCCTGAGCTAATTCCTACACAGTTGAGGAAGCAGGGGGCTCACCAAGCTCTCACTTTCCCTGTGGGAGAAATTTCAGACTGAGAATTCTCTTCTGGCATGGTGCTACGTAGGCCTGTGGAGGGATGGTGGTGCAGATAACATGAAATTGTTCTTGTTACCTCCTTCAGTGTGTCTATTCTCGGATTTTTTGTTCCAACAGGATGCTACAATCTCTCCTCTGAACTCCAGGGCTCTCACAAAGGTACTCCCATCTGTGAGTGATTTTCAGAAACCATATGGGTGTACATGAGGGCTGAAAACTCCTATTTCACCATTTTGTGGACATTTCCTCTGCGTCTTCTTCTCTCCCCCTTCCCCCGCTTTATTGAGGTGTAAATGGCATGTAACTTCCACGACTTTATCTTTTAGACTTCAATTTGTGTATGGTAGGAGGGAGAGAATGAAGTTCATTTTTGCCTCATATAGATATCCAATAGTTCCTGCACCATCTGTTGAGAAGAGTTTTCTTTCCCTTGTTCAATTGCTTTGGTCTTTTTGTCAAAAATCAATTGAACAACTTATGTAGGAACATGCTCTGTAAACTCAAATCCATTTTATTAATACATCTATTTTTTATCAGTATAATGCTGTCTTGTTTACTGTAGCTTTATGCCATGTCTTAAAGTTAGATAATTTAAGTTCTTTAGCTTTGTTGTATTTCATTTAGCTATTTTAGTTTTTGTTTGGGCAAAGTTGTTTCTTTTTCTTTTCATTTCCACATGAATATTACAACCATAACAGCCTTAGCAGCCTGCTTTGAGTTGCTCTCCAATGCGTCTGAATAGTATTTTTTTAGAATAGATATTACTTCAGAGATTATAGTTTTTGGTTGCATTCAGATTAATCTGATACAAGAAAAACTATCATTACCCAAAACAAAATTGTCCCTCTCAATTTTGTTGTGTTGTTTGTTTGTTTTTATTAGGGCTCTGTTACTGTCCTAGCTCTAACTTGTCCCCTACAGCAATCCAATGAACAATCCAACAAATAAATTACTTATGTTCTCTCTCAAGTATTACACCCCTTTGGAACTTTCACTGAAAACAACATAAGCAGGATCCAGCCCAACTTCTCTGATTTTCTTGGAACTGCAGAAGGTACTGAGAACATTCCAGACCTTGAACTTTCCTTTCTTGGATCAGTATTCTATCTTGTCTTACAAACAACCTTATCCAAGTTACGAATATACCAAGAAGCTATCCAGTTTGATATGACTACTTAAACCACCAGTTAAACCTATGCATCCTCATGCTTAGCAAATTTTGGTCACCAATAATAGTAGCAACATTTATAGCGACATTATATTCTCAATATATAGCGACATTTATATTCTCAAGTACTACATTATTTCTTGAACTACACAACCCACTCAGATATTCAGTCTGTAATTTCTTCCATTCTTAACATTCCCTCTCTCTCTCTCTCTCTCTCTCTCGTTGTTATTGTTGTTGTTGTTGTAGTTCTTCCTCCTCCCCTTCCTCCCCCTCCTCCCCCTCCTCCCCCTCCCCCTCCCCCTCCCCCCCTCCCCCTTCCCCCTCCCCCCCTCCCCCTCCCCCTCCCCCTCCTCCTCCTCCTCCTCTTCCTCCTCCTCCTCCTTCTCCTCCCTGCTCTGTATACATGACACAGTTTCTTTTCTTTTCAAGTGTAACCAAGCTGCTCTCCCCCAATATCTGCCTCTCCACATGGGTAACACTTCCTCAAATTACTTTGCATAGAGCTCTTTTCATTCCACTTAGTACCTAGTCTTCAATCTAAGTACAATCTAAGTACTTCAATCTAAGTATTCAGTCTTGATCTAAGTGCTCAGTCTTCAATCTAACTACTCTCTCTTCAAGATTTATCTCACTCTTAGGAGGAGAATCTGGACAGGTGCTTCCATTTTTATTTTTCCTTCTACATTGAGAATAGAGGTGCATATTTAGCACAGCAGTGGTTCTCATAGTAGTTGAAATTCAGATTTCCAGGCTCATGCATGAAATTCAGTAAGACTAAGGTAAAGTCCAGCAATCCACTTTAGGGCAGGGACTGTGTCATTTTCATTTCTAGAATACAAATACAAACTGGAAACATCAAGTGCAGACTGGTCCTTGAGCCACCAAATGAAACCTTATTAAATTATTCTGGTCTGTGATTGAGAAAATACACTCATTTTTGTTCCAGTTATCATCAAGTGCTTGTCAGCATTACCTTTCAATGTGTTACATGTGTTAGACTCATCAGCCCCAGTAGCCTAATGGATTGGGCACTGGCCTCCTAAAGTATGTTAGACTCCCCCTTTTTTTGGAGAATTGCTACATTACCTAGAGCCATCATTATCTTCTACTTGGATTATGCCAATAATCTCCTGTTCTCTCTACTCATGGTTTTCAACAGTGAATCAGATGATGTTACCCACACACTTAAAACACTCCCACGCTTCCATGCAATTATCTGTATGTTTCTTATATTCCCAAACTCACCTTTTACCATTTTACCCCCTTTCAATGAGCTCCAGCCACACTGGCCTTCAAAAGATTCTTCAACACATTCAGTTCTACCATAAGACTTTTGTATGTGCTGTTCCCAGATTCTGAAATGTTTTTCTCAGATCTCTGCACCACCAGTCACACTTACTAGGCAGGTCTCAATTCAAGTTCCACCTCCTCAGAAAGGCCTATTTACCCACTCTAAGGAAGATGCCCCCATTCCCAACTCTATTGTGTTGTCACCTATAATATTTTCCCTAAAACTTACCAGAAGTTATAATCTTGTTCATTTGTTTATTTACTTATTTTCAGCTTCCCTTCAATAGAATGCGAGCTACATGAGAGCATGAGTCTTGTTTTTGTTTTGTTTTTTTTCATCACTGAAGTCCCAAGGCCTAGAATAATGTTGCTCACAGGGCAAGCACTCAAAAAAAAAAAAAAAAATTCAGTAAATAGACTGGAGTCAAATAAGAGAAAGAGGGGAATCACAATTCATCAAGGTAAAAATACGTTCTTAAACCAGAGAAGAATAACCAAGGAAAATATTATCATCTATCTGTGTCTTGTACTTCATGCCCACTCAAACAATTTATGGGATTAGGCCTATTTGCAAATATGGTGAGCTAAGCACTGCACCTGTGCTATGGTATCATGTTAAGGAAAAGAAAAAAATATACAGTTTATAAATACCACCTGAACAAAATAAACTATGGAGTAAGTGCAGCGGTGAGAAGGAGAGATAAGATTTTAGATATAGATAGAAGTGAGTTTGAATAAAACATTCTTGAGGTTATTATAAAAAGTTCAAAGGCTTTTTGTCTAAATTAAAGTATATATGAAATTTTCCATTTCACAAGGTAGTTGTAGGAAATATAGGACAAGTAATTTGAGAACATACCTGAGATCCTAGGACATAATAGGATTCACAAATAATAGTTCTTTTCTCCCTCACCTAGTCCTATTATACACTAGGTGTGTAATATTTTCACTCTCCCAAGTGAAAGAGTTCCAAATCCACTCAAAACACATAATTTAATTCACTTAATTTATCCGAGCGTAACATCAACAATGAGGAAGATATAATCAAAAAATATCCAGTGGAAAAAAGACAGTCTCTTCAATAAATGGTGCTGGGAAAACTGGACAGCCATATGTAGAAGAATGAAGAACTCGACCATTCTCTTACACCGTACACAAAGATAAACTCAAAATGGATAAAAGACCTCAACGTGAGACAGGAATCCATCAGAATCCTCGAGGAGAACACAGGCAGTAACATCTTTGATATCAGCCACAGCAACTTCTTTCAAGATATGTCTCCAAAGGTGAAGGAAACAAAAGCGAAAATGAACTTTTGGGACTTCATCAAGATCAAAAGCTTCTGCACAGCAAAAGAAACAGTCAACAAAACAAAGAGGCAACCCACGGAATGGGAGAAGGTATTTGCAAATGACAGTACAGACAAAAGGTTGATATCCAGGATCTATAAAGAACTCCTCAAACTCAACACACACAAAACAGACAATCATATTAAAAAATGGGCAGAAGATATGAACAGACACTTCTCCAATGAAGACATACAAATGGCTACCAGACACATGAAAAAATGTTCATCATCACTAGCCATCAGGGAGATTCAAATCAAAACCACATTGAGATACCACCTTACACCAGTTAGAATGGCCAAAATTAGCAAGACAGGAAACAACGTGTGTTGGAGAGGATGTGGAGAAAGGGGAACCCTCTTACACTGTTGGTGGGAATGCAAACTGGTGCAGCCACTTTGGAGAACAGTGTGGAGATTCCTCAGGAAATTAAAAATAGATCTTCCCTATGACCCTGCAATTGCACTGCTGGGTATTTACCCCAAAGATACAGATGTAGTGAAAAGAAGGGCCATCTGTACCCCAATGTTTATAGCAGCAATGGCCATGGTTGCCAAACTGTGGAAAGAACCAAGATGCCCTTCAACGGATGAATGGATAAGGAAGATGTGGTCCATATACACTATGGAGTATTATGCCTCCATCAGAAAGGATGAATACCCAACTTTTGTAGCAACATGGACAGGACTGGAAGAGATTATGCTGAGTGAAATAAGTCAAGCAGAGAGAGTCAAGTATCATATGGTTTCACTTATTTGTGGAGCATAACAAATAATATAGAGGACAAGGGGAGATGGAGAGGAGAAGGGAGTTGAGGGAAATTGGAAGGGGAGGTGAACCATGAGAGACTATAGACTCTGAAAAACAACCTGAGGGTTTTGAAGGGGCGGGGGGTGGGAGGTTGGGGGAACCAGGTGGTGGGTAGTAGGGAGGGCACAGATTGCATGGAGCACTGGGTGTGGTGAAAAAACAATGAATACTGTTATGCTGAAAATAAATTAAAATAAATAAATAAATAAATAAATAAATAAAATCTTTTTAAAAATAAAAAATAAAAAAAAATTTTAAAAAAGTCAAAAAAAATTAAAAATGAATGGACCTTTAAAAAAAATGCCCATCCTATGTAGTAGGAAGTGCAATTTAGTGAAAGTAATCAAATTTAATGAGTACATTTGCACATTCAGCATTCTCTGTTCAGTCTAATTCTTAGTATCTGACCACTCCTAGAAGCCACGTGACTCTAGGTTATCAAAGTCATTCCAATCACGGGTAGTGGAAACAAGTGAGAATTTATTAATACTTCTGTGATATTAACCAAAACACTACTATAAACAGAAATACCATGCATGCATCAAGTAAGACAAGTTCCAACTTACTATGGCTTCAACACACTGCCAGTGCTTTATGTTCTACAGCCTTTTTTTTATCAATTTTATATAAATACAAGTGATGAAGCAAGGAAAAGTTTTCATTATTACTGCAGATATAACTTTTTAAATTTATTTTTCACCATATCTTATTCTTTCTTGTTTTATGTAAATGAAAACACAAAGTATGTTCTCTTCTGTGTGTGATATGATTTCTTCAACCTAATGCCTATGAGATTTTAAAAATTTCTATGTACTATTCCATAATGTGAATAGACTGCAATGTTTTTTCAATTTTCCTTTTGATAGCCATGTTTCCAGTTTGGGGTTATTATTAATAAAATTGCTATGAATATTCTTGTAAAAATCTTTTGGAGCTGTTTTTCTTTTTTCTTTCTCTTGTTTAACACCTAGAAATAGAATTCCTAGATCAACAAATGGACATTTTTTTTTTTAACTGCCAAACATGTATCTCAAGTGATTATACGATTTTACATCCCTAGAATGGGGAAGAAAATTTTCATTGCTCTTCAACAACTTTTATATTCCAATTCTTTTTAACTTTAGCCATTTTGGTGAGTATATCCTGATATTTCTTTGTGGTTTTCATTTGTATTTCCTGGATGGCTAAAGATATTGAGCACTTATTAAATGAGATTATTGGTGTTTGCAGATCATCTTTTGTGAAATGTGAGGTCTTTAGACCTTTTTTTTTTTAGACCTTTTTAAAAAATAACTGAATTGATTGGGGTGCCTGGGTGGCTCAGTTATTTGGGCATCCAACTCTTGACTTCGGCTTAGATCATGATCTTAGGGTTATAAGATCCTCCCTGCCAAAATTACCCTCTCTCTCCCCTCTCTCTTTCTCTTAAAAAAAAAAAAAAGTAGAGAAAAATAATTGAATTGTGCTTTTATTATTTAATTATAGGAGTTTGTTACATCATCTCTAAGTATTCTGTGAGATATATGTTTTTCAATTATCCTATATGTGGCCTTTCTATACATTTTCCTAATAGTAAATTAAGTAAGCAGAAGCTTTTATATTTGATAAAATCTAATTCATCATTTTAATAATTATTATTCTTTAATCTTAGGTCACAAAGATGTGTGCATATGTTTTCTTCTGGGAGTTTCACAGTTTTAGTTTCTATGTTTTAGTCTTGAATGAATTTTGATTTCATGTGTGGTAAGGTTTTCTTTTCCCATACGGATACTGAGTTGTTTCTACATCAATTGTTGCTATTTTTCCCAGTTGAATAGCTTTGACCCTTCCATTTAAAATCAATTAACAACATAAATGTCAGTCCATTTTTTTAAATGTTTAATGGTATGTCAAAAGGGTTTTTTAATTTTTATTTTCCAATTTGTTTTTATAAGTACATAGGAAGAAATATTTTTTTTAATATTAACTTTGTATTTTGAAAACTTGTTTAAGTTTTAGTACTGGTAGGTTGTTTTTGGATTCCTTTGGTATTTTCTACACAAAAATTATGTCACTTGTAAATAGAGATACAGATAAAAAGATTTTCCTTTTATATTTATGACTTTTTATCTTGCCTTATTGTAATGGTTAGACCTTCCAGCACCATACAGTGTGGAATAGGAATGGTAAAACCAGGCATTCTTTCCTTGAGAAGATCTCTTGGAAAAAGAAAAAAAAAATCTCACCAAATATAATAAAGTTTTTGTTTTATTTTGCTTGTAGTTACGTACCAGATTGAGAAAGTTTTTTGGCATTTCCTGATTATGTAAAGTTTTCATTGTGGTAGGTACTGAATTGTGTTAAATAACTACTGCATGCATCTATTGAGATAATCATATTTTTCCTCCTTTTTAAACTTTTTTTTAAATTTTTATTTATTTGACAGAGAGAGATCACAAGTAGGCAGAAAGGCAGGCGGGGGGTGGGGAGGGGGAAACAAGCTCCCCACTCAGCAGAGAGCCCAATGTGGGGCTCGATCCCAGGACCCTGAGATATGACCTGAGCTGAAGGCAGAGGCTTAACCCACTGAGCCACCCAGATGCCCCTAAATTTTTATTTTTTTAAGATTTTATTTATTTATTTGACACACCTACACAGAGAGAGAGACAGTGAGGGAGGGAATACAGCAGGGGGAATAGGAGAGGGAGAAGCAGGTTTCCCACTGAGCAGGGAGACGATGCTGGGCTTGATCCCAGGACCAATCAGGACCTGAGCCAAAGGCAGATGCTTAACAACTCAGCCACCCAGGCACCCTTTCCTCCTTTTTTTAGTTAATACGGTATGTTTCACTGATTAATTTCCAAATGATAAATCAGACTTGCACTCCCAAGACAAGTTTCTCTTAGCCATTAGAGGTTATTTAGTGCAAATTGTTAATATTTTGAGTTTTCACATCTATACTCATAAGAAATATTCTCTGTGTAATACCTTTCCTTTTAATGTATTTTCCAGTTTCAGGATCAGCATCATCTTGGCTTTATAAACAAGCAAAGAAGTTTTCTTTTCTACTTTAATTCTGAAAAAATGTGTGTAATATTCATATTTTCCCTTCTTTGTTTGTTGGATAGAATTATCCAGTGAAGATCTATGCACCAGGAATCCTCTTTATGTTATGGGTCTTTAATAATAATTTCTTTAATTCATATTTTGTATTTTTGTCTTATATAAAATCTAATGAACTGTATTTTTCAAGAAATGTAAATGTTTCATTGAGGTTTTGGTCTTTTAAAGTTGGTAGGATCACTCATGTAATTCTTTTCTTCATCAATGATATTGCCAATTTATGATGTTTCTCTTTCATTTCTGGTCACTCTTGAGGGTTTTTTATTGATTTTTAAATTTTTCAAAGAACTAAATTTATTACTTTTCTTTATGTTTGTCATTTTATTTCCTTGATTTCTGTTCTTATTTTTATCATATTTCTTTCTGTTTACTTTGGGCTAATATTTTTCCATTTTCTTAGGAGGAAATTATATCATTGCTTGTTTAAGCACTTCTTATTTCTAATATAAACATTTAAATTCTCCTCTTAGCACAAATTAGACCAAGATCCAGAATTTTTTACATTCCCTTATCATTTGCATCAAAGTATCCTTTATTTTCCCTTGTGATTTTTAAATTTAGTCTATGTTATTTATGAATATGTTTTTTATCTTAACCATTTAGATGGTTTATGTATCACTGTTTTAATGTATCAAATTGTTATTGATTTCTACCTTAATTCATTTGTGTTCAGGAAACATTTATATGCACTCAAAAATTTTACATTTATTAAATCTATTTTATGGTCCTTTATATGGTCTATTTTTGCAAAGGTTTTGTGTGAACTTGAAAAGAACATATGTTCTGCTTTCTTTAAACATAATAATGTATAAATGGCAATTAGGTCAAGTTCTTGATGGGGTTATTTAGGTTTTCTCTATCATCAATGTATATTTGATAGTTGCTCTGTCAGTTATGCATGCTCTGTCAATTACTTGTAGAATAACTGTTAGTGTAGATTTGTCTATTTCTCCCTTTTAATTCTGTAAATTTTTGCTTCAGGTATTTAAAAACTATTATGTGCATATATATTTATTATGATAGGACTTTCTGGTTGAGTACTCCACTTACTATTATGGAACATCATTTTTTAATTAATTAATTTATTTATAATTTACATTCAATTAGCTGATGTATGGTACATCATTGGTGTTTGATATAATGTTCAACAATTTGTTAGTTGCATATAATACCCAGTGCTCAGCACATCACATGCCCTCCTTATTGTCCATCACTGAATCACCCCATCCCCCCCACCCATCTCCCTTTCTACAACCCTCAGTTTCTTTCCCAGAGTCAAGAATCTCATATGGTTTATCTCCCTCTTTTATTTCTTCCCATTCGGTTTTCCCTCCCTTCCTCTATTGTCCTCTGCACTATTTCTAATGCTATGGAATATCACTTTTTAAAATTTTTTATTAATTATTTTTATTAATATATAATGTATTATTTGCCCCAGGGGTACAGGTCTATGGATCATCAGGCTTACACATTTCACAGCTCTCACCATATCACATACCCTCCCCAATGTCCATGACCCCACCACCCTCTCCACACCCTCCTCCCCCCACCCACAACCCTCAGTTTGTTTTATGAGATTAAGAGTCTCTTATGGTTTGTCTCCCTTCTGATCCCATCTTGTTTTATTTTTTCCTTCCCTATCCCCCAAACCCCTCACTCTGCCTCTGAAATTCCTCACTTTTTTTTTTTTTTTCAGTGTTTGTATCTTGTTTTTTTTTTTTTATTTTTTTTTATTTTAATTTTTTTATTTTAATAAACATATAATGTATTTTTATCCCCAGGGGTACAGGTCTGTGAATCATCTGGTTTACACATTTCACAGCACTCATCATAGCACATACCCTCCCCAATGTCCATTTCCCCACCACCCTCTCCCATCCCCCTTCCCCCCCGCAACCCTCAGTCTGTTTCTTGAGATTGAGTCTTTTATGGTTTGTCTCCCTCCCAATCCCATCTTTTCATTTTTTCTTTTCCTACCTCCCCCCAAACCCCCCCACCTTGCATCTCCACTTCCTCATATCAAAGAGATCATATGATAGTTATATTTCTCCGATTGACTTATTTCGCTAAGCATGATACCCTCTAGTTCCATCCACGTCGTCGCAAATGGCAAGATTTCATGTCTTTTGATGGCTGCATAGTATTCCATTGTGTATATATACCACATCTTCTTTATCCATTCATCTGTTGATGGACATCTAGGCGCTTTCCACAGTTTGGCTATTGTGGACATTGCTGCTATAAACATTCGGGTGCACGTGCCCCTTCGGAGCACCACGTTTGTATCTTTAGGATATATACCCAGGAGTGCAATTGCTGGGTCGTAGGGTAGCTCTATTTTCAGTTTTTTGAGGAACCTCCACACTGTTTTCCAGAGTGGTTGCACCAGCTTGCATTCCCACCAACAGTGTAGGAGGGTTCCCCTCTCTCCGCATCCTCGCCAGCATCTGTCATTTCTTGACTTGTTAATTTTAGCCATTCTGACTGGTGTGAGGTGGTATCTCATTGTGGTTTTGATTTGTATTTCCCTGATGCCGAGTGATGTGGAGCATTTTTTCATGTGTCTGTTGGCCATCTGGATGTCTTCCTTGCAGAAATGTCTGTTCATGTCCTCTGCCCATTTCTTGACTGGATTATTTGTTCTTTGGGTATTGAGTTTGATAAGCTCTTTATAGATTTTGGATACGAGCCCTTTATCTGATATGTCGTTTGCAAATATCTTCTCCCATTCTGTCAGTTGTCTTTTGGTTTTGTTAACTGTTTCCTTTGCTGTGCAAAAGCTTTTGATCTTGATGAAATCCCAATAGTTCATTTTTGCCCTTGCTTCTGTCGCCTTTGGCGATGTTCCTAGGAAGAAGTTGCTGCGGTGGAGGTCAAAGAGGTTGCTGCCTGCATTCTCCTCAAGGATTTTGATAGATTCCTTTCGCACATTGAGGTCCTTCATCCACTTTGAGTCTATTTTCGTGTGTGGTGTAAGGAAATAGTCCAATTTCATTTTTCTGCATGTGGCTGTCCAATTTTCCCAGCACCATTTGTTGAAGAGGCTGTCTTTTTTCCATTGGATATTCTTTCCTGCTTTGTCGAAGATTAGTTGACCATAGAGTTGAGGGTCTATTTCTGGGCTCTCTATTCTGTTCCATTGGTCTATATGTCTGTTTTTGTGCCAGTACCATACTGTCTTGATGATGACAGCTTTGTAATAGAGCTTGAAGTCTGGAATTGTGATACCACCGACTTTGGCTTTCTTTTTCAATATTCCTTTGGCTATTCGAGGTCTTTTCTGGTTCCATATAAATTTTAGGATTATTTGTTCTATTTCTTTAAAAAAAATGGATGGGATTTTGATAGGGATTGCATTAAATGTGTAGATTGCTTTAGGTAAAATAGACATTTTCACAATATTTGTTCTTCCAATCCATGAGCATGGAATATTTTTCCATTTCTTTGTGTCTTCCTCAATTTCTTTCATGAGTACTTTATAGTTTTCTGAGTATAGATTCTTTGCCTCTTTGGTTAGATTTATTCCTAGGTATCTTATGGTTTTGGGTACGATTGTAAATGGGACTGACTCCCCAATTTCTCTTTCTTCTGTCTTGTTGTTAGTGTAAAGAAATGCGACTGATTTCTGTGCATTGACTTTATATCCTGACACTTTACTGAATTCCTGTATAAGTTCTAGCAGTTTTGGAGTGGAGCCTTTTGGGTTTTCCACATATAGTATCATATCATCTGCAAAGAGTGATAGTTTGACTTCTTCTTTGCCGATTTGGATGCCTTTAATTTCTTTTTGTTGTCTGATTGCTGAGGCTAGGACTTCTAGTACTATGTTGAACAGCAGTGGTGATAACGGACATCCCTGCCGTGTTCCTGACCTTAGCGGAAAAGCTTTCAGTTTTTCTCCATTGAGAATGATATTTGCGGTGGGTTTTTCATAGATGGCTTTGATAATGTTGAGGTATGTGCCTTCTATCCCTACACTTTGAAGAGTTTTAATCAGGAAGGGATGCTGCACTTTGTCAAACGCTTTTTCAGCATCTATTGAGAGTATCATATGGTTCTTACTCTTTCTTTTATTAATGTATTGTATCACATTGATGGATTTGCGGATGTTGAACCAACCTTGCAGCCCTGGAATAAATCCCACTTGGTCGTGGTGAATAATCCTTTTAATGTACTGTTGGATCCTATTGGCCAGTATTTTGGTGAGAATTTTCGCATCTGTGTTCATCAAGGATATTGGTCTGTAATTCTCTTTTTTGGTGGGATCCTTGTCTGGTTTTGGGATCAAGGTGATGCTGGCCTCATAGAATGAGTTTGGAAGTTTTCCTTCCATTTCTATTTTTTGGAACAGTTTCAGGAGAATAGGAATTAATTCTTCTTTAAATGTTTGGTAGAATTCCCCTGGGAACCCGTCTGGTCCTGGACTTTTGTTTGTTTGGAGATTTTTGATGACTGTTTCAATCTCCTTACTGGTTATGGGTCTGTTCAGGTTATCTATTTCTTCCTGGTTCAGTTGTGGTAGTTTATACATCTCTAGAAATGTATCCATTTCTTCCAGGTTGTCAAATTTGTTGCCATAGAGTTGCTCGTAGTATGTTCTTATAATTGTTTGTATTTCTTTGGTGTTGGTTGTGATCTCTCCTCTTTCATTCATGATTTTATTTATTTGCGTCCTTTCTCTTTTCTTTTTGATAAGTCTGGCCAGGGGCTTATCAATCTTATTAATTCTTTCAAAGAACCAGCTCCTAGTTTTGTTGATTTGTTCTATTGTTTTTTTAGTTTCTATTTCATTGATTTCTGCTCTGATCTTTATGATTTCTCTTCTCCTGCTGGGTTTAGGCTTTCTTTGTTGTTCTCTCTCCAGCTCCTTTAGGTGTAGGGTTAGGTTGTGTATTTGAGACCTTTCTTGTTTCTTGAGAAAGGCTTGCACCGCTATATATTTTCCTCTCAGGACTGCCTTTGTTGTGTCCCACAGATTTTGAACTGTTGTGTTTTCATTATCATTTGTTTCCATGAATTTTTTCAATTCTTCTTTAATTTCCTGGTTGACCCATTCATTTTTTAGAAGGATGCTGTTTAGTCTCCATGTATTTGCGTTCTTTCCAAATTTCCTCTTGTGATTGAGTTCGAGCTTCAGAGCATTGTGGTCTGAAAATATGCAGGGAATGATCTCGATCTTTTGGTACTGATTGAGACCTGATTTATGACCCAGGATGTGGTCTATTCTGGAGAATGTTCCATGTGCACTAGAGAAGAATGTATATTCTGTTGCTTTGGGATGGAATGTTCTGAATATATCTGTGATGTCCATCTGGTCCAGTGTGTCATTTAAGGCCTTTATTTCCTTGTTGATCTTTTGCTTAGATGATCTGTCCATTTCAGTGAGGGGAGTGTTAAAGTCCCCTGCTATTATTGTATTACTGTCGATGTATTTCTTTGATTTTGTTAGTAATTGGTTTATATAGTTGGCTGCTCCCATGTTAGGGGCATAGATATTTAAGATTGTTAGATCTTCTTGTTGGACAGACCCTTTGAGTATGATATAGTGTCCTTCCTCATCTCTTATTATAGTCTTTGGCTTAAAATCTAATTGATCTGATATAAGGATTGCCACCCCAGCTTTCTTCTGATGTCCATTAGCATGGTACATTGTTTTCCACCCCCTCACTTTAAATCTGGAGGTGTCTTCGGGTCTAAAATGAGTTTCTTGTAGGCAGCATATTGATGGGTTTTGTTTTTTTATCCATTCTGATACCCTGTGTCTTTTGATTGGGGCATTTAGCCCATTAACATTCAGGGTAACTATTGAGAGATATGAATTTAGTGCCATTGTATTGCCTGTAAGATGATTGTTACTGTATATTGTTTCTGTTTCTTTCTGATCTACTACTTTTAGGGTCTCTCTTTGCTTAGAGGACCCCTTTCAATATTTCCTGTAGAGCTGGTTTGGTGTTTGCAAATTCTTTCAGCTTTTGTTTGTCCTGGAAGCTCTTTATCTCTCCTTCTATTTTCAATGATAGCCTAGCCGGATATAGTATTCTTGGCTGCATGTTTTTCTCGTTTAGTGCTCTGAATATATCATGCCAGTTCTTTCTGGCCTGCCAGGTCTCTGTGGATAGGTCCGCTGCCAATCTAATGTTTTTACCCTTGTATGTTACAGACTTCTTTTCCCGGGCTGCTTTCAGGATTTTCTCTTTGTCGCTAAGACTTGTAAATTTTACTATCAGGTGACGAGGTGTGGACCTATTTTTATTGATTTTGAGGGGCGTTCTTAGCATCTCCTGGATTTTGATGTTTGTTCCCTTTGCCATATTAGGGAAATTCTCTCCAATAATTGTCTCCAATATACCTTCTGCTCCCCTCTCTCTTTCTTCTTCTTCTGGAATCCCAATTATTCTAATGTTATGTCGTCTTATGGTGTCACTTATCTCTCGAATCCTCTCCTCGTGTTCCAGTAGTTGTTTGTCTCTCTTTTGCTCAGCTTCTTTATTCTCTGTCATTTGGTCTTCTATGTCACTAATTCTTTCTTCTGCCTCATTTATCCTGGCAGTGAGAGCTTCCATTTTTGATTGCACCTCATGAATAGCTTTTTTGATTTCAACTTGGTTAGATTTTAGTTCTTTTATTTCTCCAGAAAGGGCTTTTATCTCTCCGGAGAGGGTTTCTCTAATATCTTCTATGCCTTTTTCGAGCCCGGCTAGAACCTTGAGAATTGTCATTCTGAACTCTAGATCTGTCATGCTACCTATGTCTGTATTGATTAGGTCTCCAGCCTTCGGTACGGCCTCTTGTTCTTTTTTTTGAGGTGAGTTTTTCCGCCTTGTCATTTTGTCCAGGTAGGATTTGCTTTCTCCTGCTGTGGAATTCCGCTGTTCTTGGTGACTGAAGTTGGTTTTGGATGGTTTCTTGTTGATCTTCTGGGGGAGGGGCCTGTTGTAGTGATTCTCAAGTGTCTTTGCCGCAGGCGGAATTGCACCGCCCTTGCCAGGGGCCGGGCTAAGTAATCCGCTCGGGTTCGCTTTCGGGAGCTTTTGTTCCCTGAGCGCTTTCCGTAGAGTTCCGGAGGACGGGAATGAAGATGGCGGCCTCCCAATCTCTCGGCCCAGAGGAGCCGAGAGCTTGGGGTTCCGCTCCTCAGTGCGCTCTCAGAGCAAAGCGCCCAATAGCCCCGCCTCCCTGGCTTGCGGTCGCGCCTCGAGGAAAGCAGTCAATTGTTGGAGCTGGAGAAAAGCGCCGGGTCGCTTTTGTCTCCGCGGCCTCCGGCCGCGCTCCGAGTCCACCCAGCCTGCGACCGGCACAAGGTAACCCCGGGCTTAGAGCTCACTCCTCGGCTTTGTCGCTATAGCCGGCTTCCCCACTCTAATACCTGCGAGCTCTGCGGCACTCAGACACCCCCAGTCCTTCTGTGACCCCGCGGGTCCTGGGGTTATGCTGACCCCGCCTGGGTTTCCCCCCAGTTTAGCCTCTGGAGCGATGTCTCCCAGTGGAGCCGACTTTTAAAAGTCCCGGTTTTGTGCTCCGTCGCTCCGCCGCTTGCCGGGTGCCGGCCCCTCCCCCCGGGGTCTATCTTCCCGTCGCTTTGGATTCACTTCTCCGCAGGTCCTACCTTTCAGAAAGTGATCGATTTTCTGTTTCTGGGATTGTTGCTCTTCTTCTCTTCGATTTCCCGTTGGATTTACAGGTGTTCACAATGGTTAGATAAGCTATCTAGCTGATCTCCTGCTACCCGATGTCGTCTCAGCCTGCTACTTCTCCGCCATCTTGACTCCTCCCCCTGAAATTCCTCACTTTTTAAAAGTACTTGTTTTCTTCCTGGCATTTCCACTAAAAAAATATTCATTATTATTTGTTGTTGTTGTTATTGTTCTTATTATTATTTAAATACTCTTTATCTTGAAGTCTATTGTGTTTAACTTGATTACAGCTACTCCAGCTTACTTATAGTTATTTTTGTATAATACTTCTTTTTCCATTCTTTTAATCAGCCTGTTTCTTTTTCTTAAATGTGTATCTTTTGCTGACAGTACATGGTTGGGTTTTTCCTTTTAATCCAATCTGTTAATCTCTCCTCTTTAATTTGACTCTTTGATCCAGGGATCAGCCAATTTTTTCTGTAAACAGCTAGATATCTTATTTTCTATATACCATAAAATTTCTCTGTCATAATTACTCAATTCTGCCATTTTAACATGAAACTGGTCCTAGACAATGGAGATAGCTGTGTTCCAATACAACTTTAGTTATAAACAAAGAAATTTTAATGTTTAAACTTTGTATAATTTTCTTTTACTAAAAAATATTATTCTTTTGATATTTTTGACCATTTAAAACTTTAAAATCCATTCTTAAGCCATGGACCATACAAAAATATACCAGACTTGACCACAGGCAACCCAATATCATTTGTTTACTTTAAAATAATTATTGATATGATCTATTTGTTTTCTTTTTGTCCTGTTTCATATAGTCCTCATTTCTGGGTCTCTTTTATGTTAATACAGAATTTTCAGATTTTCATTTTAGTTTCCTTGTTGGCTTTCTAGTTACATGCATCACCAACCAGTCACAATCTACTTAATGTAGTTCCACTTCACACAGAAGGTAATAATTTTAGTTACATTTACTCCACCATATGTGCTGCTGTGAATACATGCACATACACATATATACACACATATATGTATATATACATAAATGATATCTATATAACTTATAAACTCACAATTTTTTATTTAAACAGGATATGTGTTTAAATAATTAAGAAAAATGTATTATTTTTATTTACCTACATAGTTCTTTGTTACGTCTAATAAAGACAAGATTCCATATAGTATCATTACCTTTAATCCTGAAATTCTCTTTAGCATTTCTTGCAGTGAAAATCTGCTAAGTCTTTCAATTATTCTTATCTGAAAATGTTTTATGTCATTCTCCTATGTGAAAGGTATTTTCAGTGAATACAGAATTGTTTATAATTCTTATAATTTTTAGCACTTAAAAAATGCCATCCATTTTCTTCTGGCTCCCATTGTTTCTGAGGGGAAGTCAGTATCATTTTAATCACTGTTTCACATAGGTAACACAATATTTCTCTCTGGCAGCTTTCAATAATTTCTTTTTATTTTTGGTTTTTAGCAATTTGACTATGATGTACTTAGGTGGGATTTATTTTAATTTATCCTACTTATATTTTTCTAAGCTTCTTGCTTTTCTATTTTTCTTACAAAATTTGGTAATTTTTTTAAATGATCATTTCTTTGAGTATTTTTGTGCCCCACTCTTTTTCTCTTCTTCTACAACTTTAATATTGTCTGGTACACTACTTGGTATTGAAAATAATAATTTTATCAGTATCTTTTTCTTTATTCTTCAGAATATTTTTCTATCAATAAATTATAAAATTCATTGACCCTTCTTTACGTCTTATCCAAGGTGATAGAATGACAATGGCCTGTTGACATCAGCCAGTCTTTAAAGACTGATGGAGTGAAAATTACAGTAGACATAGTATCAGGGATAAAGGCAATTCATGGGCCCACAAATACAGCTCTCAGTCACCAAGGCTGATCTTGCCAGTAATCTTACCTCACATCCAAACTTCTATCAACTGACACCAATGTTGAGTCCCCAGTATGGCTACATTTCTCAAGGAGACCCACCAGCCACTTAGTCATAAATGGACTATATTGGACTATATACTGGGCTATATATCCTTACAAATTACAGTAGGCAAAAACTCACTGTAACTGGAATCAAACCATATTACAAATACGAGTTTGCCTTTTCTGCCTATAGTGTCTCAGCTAGCATTTCTAATCAAGGGCTCACCAACAATAAAATCCTGTGTAACATCACATCATAGTAAGGGATACATCAAGAAGCATAGTAGTGGTCTCTATTAAGTTTCAATGGATCCACTGATTCTATCATATGCCACGAACCCTGAAGTTGTCAGCCTTACAAAGAAAGCTAACAGGCTTTTCAAGGCATATCTGAGTTTACAGCTTTGAAATAATGGGACTCCATCTTTTAAGATGCAGAGTATTCCCTAAATCGACTTATTATACAACACCATATTCCTAGTATGTAGAATACATAAGTCTACGAACCAAAGGGTGGAATCAGAATTGGTTCAATTTACTACCACTCCCAATAAGTTACTCATGAATTATACTAATCGTCCCTGCAATTGTGGTTTCTTTGCATCAATAAGTCTTGGTTTCAAGAGGTAAATACTTGTCATTAAAGTTTATGTACACCTACCACACAGTGACTTTGGACTCCTTGTGTTAAAAAAAAACAAAGGTCAAGGAAAAGAAATTACCATCCCTGCCAGGGAAATTAATACTGATATCAGAAGGAGGTAAAGCGGCTATGAAACAGTGTGGGAAAAAATAATACATTCAATGCCCACGTGACCAAGTAAATTTCCTCTTCTGCCCAATTTTGATAGCATATCAACAAATGAAGCAGTCATGATCTGAATAAGATAGGATACATGGGAACTAAAAATTTCCTCAGGCATGTCGGTCCAGGAGATGCTACTAGCACAAATGCTAACTGAAGGGCAGGGAAATCTAGAATGATAGAATGATAGTAATGGAGGAAAATGATGAATATTATTTGTAGCTTACAGAGCATTTGCAGCAAGGGGGGCTAGACTTTATTCCACTAATTTTCCTCCAGTAAGGAGTATGAATACCCCAGGAAATAACCAATGTAGAATGTAGGAAAAACCGTTTGTAGATGGTGTGAACTGTTGTTGCTGTTGTTGTTGTTCCTATAATTATTATTATTATTCCCACAATTATTTTTTTTATTTTAATTTTTTATTTTAATAAACATATAATGTATTTTTATCCCCAGGGGTACAGGTCTGTGAATCGCCAGGTTTACACATTTCACAGCACTCATCATAGCACATACCCTCCCCAATGTCCATTTCCCCACCACCCTCTCCCGTCCCCCCTCCCCCCAGCAACCCTCAGTCTGTTTCTTGAGATTGAGTCTTTTATGGTTTGTCTCCCTCCCAATCCCATCTTTTCATTTTTTCTTTTCCTACCTCCCTATTCCCACAATTATTATAGGAAACAAGTGGATTCAAGTAGTAGACTATTCAGAACTGAGAGATATACCCCCAGACTATTCAGAACTGAGAGATATACCCCCAGCTGCCAGGCATCTTGTCTGCTTACAGCTCCAGGGAAATGAGTCCCTCCCTGAAACTTGCACTTGTCCCAATGGAGCTCTCTTGCCCAAAATTATATTCTCAAAGGCAGTCTACATCCAGTGACCTGTTGATGAAGGTGAACAAAGACCCAGATCCCCTGTTTCAATATGAGACAACTTTGAAATGCCATCCTTGTGTCACATCATTCCATGGGATCATCTGAGCCTCTTTTGAACTACATTGTAGATCAATCTCTTGCTCTGACCAATGCTGCTTCCCTTAGTCCTTTACAGATGATATACCTGAGACCGCTCCCCAATATCCCACTTGCAATAAAAATCTTAGATTTTATTTCCAGGAAATTGAGTTGTAGATAAGTTTAATAACTTCTTTTGAGATTAATAAAAGTGTTAAAATATAATTACAAAATGGCTATTACTGCAAGTGGTTAAAGGAAGGTAAGAAGAATATCTGACTTCTCTCTTAGCCAGTTATACTTCCCTTACTCACTGAAGCTACTTTTCCCAAGACTAATTCCTAATAAATTACATGAATGTATATCTCTATCCCAAGTTTGTTTCCTGGGGAGCCTTACCTAAGGCAAGTCTGAAATACACATTCCCATTATACTCATTAGTGAATGGAGACTCAGAGAGGTGACGTAATTTACTGAAGGATTACACAGCATACGCAACAGGGCCAGTAATTCAAACCCAGGTCTAATTCCAAAGCCCTGTGCCTATGACAGTATCACACTGCCCCCCACTCTTTTCTCCAACTGAGCATTACCTTATTAATAAAAGAATCTGCAGCCCTTTTTGTTTGCTTTAAAGTAAACCTTCTCAAGCTGACAGCTCTATCAGAACTTGTCACTTACAATTTAATGCCATGCAGTCTGGTTGGGGCTTGTCAGATTTACAGTAAAGCCCAAATGGATACTATGCCATTATGCATTTAATGTACTGCCCTCATGGAGCCAGCCACCACGTTAAATACTTAATGGCAGTCAAATTTATTTACAGGATCAACTCTCTCCCTTTCATATATTGCCTTTTATCCTTTAGGCTGAAGCCTCTGGGGTTCTTTGGAAGCCACTTGGCACTTTGTCCACCTTGGATAATCCATGGCCAATAGTAACATTTTCCACTCCAGCATGAGAACTACTTATGAAGAGAAACAGGTCCCAAGGAACTTCAGGTTGAGAGAAAAGAGATAAAACACAAAAAAGACATTGTTGTAATGTGGAGCTTGTGGAAACAGATAAAAGAGCTCTTTTGTTCTCTTTTGTCCTACATCAAAATGCTAGTTATGGTGACCAAAGAAAATCAGAAAATCAGAAAAAAATCAGTTGAAGACTGATTTCAAATCCACCAGCTTTGCTTCTTTATCACCTTTTAAGGTATTACTGATATGAAAAGGGTAAGCAGACAAGTTTAGAAGATAGTACCTGCTTTGCCAGCCCAGTAGAGTTCCTAGGGTCACCCCAATAAATATTGGCTAATGTTTTTGGTAGTACTTCAGTAATAACTTCTTCCAACTACAGTTTGAGACTCAGAGACATTGGTCTTCTCCTGACACACTCACATGACTTCCATGCTGCTGTGTTGTTAGAAAGACATGTAAAAGACACAGAGACAGGTGGGAGCATGGTCAAAGAGGAGCAGAAAGAGAGGTGAGAGTTCTGGAACTCATGTCATGTCAGAAATAGCTGAAGGATATAAAGATGCACAGACTAAGATTAAAAGAGAATAGCAGCATGCTGCCTTGGGGGTGGATGAATACCCAAGTCTTAGCCCTTGTCTTGCCCAATTCAATCTCTTCTCACAGATCATTCCCTGTCTAGAAAGGTTCTTCAAGAAAGCTTATTCCAGCTCCCAATTTGCTTCGTTAACAATGAGTGATTCTTCAGATCTCAATTTAAATATCACTTCCTCATGAGGTGTCTTGTCCACCACCATCAACTCTATGACTGCTGCTACCATCAGCATTGGTCAGTTTGGTCTCTTACATCATCTTATAAAACCCCTGTAGTTTTACATCATAGTACTTTTTGCAGTTTGAAACTTTATATGTTTTATGTTATTTTCCAATTACTGTTGACTTCATCCTATATATTCAAAGTTCTATTATCACATAAACCAGTAATATTTTGTTTATTACATCCTTAGGGCTTAGGATGGGGCTTTGCATAAAATAGGCACTCAACAAATACTTTTTTCAAAGAGAAAAAATGTGCATGTGGATGAATGAATGAATGAAATGAATTAATTAATTAATGTCTTATCAAGAGACCTAAACAAGAAAGTAGATAAAGCCAAATGATATTTCAACAAAATAAAAACTGTAATATAATCAGAGTTATTCATCAGCAACTCTGCCTACATATGTGATGATGAGCTCCCTGACAGAAAAAGTATACAAGAGACCAAGATTTGTTTTTTAAAGCTTATGTAACTATTAATTAAACCTAGGCCCAATATATAATCATATAATTATAATGAATTTCCACTTAATATATAATCTAGAGTTTTAAGATTCCATTTAACCTTAACCTCTTTCCTTTTGCTTTTCCATCAGGTTATCCATTTGTATTAGATTTTGATTGACAATTTCAATGACCACCTAACAAATCCCTCATCTTTCATAGTTGTGGCAAAACAAACCTGCCAGTTCCTATCAGGAATCTGCAGGAAAGGTATGATTGTTCAATGGAAGTCTATTCTTCTGTGATTCATTTATGAAACAGTAATTCCCCATGTCCTGTCCATCAATCCTGTCTCTCTGGGTATAGCAAATGGCTTTGTATATTGAATATTTAAAACACAGTTTTTTGGTGATTTTTCCCACTCCTCTGAGAATGGTTCACATAGTTATTAAAGCAATAAGGACAAATAGAAAATTCACCAATCAACACTGATTTCTGGGGAACTCTATTTCCTATCTCAGTTTGCATAATACACACATAATGAATAAATAATCAAACCTTACACCTAAAGGAGTTAGAACAAGAATAACAAACCAAACACCAACAGGGAAAAAAAAGAAATAATAAAGAGCAAAACAGAAATAAATGATATAAAAACTAAAAACAATAGAGCAGATCAATGAAACCAGAAGCTGGTTCTTTGAAATGATCAACAAAATTGATAAACCTCTAGCCAGACTTATCAAGAAAAAAAGAGAAAGGACTCAAATAAATAAAATGACAAATGAAAGAGAAGTAGTAACAACCCAAACCACAGAAATATAAGAGAATATTATGAAAAACTATATGCCAACAAACTGGACAACCTAAAAGAAATGGACAAATTCCTAGAAACATATAAACTACCAAAACTGAAACAGGAAGAAATAGAAAATTTGAACAGGCTGATAACCAGCAAAGAAACTGAATCAATAGTCAAAAAAAAATTTCTAAAAAACAAAAGTCCAGGACCAGATGTCTTTACAGCCAAATCCTACCAAACATTTAAAGGAAAGTTGATATCTATTCTTCTCAAACTATTCTAAATAATAGAAGAGGAGGAAACTTCCAAATTCATTCCATGAGCCCAGCATTACCCTGATACCAAAACCAAAAAAAAGATACCATTAAAAAAGAGAATTAAAGTTCAATATCCTAATCTCTACCCCCTCCCCCTGCTTGTGCTCTCTCTCTATCTCACTCTATCAAGTAAATAAAATCTTTTAAAAAAATAAAAATACTAGCAAACCAAATTCAATAATACATTAAAAAAATCATTCACCACGACCAAGTGGCATTTATTCTTGGGATGAAAGTTTGGTTCAATATTTGCAAATCAATCAATGTCATACATCAATAAGAGAAATGATAAAGAACCATATGATCCTTTAAATAGATGCAGAAATTACAATAAAGTATATCCATTCATGACTTAAAAAAAAACCCTTCAACAAAATAGGGTTAGAGGGAACATATCTCAACATAATAAAGGCAATTTATGAAAGACCCACAGCTAATATCATCTTCAATGAGGAAAAACTGAGAGCTTTTCCTCTCAGACACAACACAAGGATGTCCATTCTCACCACTTTCATTCAACATAGTACTGGAAACCCTAACCACAGAAATCAGGCAATAAAAAGAAATAAAGGGCATATAAATAAGTAAAGAAGAAGTAAAACTTTCACTATTTTACAGATGACATGACATTCTACATAGAAAACCTGAAAAGCCACTAAAAAACTGCTAGAGCTAATAAATTCAGTGAAGTTGCAGGACGTAAAATCAATGTACAGAAATATGTTGCATTTCTATACACCAATAATGAAGCTGCAGGTAGAGAAATTAAGAAAACAATATCCCTTACAATTGCACCAAAAATAATAAGATATCCAGGAACAAACCTAACCAAAGAGGTAAAAGGCCTTTATTCTGAAAACTATAAAACACTGATGAAAGAAATTGAAGATGACACAAAGAAATGGAAAAACATTCCATGCTTATGGATTAAAACACATTGCTAAAATGTCTGTACTATCCAAAACAATATACACATTTAATGCAATCCCTATCAAAATACCACCAGTATTTTTCAAAGAGCTAGAACAAATAATTCTAAAACTTGTATGGAACCACAAAAGACCCCAGATAACCAAAGCAATCTTGGGGAAAAAAAAAAAAAAAAAACAAAGCTGGAGGTATCAAATTCCAGACTTCAAATTTACAGTGATCAAAACAATATGGTACTGGCACAAAAAGAGATACATACATCAATAGAACAGAACAGAAAACCCAGAAATGTACTTACAACTATCAGGTTAATTAATCTTTGACAAAGCAGGAAAGAATATCCAATGGAGAAAAGCCAGTCTCTTCCACAAATGGTGTTGGGAAAACCAGACAGCAACATGCAAAAGAATGAAACTGGGCCACTTTAATACAGTATACACAAAAATAAATTCAAAATGGATTAAAGACCTAAATGTGAGACAGGAAACCATCAAAATCCTAGAGGAGAATACATGCAGTAACCTCTTTGACACTGGCCAGAGTAACTTCTTTCTAGATTTGTCTCCTGAGGAAAGGGAAACAAAAGTAAAAATAAACTATTAGGGAGGGAAGTACCTGGCTGGCTCAGTTGGCAGAGTACGTGACTCTTGATCTCTGGGTTGTAAGTTCGAGCCCCACGCTGGGCATAGAGATAACTTAAAAATAAAGATCTTTAAAAAAATAAGCTATTGAGGGGTGCCTGGGTGGCTCAGTGGGTTAAAGCCTCTGCCTTCAGCTCAGGTCATGATCTCAGGGTCCTGGGATGGAGCCCCGCATTGGGCTCTCTGCTCAGCGGGGAGCCTGCTTCCCTTCCTCTCTCTCTCTGCCTGCCTCTCTGCCTACTTGTGATCTCTGTCAAATAAATAAAATCTTTAAAAAAATAAAATAAAATAAGCTATTGGGACTACATAAAAATAAAATATTTCTGCACAGGAGAGGAAAAATCAACAAAACTAAAAGTCAACCTTCAGAATGAGAAAAGATTTGCAAATGACCTATCTGATAAAAGGTTGGTACCCAAATATATAAAGAACTTATACAACTCAATAGCTTAAAAACCCCACAAATAATTGAATTAAAAGTGGGCAGAAGATATGAGCAGACATTTCTCCCAAGAAGACACAGATGGCCAATAGACACATGAAAACATGCTCAATATCACTCAGCATCAGGGAAATCCAAATCAAAACTACAATGAGATACCATCTCACACTTGCTGGAATGGCTAAAATCAACAACACAAGAAACAAGTGTTGGTGAAAATGTGGAAATAAAGGAACCCTCTGCCACTGTTGGGAATGCAAATTGGTACAGCCACGTTGGAAAGCAAGACAGAGGTTCCTCAAAAATGTAAAAATAGAATTACCACATGATTCAGCAATTACACTACTGGGTATTTACTCAGAGAATACAAAAACATTAATTCCAAGGAATACATGCACCCCTATGTTTACAGCAGCATTATTTACAAGATCCAAGATATGGAAGCAGACCAAGTGTCCAAAGATTGATGAATGAATAAAGAAAATCTAAATATATATAGTAGAATATTATTCAGCCATAAAAAAAGAATTAAATATTACTATTTGCAATGACATGGGTGGATCTCAGGAGTATAATGCTAAGTGACATAAGGTAGTCAGAGAAAGACAAATACTATACGATTTCACTCATATATGGAACTTAAGAAACAAAACAAATGAGCAAAGGGGGAAAAGAAGGAGAGAAATCAAGAAAAAGACTCTTAATTATAGAGAACAAAATGATGGTTACCAGAGGGGAAAGGGGTGTGGGGGGGTTAGGTTAAACAGATGATGGTGATTAAGGAGTGCATTGTTGTGATGAGCACAGGGTGATGTATGGAAGGCTATATTGAATACCTGAAATTAAATGACACTCTTATTAGAATTAAAATTAAAACTTAAAAAAATAAAATGAAATCAGAACTGACGATGGAAGCCAAATGGGTAATATGCTCTTGTAATAGGATATTGAATGTTCATAACTCAGATTGGGGAGAGAAAAGATGTGATTTGAAAGCACAGTCCAATGTCCTGAAAGAGAAAGATCTCAAGAGGAAGGCAGGCATCCTACACTCTGGGTTTTGGGGGAAGGGACATTATAGAGATGCTCCTTCTTTTTGAAAATCAGGGGGTGAGGATTAGTAGACCTGGCCAGGTGGTATCTATGTCAAGGTACTGTCCTTAGTAGCAATGTTGGAATCCAGAGCCAGTCATCACTTCCAAGGGTGACTAAATTTAAGTCATTATCCCAAATAGGGCAAGGAAACAGTAGTTTTAAGAACCCAAAGCCACATGAGAGGAAGTTGAAAGCAGACAGTGGGGAGAAAGTCAGGGCTGATTCTGGAGGTGAAGCATGAGCAGCTTCTTGTGCTTAGCTCTGGTTTCCATAGCCATAGACATGCATATGTGGGGAAGGCACCGAGGAGTGCTAGGCAGAGAAGCTAAGGCAGAGGTAATCCACATGGGGCAGGAAGCAACAGGAGAGGCACTCATCAATCAGGTGGTTTAAGAAAACCAACTTTCTTTGTCACTCTGGCCTTGTCTCTTGAAATTCAGATTATCAAAAATCTGGGCGATATGATAATTGTATATGCTACCATAAGGATGGCCTGAGGCTGCGGAGCAACTGAAACGATACTTCACATTAATCAGGACCATTTCAGGAGCAATATAGGCTTGATCTGCAGGTAGAGTTACCCAAGATTCCAGATGGGAACCACTGGGAAAAGCAGCAGACTTTTCCTAATGTGGCATAAGGACAGATTTTTATATATTTTAACTACAATGGCTATTATCAGTCTCAACAAGTAAGAAGTAGTCATTAAATTACACTACTAAGAAACATCATTATAGTATTGTTTTTTGTTTTGTTTTGTTTTGCTTGGCTGTTATTGTTGCTATGACTGTTTTTTAATAGAGTAACATAAGAAAGGACAGTGCCAGTTTATTCCAGCCTAGGAGAAAAACATTTTCTTCAAATCTTGGTATATGTATGGCACTGTTTTTGTTTATTGGTTTAGATTTATTTTGTGAATCTGTATGTAAATTTTCTGCTTGATTAACTGTGCTTTGATTCTCTTGCATCTAGAATAGGGGTTGTAATGCCACACAGCATGCCAAAATCAGAAAAGAAACAAACAATGAACAAGCAAACAAACTGCTCAGAATCTGAAAGGAGGTATTATTAGTCACTAAAGATTGCCTGCTGCATTTGTGCTCATTTGTATGGGCAAAGAGACTCTGCATGTCCAGATAGAGATCCCAAACTATTGTCTCAAATCAGTACTGGCTTGGCTTCGCTACCAGAATGCAAATTATGTTATTTGCTGCCATTGTGTGTCAATTAAAGATAAAATGTGAATTCCTATTGCAATATGCTCCTACTGGCATAACATCTGGGCTTACCGAAAATTCACAGACCAGTTTCCAAAGATGTTGCCTGCTTCGATGCAGGAGGTAGGAAGCCTTGGCCTCTCAGCATAGCTGTGGAACATCTCTGGCAGCAGTAGAATCATGGCTATGAGTGTGTATTCCAAATGTATTTTCTAAAAGGGGACTTTACTTTCTCTCTGTTCTTCCTGTTGAATCTATGCTAATAGTACTACTGCCTGCTCAGTCATCAAAACCTGTAGTTTAACACAGTGTCCTTTTTCTTCTACTCCCTCTCATCTCACTCTACAATCTGATGGCAAATCCCATGCTTTGCTTTGTCTACTATCCAAGTTTATGTCACCATTCCCCCAGTCCCTGCCTGCATTCATATCCCCCATTGCCATCAGTTTGCCATCCTGATCCTTTCCCATGCTTTCTCCTCCCTGTCTTCATTTTTCCATAATACATATATGTTTGCCTTCATAAACCACCTTTTGATCATGGCAATCTCCTTCTCCCAAGCCTTCTAAAGAAGTGCTGTCACGAGAAGGCTGGTGCAATGAGTCTATGACTCCATGTCTGTCCTTAGTGTCTACTTTGCTTGGGAGGCTCTTTCCCCTCACCAACCTCATTCTTTCTAGTAGTTTGCTCCTCATTTTTCAAAACACACCTCAGTTATCTCATGCTCTCTGGCACATGACCTTAAATAGTCAAACAGAATCATGTCATATGTGTGTCATTTATTTCATTTATACTACCTACCTCCATTATCTCATTTATCTCCTATTTTTATACTCTTTATCTATTTGGTTACTAATCACTATGAAATGAGTTTTCTAAAACAGTTCCTGTTATTCAGTTTTAGTCTCTAAACTATAGTACTTAAATTAAATTTTTTTAAATTAAAATAAATGTTTTTTAGAAACATTAAAAAATTAAAATAAATATTTTGTGATGAATGAATGGTGTACATTTAAGTAAATATTTGGGAGGTAAAAAGAAACACTATAGCCTCTAAAACACTTAGCTAGAGATAGTAATTCTTATCACGTCTATTTGATATTACACTGATGCAGGCCATATCTACGCATACCTATGGGACAAGGTGAGCCTAGCATCCTCCTACTCTGCCACTTTCCCTGGAAGTCCTCCTATTCAGTATTAGATATAGCAAATTCTACTGAGTTGCCTTACATTATTTATAGAGTTGCACCTGTGTGATAAAGAAAATAATGCATATTTGAAATAATTCTTAAGACTTCATAGGTTTATGTAAGCAAATAAATGGTATTATCATCAGTATATCCCTAACAGAAAAAATAAAATATAAAGAGACTTATAAAATTCAATCCTGTTTTAACAGGGGAATTTTGTGGTGGTGTGACTCACCCTCTAACTTCCCTCAGTGATTTTACTTGGGTAAATAGGGTAACTGCTATACAAACCAGCTCTTGACCATTCATATAATACTTAAGTGGAAGGTTGACTTAATAGCATTCTTTCATCAGCATTTATCAGACACCTATTATGGAGAGAATGTCTAGTCTCTGAAGAAAAAAAAATGCAAAGTTTTGGGTTTAACCCTTGGGATTGCAGTCTATTGGTATAGATTAGCTTCTAATTCAACACCTGCAATATCAGAGAATGAGAATTCTAACAGAGATAAGAACAATTTACTCAAAGAATACAAGGATGGTTAGATCAAGTCAATCTGATGGTTCTGGAAAGAAGGCTTAAGACCTAGGCTTTAAGGAAAAAAAGAAGAAGTTTGTCAAGCAAACAAAAGGAATTGACACTTCAGAAACAAACTCTTTGAAGTCAAAGGCATATGAATAAGCCTTAGTTGAATTCCTAGCTAAGAGTCAGTATCAACCACCAGACATAAGCTTGAGTCATCTTGGACATGCGGTCCAGTTTAGCTGATGGTTATACAACTTACTAAGTAGCAAAACTAGGATTTAAATGTAGGTCTTATGACTCTATGTCTAGTTCTCTATCCTCTACTCCACTGCTACCTACCAAATGGAACAAGATAATGTCTAGCATAGAGTTTAAGACCAGTATAGTGGAGAGGTTAAGATCTCCTACTACAAAGTTATCCAAACTTGGAATGGAATCCCAACACTGCTACTTACTTATGTGAACTTAGATAAGCATCTGACTATTCTAAACCGCAGTTTCTCCATTTTAAAATAGAGTTAAAAATAGTTTCTACCTACCTCATAGTGTTATTATTAAGGGTAAATGAGTTAATGAATATAATATCCCTGACACATAATAAACACTTAATAAAATTAATTATTGTGCAAAATTAAATAGTGTGCATAATAGTACTATTATGAAAATACTACTATCTTGTGATTTTTAGCCTTTATAACTCTGTCAACATTGTCTCTAGCTCATTTTCCACCACTAGGGTCTCAAAGAACATAAAAGGCCATCACTTCTAAACAGACCCAGATATTTATGTTGTTCCTTGGACATACCATCAGCAAGTATCTCCTAGTCAAATGCACGAACTTGACCAAAGTGAAATCTCTCAATGTTACACAAACTGCAAGAGACTGAAAATTCATCCAGATAACCCAAAACCAATGTTCATTACAGTTTTAATTAAATTCCATTGGGGTGTTTTATCTCTCCACTTATCTGTCTTTGAAGTCTCCTGTAAGGTTAGAAACTTATCTAGCCATAAAAACTAAATAGATTTTGATGACTCTGTATCAGAAAACACTAATGTCATTTTCTTATCTCTGTGAAATAGTCTTTTCTCTATACACACTTCTAATGACTACAGGAAGCAACCTTGGTTTTATTGTCCTCAATTTACTTTTGAGTAATTTCTTTTTTTTTTTTTCTATCAGCTTTTCTGTCAAATATTTAACTCTGTCCTCTAGGCAGGTACAGGGCTTTTAAAAGCAGTAGGAAAAATCTTTTCATTTCTTTGTCCTTTTGGATACTGCATGAAATGTTATTTGTTGTACTTGTTATGCCCCCTAAACTTGTAATATTTAATACAATCTATTTGAAACATCTAAGAACTAGGTAAAAGCTAGCACTGTATGCTTAAACACACAACATATTTTGAATGCCTGAGGAAAAACCACAAAACAATGATCTTGCCATCCATGACTTTCTTTGGCCCAAACTAGCAGCAAGGCCTCATTGTCCACACCTGGAACCATAATAGAATATCCACCTCATATTTGCCTAAACCAATACTCCCCTCTGGAGGGCCTTGCCTCCCTTTCATACATCCAGTTCCTGCCCTTTCTCCTGGGCCCAGCTGAAGACCTACCACTGCTGAAATCTTTTTCTTCCTCTTTTAAGCTACAACAGCACTGCTTCTATGCAGCACTCACTGCCACATGCTGCCTTTGTTTTAATAAATATCAAACTGTCCTTTAAGCACTTTCCAAAATACTACATATATACAGTTAGAATGTTGCTTAGAATTGTTAGAATTTGTCTAATTAAGGAGGAGGCACTATATCATGACAGAAAGAATATGGACTTTGGCAATGGCTAGAACTTAAGCTCTAAGCTGCCATTAAAAATGTGGGAATTTGAGAAGCTTAATTAACCTCCTGTACTTCTGGCATTCATCTGAAAAATGTTATGAATAATAAGATTACTGAGAAGATTGATGTAATAAAGTGTACAACAAGTATAGCATTAAGTAATTGCTCAGTAATATTTCTCTCCCTTTTGTCTTAATATTTTGTAAAGAAGAAGGGACAGAAATCAAGTACATATTATCTACTCAAAAGTTTTTTTTTTTTTTCTGTGCAGTGACCAATGACTGTCACACATGTCACTATTAATGGTGATCTTCAGAGTCTTCATATGATATGTCATGAAGTAGATTGCTCATTTACACACAGCACAGTTGTAAGCTATTCTTTTAAAGAAGCACTCAAATGTTCTCTCTCTTCCTCTTATACCACATTTAGAAAGCAAAAACAAGAAACTAGTGAATTATAGACCAAGAATTGGAAGAAAAAACTCAGATTGAAAAAGAAATTCAAACTGCCAATGAACAGAAAAGTAGGCCCAATCTCACTGGTAATTTAAATATGTAAGTTAAAATTTCATTTGAACAAATTTTTTCCTTCACATGTTGGCCAATTTTTAAATAAAACTGTTGTCAAGAAAGGAGAAAACGAGGCACTATTTTACACAGTTGGGGAATGAGCATTTATATCACCGTCCTAAAGTGTGAGCAGTCTCTAGTAAAATAAATTATATGCATACCCCATGAACAAGTACTCTTATCTCAGTACAAGTATCAAAATATTCTACAAAAATATTTTCACAGTTGTATAAAGAAATATGTTTAAGACAACACTTTGCAACATTGCAATATCCAAAAATCAGAAACAAGGCAAATGTCCATCAGTAGGGGAAGAGTTTAAAAAAAAAAAATGATAGTGTGTTCATACAGTAAAACACATCCAACCATGAAAAGGAATGGGGCATATACTGACATGAACTCTACCATACAGATACTGTTAACTAACAAAAGCAAACTGATGTACAACCTGTTAATACGATACCATTTTACTAATCCAAGTACCTAATATCTATTTATATAGAGAGATTTAAAATTTATAAACTTTTACACTAAAATATTGACAATTTTCAACTACAAGAAGTGGGATTGGAGAAGACCAAGCATTTAACTTTTAAATTTTACAAATTGCCTTTTTAAAATATTTTTGTGAATATAGTTTTTTTCAACTTAAAATATTTTAAATAATTAAATCCAACTGGCATTTACTGAGCACCTGCAATCTGTTTTATATAAAGGCTAATAAAATATTAACCCCATTATTGAGAACTTCAATATTAAATAAAAGACATAGGGGAGTTAGAAAAAGAGTAAATGAAGATTTCTGAGTATATAATTTGCTTTAGGTGTTTTTTGCACATTACATACTTTAATTTCAAAAATTCTTTGAACTAAATATTGTTGTACTTATTCCATAGATTAAAAAAAAAGTGGGTGTGACTTGCTTATTTTTATCCAAGTAATGAGTGATTAATGTGGGATCTAAGTTCAAGTCTATTTAATTACAAACCTATTCACTTTCTATATACCACCATGGACTCAGAAGATGATAATATAATAACATCTGAGATTTTCATATCAATATTCCTAGATTCAATATCTTTCCTAACATTCAGCTTCCTATTCCATATTTTATCTGCATATCTTGCTGTCAACCTCAGTATCTCCAAAACTAATTTTCACTGATCCTTCAAACTGTTCTTTTTCCTATAGGTATCACAGATCACAATTCTATTATCTGCCCAGCCACCCCAATTCAAAACATATTTGATATCTCCATTTCCCCTACCACCCTCCTCCCAAACCAATCAGCCATCAATTCAACCCTCACACTTACTGCTAAAAGGACTTGCAAAACTATCATAATCTTGCAACTGCTCTAGTTCACCACTCATCATATTCAGTCCTGACTGCTGTGACAGCTTCCTAACTGCCTCTCATTCCCCAACCAATTCATTCTCCACATTGTGGTCAGTGTTATAGTTCTAAAATGATGATCTGTCTATATCACTTTCCATGTTGCAATTACTCCCTCTATACTGTCTTCAGAATAAAATTGAAATTATGAAGAATGGCATTCAAGCTTATTTACAAAACTCTTTTGTAGTATCTTTCTCCCTCATACACATACTTACATACCCACATTGAACAATCAACACTTTCCTGAAGATGCCTTAAAATTTCACATCTTTGTGCCTTTGCAAATGCTGTTTCTTCTACCCACCAAGCCCCTGATTCTTCATGAAAGCTATATAATTATCCTTTAGGATTCATTTCATATGTCCCTTCTACTTAGAAGCTTTGCACAACTCTTCTAGACAGCAAAAAATGTCATCAGCTATTCTATTCACCCAACTTTTTTTTTCAATGTTCCTGTCATATTTCCACCTTATAGAGTTATTGGTACCCATCTCCGTTACTAGAATGCTCTGTGTTCTATTCAGTTATCTAACCCTCCCAGCACTCCCCAAAACTGCAGTGGTTGGCACATAATAGATATCCAATAAAAATATATTGAATTTAGGGGTGCCTGGGTGGCTCAGTGGGTTAAAGCCTCTGCCTTCGGCTCAGGTCATGGTCCCAGGGTCCTGGGATGGAGCCCCGCATCGGGCTTTCTGCTCAGCGGGGAGCCTGCTTCCTCCTCTTCTCTGCCTGCTTCTCTGCCTACTTGTGATCTCTGTCTGTCAAATAAATAAATAAATCTTTAAAAAAATATATATATATATATTGAATTTAGTTAAGATGAGAAGGCGTTCATATATCCATACACTCTATCAGCATATTTTTAAGCACCTACTATGTGCTATGCACTCTACAGGTGCTGGAGACCATCATTAAGAAACAAAAGGTAGAGAGAAACCTGAACAGATAAAGTGCTCTGAGAGTTCATAGAAATATTTTTTTTTTATATCCCACCAATTTGATTTAGTTAAATAACAATTCAGCACTGAGTTGTTTTCCTAGTGCTATCTTTAAAAACTATCACAAACAGTTACATAAAGCAACACACATTTATTATCTTACAATTCTGGAGGTAAGAAGTTCAAAATGGGTCTCACCGGGCTAAAATCAAGATGTTAGGAAGGCTGAATTTCTTCTCAAGGCCCAAGGACAGAATTCATTTCATTGCCTTTTTTAGAAGCATCTTCATTATTTGCATTCCTTAGCTTGTGTTCCCTTCACCCATCAAGCAATATAACATCTTCAAGTCTCTCTCAGAATCCAATTTTATCTTCTGGTTCCCTCTATCACTTTAAAAGATGCTTGCTTTTATCTCACGTGCCTTTGGAGCTATGTCTTGAAAGAAACTGCTGTGGCCGATGATGAAAAGGTTACTGCCTATGTTCTCCCCTAGGATTTTGATGGATTCCTGTCTCACATTGAGGTCTTTCATCCATTTTGAGTTGATCTTTGTATATGGTGCAAGAGAATGGTCAAATTTCATTCTTCTGCATGTAGCTGTCCAGTTTTCCCAGCACCATTTATTGAAGACACTGTCTTTTTTCCACTGGATATTTTTCCTGCTTTTTTGAAGATTAGCTGACCATAGTGTTGAGGGTCCATATCTGGGTTCTCTGTTCTGTTCCATTGATCTGTGTGTCTGTTTTTGGCCAGTACCATGCTGTTCTGGTGATCACAGCTTTGTAATAAAGCTTGAAATCAGGCAATGTGATGCCCCAGCTTTGTTTTTCTTTTTCAACATTTCCTTGGTGACTTGGGGTCTTTTCTAGTTCCATACAAATTTTAGGATTGTTTGTAACAGCTCTGTGAAAAATGTTGATTATATTTTGATAAGGATTGCATTGCATGTGTAGATTGCTTTGGGTAGTATAGACATTTTAACAATATTCATGAAAGTTATGTAGTTTTTAGAGTACAGATCCTTTACCTCTTTGGTTGGGTTTATTCCTAGGTATCTTATGCTTTTGGGTGCAATTGTAATGGGATTGACTCCTGAATTCTCTTTCTTCTGTCTCATTGTTAGTGTATAGAAATGCAACAGATAAATGTGCATTAATTTTATATCCTACCACATTGCTGAATTCCTGTATGGGTTCTAGCAATTTTGGGGTGGAGTCTTTTGGGTTTTCCACATAAAGTATCATTGTCACTTGCAAAGAGTGGGAATTTGACTTCTTCTTTGCCTATCTGAATGCCTTTTATTTCTTTTTGTTGTCTGATTGCTGAGGCTACAACTTCTAGTACTATGTCGAACACCTACTATGTGCTATGCTCACAACAGTGGTGAAACTGGGCATCCCTATCATTTTTCTGACCTTATGGGAGAAGCTCTCAGTTTTTCCCCATTAAGAATGATATTCACTGCAGGCTTTTCATAGATAGTTTTTATGAACATCAGTCACACCTGAACATTTCAGGCTAATCACTTTACCTTAAGGTCAACTGATTAACAACCTTCACCCGCTCCCCTCCCCCTGCTATGTAATGTAATATCTTCGAGGTTTCAAAGATTGGGGCACAGATATCTTTGGGGGAGAAACATTATTTTCCCTACCACAGGAACCGGAGGAATAGGAATTATACTTTGTCTCTTTTTTCCAGGTGTTGGGGAAGCAAACATTTGGTCATTGATTTGCTTTCCTTTTATGATGCATAAAAATGAAATTATTGAATAGCCAGATCAAGAATAAAAAAATTTCCAAAGCAAAATTTTACTAACTTGTTTTCAGATAAACAGAGCCAGATATTAGGTGGAATGAGAAACATAGACTTCTGCAATACAGAGAGATGGGCAAGTATGCAACATAAACTGTAACCTCAACACAGTCTATACTCAAACTTATTGCAGCTTTCTTTCTTGTGATCTACTGTACCCAATCAAAAAATAATTTGAATTAACATTGACTTTGAATTTTATAAATCTCTTTCATCAATTATTTTATTCTCAAAATTACTCTGAAAAAGCAAAGCAAGGAATTTAGGATGAATTTTACTTTAACCACTGAACTTAAAGTCATCAGACACAGATTGTTCCCTTCAAAATCCAGGTCCTGGGGTGCTTAGGTGGCTCAGTGGGTTAAGCCTCTGCCTTCGGCTCAGGTCATGGTCTCGTGGTCCTAGGATCAAGCCCTGCGTCCGGCTCTCTGCATCAGGCTCTCTGCTCAGCAGGGAGCCTGCTTCCCCTCCCCCCTCTATCTCTGCCTGCCTCTGCCTACTTGTGATCTCAGTCTGTCAAATACACAAATAAAATCTTTAAAAAAAAAAACCAGGTCCTAGGTTTTCTACATGATGGTGTGTTTCCTAGGTAAGCTTACACTCTTATCTTTCTTCCCCTTTATTCACATGTTCTCAAAAGTCTGAAACTAAAGTTCTGCTTATGGAAAGATAAAATATAGGCCTTTGCATAAATCTCAAGCTTTATCCAAAAATTAACTCAAAATGGATCATGAACATAATGGAAAATGTAAAAATGAAAGACTTTTAGAAAAAATAAGAGAATATCTTCAGAATCTAGTGCTAAGTACTGGGCAAAGAATTCTTATACTTGATGCCAAAAGCACAATCTATAAGAGGAAATGATAAATTGTACATAATCAAAATTAAAAACTTTTGCTCTGAGAAAGATTCTGTTAAAAACTTAAAAAACAAGTTACAGACTCCGAGAAAATATTTGCAAACCCCATTTTTAAAAAGCAGTAGGTTACAGGATATATAAAAAACACTCAAAACTCAACAGTTTAAAAAAAAGGATTAGGAAATGGACAGACAACATATATGGACATTTCATCAAAGAGAACACACATGGTAATTAAGCACATGAACAATACGCAACATGATCAACCATTAGGGAAATGCAAATTAAAACCACCGTGAGATGTCTATGTAAATATCAGAATAGCTAGAAGAAAAAATAATGTCAACAGCAAACACTGGTAAGGATGCAGAGAAACTGGATCACTAAGACATTGCTTCAGAGAATATGAAATGGTACAGCTACTCGAGAAAAGAGTTGAACAATCTCTTAAAAACGTAATTATGGGGCACCTGGGTGGCTCAGTTGGTTAAGCGACTGCCTTCGACTCAGGTCATGATCCCAGAGTCCTGGGATCGAGTCCTGCATCAGGCTCCTTGCTCCATGGGGAGTCTGCTTCTCCCTCTGTCCTTCTTCCCTCTCATGCTCTCTCTCACTGTCTCTCTCTCAAAGAAATAAATAAAATCTTAAAAAAAAAACATAATTATATAACTACCATGTAACTCAGGAATTACACTCTTGGGCATGTATTCCACAGAAATTAAGAATTATCTTCAGTAGCTACATTCATGGAGAGCATAGCATAAAGTATAGAATTGTCAAATCACTATGCTATATGGCTGAAACTAATGTAACATTGTTCATTGACTACCCTTCAATATGAAAAAGATTATCTTCACACCAGAACCTGTACATAAATGTTTATAGCATATTTACTCATAATTGCTCAAAACTGGGAACAACTCAGATATCTTTAACTAGGTGAATGTTAAAGAAACAGTAGTATACTCATACCATGGAATACTATTCATCAATAAAATAAAATGAGCCACTGACACCCACAACCTGGAAGAATTATGCTGAGTGAAAAACCCAATCCCAAAAGTTTACATGTTGATTACACATTATTCTATAATTATTGAGAGACAAAATTATAGAAATAATGAACAGTGGTTACCAGTATGTGAAAGTGTGAAGGACTGGAGAGAAGTTAAGTATAGCCATAAAACTGCATGAAGAATCCTTATGGTGGTAAAAATAGTCAGTTCCTTGACTATATCACTGACAATATACTGGTTGTGATATTATAGTATAGTTTTGCAATTGTTATCATTGGGAGAAACTGGATAAAATATACATAAAACTCTCTGTATTATTTCATGTAACTGCATATGCACCTATAATTATCTCAAAAAAAATTTTTAGTTTAAAAAAGCCCAAATAATATGGAAGTTCTATTTTTACTTTTTTGGGAAACATCTTCTCTGTTTTCCACCATGACTGGACTATTTTGCTTCCCTAACAGTATATAAGGGTCCCAATTTCCCCAAATCCTCATCAGCACTAGTTGTACTTTGCTATACACTTCGGGTTTTTTGGGGTGATAGCCCTCTTGACAGGTATGAGGTTTTGGTTTGCATTTCTCTGATGAGTAGTGATTGAGCATCTTTCCACATATCTTACTTACTATTTGTATGCTTCCTTTGGATAAATTTAAGTTCAAGTCTTTAGCCTACTTTTTAATCAGGTTATTAGTATTTTTATTTGTTTCATTTTGTTTGTTCTTGAGGGTTTTTTTAAGTTTTATTTTTCTTAAGATTTTATTTATTTGACAAAGAGAGAGAGATCACAAGTAGGCAGAGAGGCAGGCAGAGGGGGAGGGGGAAGCAGGCTCCCTGCTGAGCAGAGAGCCCAATGCAGGGCTGGATCCCAGGACCCTGAGATCATGACCTGAGCCGAAGGCAAAGGCTTAACCCACTGAGCCACCCAGGTGCCCCCGTTCTTGAGTTTTAATCTAGTTCCTTTTATCTTTTGGAAATTAACCCCTTATCTGACATGCAGTTTATGAAAATTTTCTCCCATTCCATAGACTGCCTTTTCACTATGTTGTTTCCTTTGGTGTGCAGAAGCTTTTTCAATTTGAAGTAATCCCACTTGTCTAAATTTTTGCCTTTGCTGCTTGTGTTTTTGGAGTCATATCCATCCAATTAAATTATTGCCAAGGCTAATGTCAAGGGGATAGAGAAGAAATGGGGAGTTGTTAAACAAAGGACATGAAATCTCAGTTATGCAAGATGAGTAAGTTCTAGAGATCTGCTGTACAACAATGCACTTACAATTAACTATATTGTACATTTAAAGGTTTGTTAAGAATATACGTCTAATTTTGTGTTCCTACCAATATTTTTTAAGTCTGAAATCACATGTCACTTTGCTTTCCCTCAATGTCCCCAACTTATACAACATAATACATGTCCTATCACATTGAAATATTTCCTTGATGAAAATGAAAACCTATTATTTTGTGGTAAGTGGCTTTCTGGAAAATGAAAAAGTCATAATGAAATTTGTTACAAATGACTATTCCATGGATACATCACCTTAAAAAGGAGGCTTTTACTGTCTGAAACTTACTACAGTCTTTATTTTTCAATTACAAAGTAATATATTTGAATCGAATTAGATTCCTTTTTTATAATTAGTGACTTGGACATCTTGGGTTCATGTAATTTTGATTACCTATGGAGAGTCTATTTCCCAGAATATCTTTTCCACTTAACATTTCTTGATAATAATAGAAATGTCACATCTTCTGTTAAATTACATAAACCACTGTTAAAGCAAAGAACATTAAGAGAAAACAGAAGATCAAACTTTGAAACTCACATTCCGTTAAAAAGACACACACACACACACACACACACGTTTCCCAGGACCACATCATTTATCTTCCTTTCACCCATGATGACACATCCAAGGGGAGAACCTGAGGGAAAAAATCCCATTTATTATTACCTAGCCATTCATTAAATAGTCACTGGTTTCTAATGCCTAACACTGCACTAAAGGCTGAAAATTTTATTTTTTTTTTCCCCTGTGCTGCTGGGAGTTTGTACTAGACTAGAGTTAGTGACTAAAATGGCTGTTCTCTAGATATATTATCTGTTTGCACTCAATACCAGTTCTGCCCTCCACTCTTCCTTGTGTAGATTCCAGGAGCCTGGAACACTCTTCCCAGATTCTAGTGCCCATGGGATTGCATTGTAAAGTTCAAAGAGTGGAAGGCTAATGCAGAAGATTCAACTTTGTTCATTTTATCTATTGTTTGTTTTAGGTTTCATTTATTTCTGCTCATATTTTTATTATTTCCTTCTTGCTACTTACTGTGAGCTTACTTTGTCCTTTTTTTCTAACTTCTTAAGGTAAAACTTTAGGTCTTTTATTACTTATCCTTTTCTATGTCATATAAGCATCTAAAACCATAAATTTCTCTCCAAATTTCAAATATAAGCCCTTAAGACCTAAAATGCCCTCTAAAGCCTGACTAATTATATTTTTGTCACCATTCAATTCTATTTTCTATTTCCCTTGTGATTCCTTCTTGAATTCATGATTTACAAAAACATTCATTATACTGCCAATATCTAGAGTTTTCCTAACCATCTTGTTCTTATTGATAATGTATTTTATCAATGTATTTTATGTCATTGTTATTTCCAATATTTTTATGGCCTATCATAAGGTCCATTTTGGTGTATGGAACATCCTGCCTATCTTGAAAATCATACATACTTACACCCTAGAACCTTGTGAACTTGTAAATTTATAAATACAAGTTTCCCCTGTTATCTCAAAGTAGAGTGTTCCAATGAAACATTTTATAAGCCAAGATGGCATAAAGTGAAGAAGCAGTTACTATTAATTCATATGGAAAAATTTCTGAGCATTCCCAGACCCCCAAAATAACCTCTCTTAGGCTTTTCTGATACCTTGGGATACATCTTACTAATAGATACACATAATAAATCGAGATAAAGCACAGGTGCTCACAGACAGTTCAGAGTTATGACAGATTGATGCTGAGAGGCTGAGTGTGGTTCCCTGGGAAGGAGCCTGGTGGTGCCACTCTCACTGCTTGGTGTGTGCACAGTCTGTATAATGACTAGCTACAAAACAAACACTAAACACGACTTTACTTCTTGCTTTTTTACAAAAAAGAAAGTGAAAATCCTACTTGGATTTCTTTCAGTTAGGAAAAAACAGATACTAATATAAGTCTTTCATAAAAGCAAACTGGTGTAACATGAAATTTCAAAAAGCAGAAGATACCTGTAGATTATTTTCCAACCTCTCTCCTTTACCTCAAATTATATTTATGTTGAGTGTAATGAGTTCCCTAGCATAGCTTCAAATTTTAACCACAGTTTCCAACATTTACTAAAGTTTTATCTCTCCCTTGTCAGCAATATTTCATAAAGAAAACATTTTTACAACCTTAGGAGAATTTATAAGTATATAAGAAGAAGGAGAGAACAACTCAGCTGTACTGAGATGTGATCGACTAACATCATTCACTATCTTAGTAATTCACAGCCCAGTATTCAAATTTATGCTTCAGCAAGGGCACAAATTGCCATTGTAGCACTTACTGAGTATTGCAATTGCATGATTTCTTTTCCATATCTTCTACTAGAACATAAAGTAAATTGTCATTCCATCTCCAGTATCTAGCAGAGTAGGCCTTTATTAATATTTGTTCAATGAATTAAGGAAAAAATAAAACCAAGAATTCCAAAACTCTACTGAATTTACATCTTAAAATAAAACCTCTGCTTTTAACATTAGTAATTGTTACGATATGATCTATACATGAGGAGGTGAGTGGGTATGTGGTTGGAGTGTGAGCATAATTATAAATATATGCACGCATATGAATAATTTTATAAGCCAAAAATGTCTTGGATGACTACATTTTCTAAAACTATCTGTACCCTAAAAAACCCTCCTGCCTATATAACAACATATTTTCCTGACACACCGACCTTCTAGCTTTTTCTTGATATAACCTAAAAATGGAAGATAATCCCAAACTGGGTTTAACAGAGATCTCAATGAACTCTGAAATATTCTGAGATCTAATCTCAGATCTCAGTTGGAAATTATGCCCCTGACCACAGACATGCCATCCAAAAATCCACCCACCACCACAAGTATACTGTTCTTCAGGGGCAGCTCCCATCATATTCACCTCCTTACTTAGAACATTTCTTCCCCACTGTGTAATGAACACAATTCAAATTTCTTAAATACTCTTTTCTTTGGGCCCAGCCTTCTTCTTCCACTCATTTATTAGCTAAGAGACCTTAGAAAGGTAGTTACCTTCTTAGAACTTCAATGTCCACTTCCATAAGTAGAAATACTAATATTTGTTACCAAATGTGTCAATATGTAACACAGCAGGTATTTAATCAATGATAGCTATTAATGTAATTACTGTAATTTATCTTAGCTTCTCTCTCACAAAACAATCTGAATTCTAAGCCGTTTCTCCAAAACATGCCTTCTACTCTTAGCACAATTGTTAAAATTTAGACCACTGCTAACTGCTAACTGATGGAATTTCCTTTGGTGGTGTAAAAGTTCTATACCATATGCAACTAATGAATCATTGAACACTACATCAAAAACTAATGAGGAACTATATGCTGGCTACCTGAACATAATTAAAAAAAAAGAAAAAGAAAAAATTCTATAGCTATATTGTCCAATAAGATAGCATCATATGGCTCTTGAGCACTTGGAATCTGTTTTCTGTAAATGGAAATGTGAATTTCTAATTTTATTTAATGTTAATTCATTTAAATTTAAATAACCACATATGGTTATTAGCCACCATATTGGACAGCACAAATCTATACTTCCCCTAAAAGTCTATGTGACTCCCTGTAGAAAAATGTGATTCCTTCTTAAGGTGCCCTATTTTCTCAACCCTCGTGAACTATTATTTCATCATTCCCACTAAGAATCTTTGTTTTTGTTGTTTATTTTTATATGAGTTTTTTGGTGGGGGAATGTTGTCCATCTCTCTCCATCTCAGATGTATTGAATTATTTTTTTATCCTCAATATTTTATAATATCTCCATCAAAATTTCTTGAACTTTGTTGAAATTATTTGTGTACTTACATAAGACCTTAAAATTTTTTGAGGATAGCATTTGGATTTTAACTTTTTCTCTCTCTAGTGTTGAAAGAAAGGCCTACATATGATAGAAAGTCAACAAAGATAGGTATAAGGGAGAAATAAAGTGATAGACAAAGAAAAGAAAAGGGAGCACTCAGGTAGACTGGCATAGAAAATGGGTCACAGAGGAGTTAACTCTAAAAAGCGTTTTCACTCACAACTATACTAAGTCAGCATTGTTAATTAGGTTCCCAATTTTGAAGAACCACTAACTAATATTTTCCCTGAGGATCTCGTCAAAACAATGATAATCAATAGGGAACTGAATATAACGGCACCTTGTTTGGGTTGATTGTAGAGTTGGATTATAAGGAAACAGGTGATCTATAGAAAATAAGAAATACTCATCAGTGCTATTTAAGAGCTTACACTCATAACATAGGTAACATTTGATACTTCTCAGGAGGCCTTCATTCAGGTTGCCACCAACAAAAAAAAAAAGAAAAGATTGACACAGTAGACATAGTCTGTATGGCATTTTACAATTTTATCTTTTTTACTTAAATTTCCTGGAACTAAATTTCCATAAGCTGAGTCATCCCTCCAGAGAAAGACAAATCTACAAATCCACTCTTCTGCCACAGGAAATGCTAAGATTAATAAACTTTCTCTTGAAACCCAATCAATAGCAGTCATGTAATGTGTTAACTATTATGTTCCCATTATTAGTCACTGAATCTTAACCCAAGACAATAGCTATAAAGTCTAAATATCTCCACAGCAATGAACTCACTTAATTTTTAGGTATAGATAACAGCATGCGAAATTGGCCAAAAGGATTCACTCCCTGGCCACTAATGACTAGATACATGCCCAGAAGAATGGCACACTGGTATATTTATTTTAAAAAATATATTTGTATTCATCATGTATTATGTTCAGGTTTAAACTAGGCATGAGAGGCACAAAGGAGAACAAGACACCATTCTTGACCTTAAAGAATTCATAGACTAGTATGAAAAAGTGAAATGAATATTCAAACACAATATGATAATATAATCATGTAGGACATTTCTGAAAATAGGAAAAAGCTAAAATGGAAAGGGTATTTAGGGGTTACTCAGTGAAGTATGTGTTTGTATTAGCATTGGAATAGGTCAGGAGGTAGTAATGGTACAGTGTTTTCAATAGTGTTCTAATAAGAGGGAATAATATGTGCAAAGTCTTAGTAGGTAACACTCATCCAGGCAAAACGAACAATATATGAATAAGAAAGATATTGTTCTGGAGCTCTCAGTCTCTGTCTTTCCTATAAATGGATGAATTAAACCATGACCAGTTGAGTTCTGTAGGACAGAATGAAGAAAGTTCATTAGTGATCTAACACTTCCTGGAAAGTCAAGCAAAGTTTTATAGAAGATGAAGGTAACATTTTATTTGAATCTTCAACCTCCAAACGCCCACTTCCGAAGTGGATTCTTTCAGAAGCTGTGCAAAAACACTGAGAATTTCTAGTACACAAGAATCCTAACATGGCTTCAGAGTAATATGAAAATGAGCATATGTTTCCAAAGTATGTTGAAAACAGAAAAAGGCAAAGGCTACTGTGGAACCAAGAAAGTAAAAGATGAAGTATTCCTGTTGATGCCTGCACTACAAATGAGAATTGTGGAATCACAGAAATATTAAATATCATAGGATCAGAAGCCAAATAATGACTGTCAATTCACTGAGTTACTCAACTGATATTTAAGGCATCCCTACTGCAATGCAGGTATTTTGAACATAGGAATATAGACACATAGTTTAGGAAGACAACATCTTCCCCCAAGGCTGACACAGGTAGCAGAGGAGAAAGTCATGGAAATACATGAAGTACAATGGGATGCATTAAGTGTTGTGAGGAGGGTATGCAAAGGAGACTCAGAGGCACTCAATCAAGCTTTCTGGGGAGGTAGAGGAACAATTAGGTCAGAGAGAGTTTTCTATAGGAGATAGTGTTATAAAAGAACTTATAGTCTTTCAGGTAGCAGGTCACCAAATTTGAGATTGTAAAATAAGGGAAGAAATCCATCATTTACTGCAGTCAACATTCTAGTATCTGGTGTGAATATGGAGTCAGGAAGTCAGTGATAAAGGTCCAGGTAGGCAATAATATAATCAAGGCTCTGCCTGAGGCACATGACTTTTGACCTTCCTTTTCTTGAAGACCATGGACAAGTTTACTCTGACAGTCAATGACAGATGGTAAAAGCAAAGCCTGAGGCAATGAAAGTGAAATCACATATTTGCCTCTGTTTCTCTGGAACCCTGTTTCAGAATAATAATACCACTGTTTCTCTGGAACCCTGCAGAAATGACAATTCAAAGACATTTCAATTTCTGGTATTCAATATTTTCTGTAGACTAACTATAAAACAAGATATCACTTAATTAGAGGGAGCCTAATGTATTTGTGTAAATGTAATTGGAAATCTGCAGAGACCATGCAAAAAATGAGAAAATGACTTTAGGTTGCTGTTTACCCAAGATGAATGGTTTAGTATAGGGACTGCTTTGGGCTAATATAAGAATATGGAAAGACATTGATTTCTTCTAGATCCACGGACTGAGCCTCACCTTTTAACCTAGAGAAAATTAATCTGTTCAAAAGTCATTTCATTTGAGCTAAACATAATTAAATATAAGCTTACATTGCAACAAAGAAAGTAGCATCTTTGGTTGTGCACTCCTTTTCACATCTATCTTTAGAGCCATTCTATGACACAGATATAATTAGACCCATTTTCTAGATGTACAAATGAGAAAAATGAGCCTGTGATAGATAAAATGACTTGTCCCACTTGTCCAAGAATCTATATGAAATAAGAGAACTGAGATTTAAATTTAAAAAATTTCTCTATGCAAAATCCAAATTACTTGTCTAGTTCAAAAGTCATCCTCTTAAAGAAAATAATCACCACCAATAATAGTTTTTTTTGTACCAGGGATTGGGGGAATAATCATATAATATCACCAGTTTGTCTTCTTAAGAAGTGGTTGGTAGGGTCACCTGGGTGGTTCAGTCTGTTAAGCATCTGCTTTCTGTTCAGGTCATGATCCCAGAGTCCCGGGATCAGCCCCACATAGGGCTCCTTACTCAGCAGGGAGTCTGCTTCTCCTTCTCCCACTCCCTCTGCTCAAGCTCTCAATCTCTCTCTCTCAAATAAATAAATAAATAAATAATTTTTAAAGAAGTGGTTGGTAGTTATATTGAAAAAAATTAAAGTAGCCAAACTATGTTACAAGATTTAAAAAACATGACATTACTTAAAAGATAATGTTATCAGAGCAACTCCATATCAAACATATTGTTTGGACCTTAGAAAATGTAGGCTATTTCAAGAAAAATCAAAACAATAAAAATCAAAGGAAAGTCATGTATCTCTTGAAAAGATAATCCAAAATAATTTGCTATAAATGGATATAATAATATTTAATTCAAAGGACTTTTTAAAAACCCAACCTTGCTTAATCTGTAGCATTTGATTTGGTGACCACTTTCTCCTACTTGGAAGGGTCTCCTCTCTTTGTGACATTCCTTATTCTCCTCTTACCTTCTGGAACTTTTTTTTTTTTTTTGTCTTTTTTTATGGATCCCCTCTGCTTTTTCCATTCATTAAGTGTATGTATTCTTAATCTTTCTTGGCTTATTGCTCATTTTACTACGTATGGTTTTGTTAACTACTTCTACTGTCAAAGTTTTAACTTAAAATGACATGCTGCTGTAATCCAAATTCTTACCTCTAACACAAGACCATAATTCCAATTCTTCTGACTTATCGATCTGTACTCTTTCTGCTGCAACATTTTTGTCCAAGTAAAGTAATAGTAGGTTGAGTATTTCAAGTGGGGTTCCTACAACTGCACTGGATTATCGGCAGGCGATTGAAAACTCCGAAACCAGACAAGACCAAGTATGAGATGAGGACTTGCATCATGAATTCAGCAAGCCTAGGCAGAGTTGGTAGCCTGAACTGCCCTCCTCTTCTTAGTCATGTACTCATCCTCAGCTGTGGCTTGACTATGTTAAAACAGAATTGTGGTTTTTATTCTAAGCAATTCCTTATCTCCCCTTAGATTTGTAAAGACCAAAGCAAAATGCAGCTGTTGAACACATTTCCCTTTGCTTAGCCAATGTCTCTAATTCCCCGTTCTCATTTTTCAGCAAACCAATTTTCTCTTTACCGTCTGTCTCCTACAAATACATTTGAGAAATCCTTTCTTGCTGATTGAATTAGACCCTGAAAATTAATACTCTGTTTTTTTTTCTTTCACTTCCACTTATCTCTTAAAATTTTTTTCAGCTTACTTGCTTTTGAAACTCCCCAATTCCTCCCATTACTGAAGAGCTGTGGTTTTCTTTTAAGGCAAGCTATTTTCTAGGGCTTCTTTGTGGGGAGTGGCAGAGAGAAAATTATCTTTTTAATGGTTTAATCAGCAAGTATTAATGTTTTTAACTAAAATTCATTAGTTTTGCACTTTAATTTTAGTGCCCTCAGCCGTACCATAATTTAATACATATCCTACTAATATACATTTATTTATTCATCCAAAATCCACTTACTGAGACTATAATGTGTTACAGACTGTATTAAATCTTAGAGATGTTAAGATAAAGTACACAAGAAAACATTCTCAAGAGGCTTAGAATGTTGAGAAAAAATATGTGAATAGATACTATAGGATGAATAAGTGCATTCATTATTAATAAAATGATGTGGGTGATCACATGAGAGTATAACTAAGACAAGTAGTTGGGCAGAGAGAATATCCTTGAAGACATGCTTCATGTGGAACTTCTGTACAGACCAAAGATAAAGGTACATTTAAAGAAGAGGAGGCAGCATTCATAAGGCCACATATGTTTACAGTGGATGCTTTAGGGGTATCTGGCAAGCTGAAAGCAACCTACCATCCTCTGGGAAATATCTACCCCATCTATGATATTGAGACAGGTGTAAACCCCCAGAGCCAAGTTTGAACTTCATGAATTCATGACCTACACCATACTCTTGACCATACATTCTTGGACCAGTTAAACTAAGTTAGGCAAATACAAATTGCTTTTCCAAATAAACTTGATGTAGAACCATAAAAAAGTCATATCAGCATATATGGCTGTAACTTTACCAAGAAGTCAATAGGCCTGAAATAGCAGCTGTGTCCCACTATACAGCCAAAGGTTACAAAGGGAGAAAAAAATTAACTAGACACAGACAGTAAAGCAGAAGAGAGAAGTACAGGTCCTAACCACCTTCCAAATACACAGTTTTGAGACCCAGTTGTAATCTTGCTCAAAGGTTCTAGAAGATAGAACACAGGGAACAACAAAATAAATAATGTAGTATTGGATTATAACCTGAAGTATAAAATGAATATTCCTAAGACCATACTTATATAAACACTTGACTAAAAAAATAGACAAAAAAGTAAATGTGATAAAAAGAGATGCATCACCCTTGCAGAGAAATTCCTAATAATATATGTTGATCCTGTTCCCTCTAGGAGGTGGAGCTCAATTCTCCTCTCACCCTTATATGTGCGCTGCCTTAGTGACTCAGTTCCAAAGAATACAGAAAGGAAAAACTGTTAACATTATAGTGCAGAAACCTGGCAAACTGATAGGTCAAGGTTAATAACCCAGAGATAATTCATACTGATAGCATGTTCCTCTTGATAGAATGTGATGAAAAAAACATTTCACCTACATGGATATCTTCACAAAACCCCATAACTCCAGTATAATCACAAAGAAAAACATCAAACAAATTCAAATGACACTCTACAAAATGTCTGACCATTACTCCTTAAAATTCTTAAGAGCATAAAAAACAAGGAAAATCTTGAGAAAGAGTTACATACCAGAGGAGAATAAGGAAACATGATGATTACAAGCACTGTGGTATCCTGGCTGGGATCTGGAACAGAAAAATGACATTTAGGGAAAAATTGGTAAAATCTTCATGAATAGATTTCAATTACTAGTAACGTACCAATATCTGTTCCTTGTTTTAAGATATACCATGGTAATGCAGGATGCTAAGTATAGGAAAAAATGGGTGGGAGTATATGTAAACCCTATCTTTACAAATTTTCTGCAAATCTCAGATTATTCTAAAGTAAAAAGATTTTTTTAAAAAGGATAATTCCAAAATAAAATGGATTTAGGAAGGGCTAGAGTGCAGGATTCCTTTGAAAGCAAAGCAGCAAACATGAAGACAAAACAAGTGATGACCAAAATTTAGATAATTGTTTTTCCCATACAAGACAATGAGAGCTCAACAAAGGATGAACCTATCAAATCATTCTTTTACAAACAGCATTCTGTTGTCTTTACAGAAGGTAATTTGAAGGCAGGCAAGTCATGGAGAAGAGAGCATAGTTGTGAGGGCATGACAAAGTCCAGGTGAAAGATTTTGAGAACATTAATTAGGGCATCTTTGTTGATATGATTTTACCCACTAAAACTGAGATCCAAATAAAAGCCCTTACATTCAAGCAGCCACTAGTAAAGTCACAAAAAGCAATTTTTCAAAGGCCAGAGATATACTTGATATATGGGGGAGATACTGGCTCTGAGACTGTATTATTGGTCTGAGATCATTAAGGAGGTTAAATTTTCTTTATTGATTTTGAAGAAGCACTTCAATTCACCTTTAAATATTCTTCTCTTCTTCCCCTTTACATTATAAAATTTCCATCAGAGGTCCTTAGGGCTTTCCACAGGTTCCTTCAAAATCAACTTCCTTTAATGTTTCTTCCACTTAGCATTTAAAGTCTAATAATATTGCGGTCATTGCCATTCCCCAAAGTCGAACCCATTATCATAGTTGGCTTTTTTCCTAGGATGCATTTAGAATAGCAACTGACCACAGCTAGGAGGAGCAATCAGGTCCCCCAGTGTGAATCTAAGAAATCCAGCTCTGTTCTCAAACTTTCCCTTCTGTAGTTGGTTCCTAGGTGTTCTGATCAATATCTGAGTAATTAAAATTTCTCATGATCAAAGTTTTGACCTTCGCATTGGCCCTGCTTATCAGTAAAAACATGTCTTGATCTCCCTGTCAGTTGCTGCCTGGAGGTTTGTACAGCAATTTCTCTAAGCCCCTGCCTCCCTCCCCTGTCCTTGACTTTGGTTCAAGCTGTGTCTGCTGTGTCAGCCAAAATCTTGTTGTAAATGCCCTTGGCTAACTCAGCTAATCCTCAACCAGTACCACCTCCCTTCCTTCTTACATAATGCTCCCCACACACTTCCTCAGCTACTACTTGAAATTGTCTGATATTTTGCTGGTTCAGCCCTGTGTCTGGTTTGTTTTCCTTTTATGAATCCTTAAAAACATGGAACTGAAATCCAATAATTCAATTCTATATACTCTGGGTATTTGTAAAGAAAATGTGTTCTTTGTTTTGCCAGTACAGACAATGACAGTTCTTTCTTCATGGTGAGCACTGTCATTATTCTGAGTCTCTACCTCCCCACCTATTAAAAAAAAAAAAATTAAACATCCCCTTCAATACTGAAATCTCTTTGTCACCTAACTGGAGTTATTATGAAGTATTGGTTTATGCTGACCCAGTAATTGCCTACTGAGTGGCTCCTATCACCAGGTACTGGGGAAGGTACCAGGGATAAAGCAGAACATCAGAGAGACAGGATCATTGTCTTCATGGATCTTAAATTTCAGTGGTGAAGAAAAACAATGGGAACTGAAATAAAAGTTGCAGTTAAACATAAGCTTGTCCACAGCTAATATGTAAGAACTGTACTGATATATAAGAACTGCCCTACCCAAGACAGATAATTGGAGACCAGAGGAAATTATAGACTGATCCAAATTCCTGTCTCTGCTGAAGTCCAAGAAAATCAATATGTAGATATATATATATATCATTCAACAAGTTCTGAGGGCCCACTTTCCTAGATCTTAGTGACACTGAGGTCATCTCTACAGTCCAGTCCATTTTCTACATTGGATTTGTATGCTCAAAGTCCAAAACCACTTCTCTAGCCACTTTCTCAATCCAAAGCATAAAAGAAAAATACAAAACCTTCAGCAGTTCAGAATAACTTAGACATCTTAAAGTTACTATGTGGACTGGACTTCACCAACATTTTTTATTTCCAAGTGTCGAGTACTGTGCTGGTATATCTATCAAATTTCAAGCCAGGTTATCACAGATAGATTGACAAGAGTTGCTCCAGACAACACTGGGGGCTGCTCTAGTCATCAAATAATTTCGTCTTCCAAAACACTTATTGACCATCTACTAGAGAGTAAGAAAAATGTGGATAGGTAAATTTCAGAATCTATCCATGTAATATGGTCAACTTGCAAATTTAGGAAAGCCCAAAATGTTCAATCAAAAAAAGAATGGATGGATGTAGTTCTTAAGTAAGCATGGTCCACATCATAGAATGCTATCAACAAAGTAGACCTAAAATTTGATTGGTCCTTCATCTAATCTAGAGAGAGCTGAGACCAAAGAACTTAACCAACTTGCCAAAGGTGTATAGTTAAATAATAAATGCCAGACTGACTTCATTATATCCTGAACCTCAGGTTGTAAAGAACAACAAAAATAAGACTAGCTCAAACATTTATTGAATTTATTGATGATTATTAGGTTCAAGATACTTACCTAAGGCTGTCCTATCCCTACTTCAGTGCATTGTGATATGCACATATGAAATGTAAAAATGAACATGAGGAGTAGTCTGAAGTGTTCAGCACTTAACAATTTAAATCATTTAAATCATCATAATAGTAATTGGAATATTTGAATTCTAACATGCTCCCCCATTTGTATCAAGGGCCAATAACACAGAGTTTCCTGAAAATATTTACTAAATGAATGAACTAGTAAAACAATAAAAAGAACACAAAAATTCACCATAGAAATAATTTTCTGAGCTGCCTATTCATATCTTGTTTTGTTTGCCCTCTTATTTCAGTGAAATTGAGAGATTTTTATTTTCCTCTATCTTTCACTCAGCATGAAATAGCATAGTGGAGCATAATAAAAAAATATATAGCTATATAATCATATCAAAGTCAAGTATGCATCAAAGTCTAAAGAAGAAAATGTTCAAAATTTCACATAATCATACGCATCAGAGATAAAGAATATGGGATAGCTGTGTTAGGAAAGAAAGGCAGAAATTTGTTCATATAATATTGTATTCTATTTTACTAATTATGTATTTTTACATGGAATAAAATCGTAGAATGTTAGATTTAGAAACAAAATGAGAAATCACATAAACCAATTCCATCAGTTATTGAGATGAGTTTTAGAGAAGTATATTTCTTATCTTCAAATAGATACCAAATCAGGTATCCATGAGTGAACACAAGTCAGACTGGCTGCAAACACAGTGTTTAAGAATACCACGAGGAGGGGCACCTGGGTGGCTGAGTGGGTTAAAGCCTCTGCTTTCAGCTCAGGTCATGATCCCGGGGTCCTGGGATTGAGCCCCACATCGGGCTCTCTGCTCAGCGGGGACCCTGCTTCCCTTCCTCTCTCTCCACCTGCCTCTCTGCCTACTTGTGATCTCTGCCTGTCAAATAAACAAATAAAATCTTTAAAAAAAAAAAAATAGAATACCACCAGGATACAATTGAGTTTATATTTTCACAATTTTGTACAAATCAAGCAGTGCAATTGCTATGGCCTCCAAAACTATGAAGGCCAGATTAGGAAATCCATTCCCCAAAAAAGCAAAAAATATGTATTTAAAATGGTAATACCTAAAAACAATGGCAAATATTTATTATGCTTCCTCTGTGCAGACACTGAACCAAGTCTTCTCTATGTAATTGCTCAGTTAATCCTCATATTAACACAAAGAAATGAGTAACATTAATACCAGCATGTTATAGATGTGAAAACTAAATCACCCAGAAGTTAAATGACCCAGCTTCTGAGCTCCAATATCTTTCTCTGATAAGAAGGAAAGAAAGAAAGGCTCTCTAGTCCTAAGGACACATGTGATTAGACTGGATAATTATTAGAAAGTAGAGTAGGGACAGCAAAATGTCCTCCAGACTGAGAAGGCACTTTGAAACCAAAAAATGAAGCAAGTCATTCCATACCATTTACACTGCATTTTATTCAGGGTAAATTACTAACAGGGAGGGATCAGGAGACAAATGATCCAGGCACTACACAGCTATTCTCCACTGGACCTGGATCTTAATCCACAAGTTTTATAGAGCCAGGAGCATTATGGTAATATCAAAGGGTAGTTATCTCAAGTGGGATGTGTATGCCAGATGATCTCTACTAGTTAGCTAAAGTGGAACCTTCTGTGCACCCCTTTAGGGACAATCAGAACAAGCCTTCCCACATTCCAGTCAGGGCATACATTAACCTCCATGGGGCCTGGAAGACTTAACCCTGAGGTAGGTCATTGCACAGGCATGAATAGGATGAAGGGCCAAAGTCAGTGTTGTCAGCTCCCCCACAGTAACCAGGGTTAATCTCTAGATTTCAAGATCCTTAATCATACCTTCAAAGTCTCTTTTGCCATGTAAGGCAACACACTTAGAGCTTCAGGGTGTTAGGACTTAGACATATGTAATGGCCATTATTCTGCCTACCAATGCCTCGATTACTCAAATAGTTATCCAACTAATGTTTCCACATCTATCCTTTTTCTCTCCAATGTACCCCCATGTGCCACCAAAATACTGTTCCACAGTACAAATTCCTTGCTTGAAGTCTTTCACTAGCTTCTCATTAATCTCCAGATAAAGCACCCAGTTGTGCTAGGTGAGCATGCACAGCACGAGGGAACCCACGTAAGAGAGCCATTTAGCCCAGTGTCAACATTCATATAAAGTCTCATGTTTGTTTTTAATCAGCACATGGGGTTATGCCTACTTGTATTTTTATCATAAGATTAGTACTTTGTCAGTGTAAAACTTTACATAGAATATAAATTTTATAAACCTTTCCTGCATTTTTAAAAAGTAAATATTTATGGTCTCAAAAGCCACATCTAAAATGTCCTACTTTTCATGTTATGACTCCTGTGCTTAGATTCCCTTGTTGTCTCCCTGCCTTACCTCTGGACCCTATATGCTTGCTCTCACTATCCTTTATACTATAAAACCCAACCATCTTAAACTCCTTCCAATAGCACATGTCAAATTGGGCTAGCTGGATCTATGGAAGATGAAGCAAGCACTTTTACCAGTTTTTTTCTTCCAGAATTTCCTGGCCAGAATGCAACAAGCTCCAAATCCTGAAATGAGCCCCACAGTGCTGAGAGCTCCAGAAAAATCCCTCAAGGTCTAGGAGGAGGAGCTAAGAGGGAAAATACTAACATAAAAAGAGTGCAGAAATCTCCCATTTTTCTTTTTTTTTCCACTTTCTTGTACCCCACACCTCAAGCAATCCCATGGGGGTGCAAGTGGGTGTAAGAGGACAAGCAACCTGTAGTGGAAGCCCACAGGAGCCAAAAGTCTAAAGGCTACAGTTCCAACAGTATAGAACTCACCTGTCAAGAAGGACTTCAGAAAAAAAAAAAAAAAAGAAGAAGAAGAAGAAGAAGAACTTCAGGGAACCAAAAAACATGGGGGAGGTTACAAAGGAAGAGGTTCCTGGGGAAGTGTTTCATAAAGACATTTATGAACTCCAGGCTCAAACCCATGCCAGGAATGCAAGGACATACACAAGACTGAGACAGAACACTGCCTGTGTTCCAGACTGTCCACTGTGTGACACACATTGGCAAGAAATGTGAAGCACTTCACAAAGTCTTTGAAATCTAAACTGATCAGAATCTGAGCCCACAGAAGGGGTTTAGAACCTGAAGCAAGAACCTTAAATGAGTAGAGTGCCTGCTAAAACAAAAACAACATTTTCTAGGATTTAAAGAAGACCCAGAGTCTTAAAACATTTTAAATCTCCAAAATTCAATTCAAAATTATGAAGCATTAGAAGTACTTTAAAAGATTGAACTCCCATGGGAAATGACAATCAAATGATGCCAGTATCAAGATACCACAGATACTACAGTAATCATTAAAATGTTTTAAATTATCTATTATAAAAAATAATCAAAAGAGCAACTACAAATGTTTGTAAAACAAATGTTAAAATAAAAAATAAATCAAAGAAAAATGTGTAAAGAAAACCAAAATGGAAATATGAGAACTGAAAAAGTGAAATAAATGAAACTAAAGAAAAAAGACCTCACTAGACGGACTCAATAGAAGAATAAAAATGATAGTACAAGGTCAGTGAAACTGCCAATTAATTAATAGAAAGCATCTAATCAATTGAGAAAAAAAGATTTTAAAAACATGAACAGAGCCTCAGGAACATGAGAAACAGTAACAAAAGATCTACTATTTGCATCACTGAAGTTTCCAAAAAGAAGAAAAAGAATTTGGTGCTTAAAGTGTATTTAAGGAAATTACAACTTCTCACGAAGTTTAATAAGGAAGAAATCCCTGAGTCTATACTGATGAGAAAGAGAGAGATAATGCTCTTCTTCATTGTAGAAGACAAAATACTATACATAGAAGGGATGAGGGGATGCCTGGCTGGCCCAGTCAGGTACTCAGCCAACTCTTGATTTTGACTCTTGATTTTGCCTCAGTCATGATCTTAGCATACTGGGATTCAACAGGGTGTCTTGCTCCTCCTGCAGCAGGGAGTCCACTTCCAAAAGCTGTCACTCTTTCCCCACCCCTTCTCCCTCAAATAAATAAATAAATAAATCTTTAAAAAAAATGAATTTTTCAAAAGTTTTTCTAAGTTTCCAACTATCAGTTGAGTGCTAAAACTAGCAGGAGACAGTTTAATAAAGAATGGTTATTGACATAATCTCAAAGTATCTTCTTACAAAATACTTTTTAATTATGAAGAAAATAATGCTAACTTTGCAGTGAAGACTCTAAGAGACATCACTTTAACCAAGTAATGGTTGGTTAACCCAACATCATCATAACTGAGTTAATTATGAAAGAGAGCTAGAAAAAAAACAGCACTATTAGTTAGAGCGACCATGTGCCAAATACTTGCAAAACAACAACCCAAGAAAAAACAACTAGATATTCTTTTCTTGCGCTACTCTTCACTTGGCTAGAACAAAACAAATAAAATAAAACATAATGAGAGAGGCAGAAAACATTTTCCTTTAGAGAACAGCAGAAGTACCTCTCTCATCAACAGCACCTAGGTAAAATGCAAAAAGAAACTGAATGGAAAGAATAGAAATCAGGGAAACCAAGTTTGCATCTTAGCTCAGCTACTTACCACCTTTGTGTTTTGGGAAAAGTAACTTAACCTCTCAGAGTTTCAGTATTACATTAAAAAATAAAGCATTGGGTTGTTTTTCAGAAGAAAATGAAATAAAATATGTAAAAGTGTCAAGCACATAACTTGTCATAAAGCTGATAAGCAACATATGTTAATTGAATTAGTTGCATAGGTATACTCAGAAATATTTCCTCTGTAGGGATGAGTAGAAATTGTCCTTTTATAGGGCTTGACAAACTTTCCATCAATCATGAACAATGTCTTCTCACCTTGAGCGGGCTAATTTGTTAACTAATTAAAGACTAAAAGTACAGGGAAGAGTGACGACTTCTAGTACTTTAAGAGTGGAGCCATTTCTAGATACAGTCTGTAGATTTAAAATTTGTGTTAACCTCTGTTCTCACCTAATATCTACTAAAATGAAGTTAAAGAACATTCTTGAAGACATCAATCCATAAGAATAAAGATGTGAGAGAATATAAGAACAAAAAACTTTGGAATCTAAAAAAAAAACAAAAACAAAAACAAAACAAAACAAAACAAAAACAAATGAACCAGGCAGTATTGGCAGCACCCCTATAAATCTGGATTCTGTGTTAAAAGTAGAATAAACTTAGAAGCAATCTAATTTTACTTTTAGGACTCCCAGAAGAACCAAAAATTGGTGGCCCTAGTTGAAAATAAAGATAAAATGGGGCTAAAATCAGCAGAATTGGAAAATTGTTTAATAAGTTCAATTCCAGATCCCATCTTTTGTTCATCACAGTTGGATAATTATCTATTCCCATCCCAAAAGAACTGAGGTTTTTCTAAATATGTATTTCAGAAAGTCACAAAATTGAGAAAACCAAGCACAAGTGAGGCTTGATTTTAGTAAACAGAGGTACTAAGTGAAAATTCTCACACTAGGTTTTGATATGCATACCATCAACCCTCATTCAGCTCCCAGAATCCTGGCACTCAAGATTATGTTCTATAGGTTAGAATAGCTCTGGCCAGTCCATGGAACATCACCTGGAAAAATTAACATCAGAGTTTCCCCAAAAGGTAAGAATACACAGGTCACTTCATCATCAGCTCAGAGTTGGTAAATCTCTCCCACTCAAAGGGAGCTTTTTAATCACTTCTTTGAAGTTCAAATCTTAAATGAGCAAATGCCATGGAGAAGACAGATAATTAAGGTTAGCGCTGGTTGGTATTTTACCAGGTAGGTTGGAAACAAGAGAAAGGGAGTCAAAAATATTTGTAAAGAAACATTTACTATGTTGGACAATGAAAACTAAATTACTCAAAATGGAGGTTAGAAAGTGAAAGAACAGTACATAAAAGAAATAGTATGTACTCAACAAGGGGAACCTCTGGTCAGTAAAAGCATATTAGAGAGAGGGTACTGGAAGAATTGGGCTGAAATACAGGATGTAGTAGGGAATGGGAGCCTTAAATTTTTGTTTGAGAAGTATTTCTGGGAGTGGTCATGCATAATATGGCCATGGGTGAAGTTAAGTTAGATAGGAAGGAGGAAACTATGGTTGTAGTTGATGAGGTCATTTTGCAAGTGACAGATATCTAGCTATCCTAAGTAAATCCAAACAATCTCAAGCAAAATATAGGTTGTATTGTATTGTCTCATAAGTGAGAAGCCTATGAGTACAATTAATATCCAGGAATTGTTCAATAATGTCATTAAACTCAAGTATTCTTTCTTTGCTCTGCTTTCCTCTATTCTAGCTTCATTCTCAGGCAGCTGACTCCCAATAAATATGTATTAAACACTGCAATGGATAATATAAATTATATCCACCTTCTTCACTTTCATCTCAAAATGTCTCACCTTACTTTTCATTGCTTTCTCTCTTTATCAAAGAAAAGGCATGAATCCCACTTTTCTTTCTAAGCTTTAGTTCTACATGTGTAATATAAATTCTCAACACAACCCAGGACCTCTAGAACTACTTTCTACATATTACCCTCTTAAAATTCAAATATAACCCTCACAACATGATCCTTCCTTGATTGGACCACACAAAAACTTAAATTTCCCTATCTTGAAAACCAAAATATAAAAAGCTATTCTCAAAATGGCAATCTCTCCATATTCCAATCCTCTCTCTCCTTGCCAAATTTCTATTAAATACATTATTTATTTACTCCTTTATCTACTTTTCTATCAACCTTTCCCACAAAACTTCCTTTAACCCAATTCTAGTTCTCCCCAGTCATGAAATTGCTTTTTGAAAAGTAAGTTGTGATTTGCCACACATATTCCATGGCCCAGATCAGTACTTCATTCCCACCTCACAACCCCAATGAGATTATTTAGCTAATTTTAGTTGCTTGTCCTTAATACCCCCATCAAATCTATTTCCTTTTGGCTCATCTATTTCTTCCAGTGGTGCCTCTGATGTCACTGATAGACATCCTTAAAGACAACCAACATCACATATCTCTACTATTTATTTTTTAAGATTATATTTATTTACTTGTCAAAGAGAGAGAAAGCACAAGCAGGGGAAGTGGCAGGCAGAGGGAGAAGCAGGTTCCCACTGAGGAAGGAGCCTGATGTGGGATTTGATGCCAGGACCCGGGGATCATGACCTGAGCCAAAGGCAGATGCTTAACTGATTGAGCCACTCAGGCATCCCACATCTTTACTCTTTAAAAATGTTCCTTAACCCCTCATTTCCTACAGACACAAATTTTTAAATTCCAAACAATGTATTTATTTTGCCATATATTTCTTTAGCTACTATAGTGAAATGAAGTGATTATAGACAGTGGAGTCAGAAGACCTAGTTTCATATCCAACTCTAACATTTTCTTTTAAATAATCTTTTTAAATTAACATTTTTAGATAGGATAAAAAATATTGATAAAATAAGCATAACTTCTCATTAAAAACTATTGAGAGTTAGGGTTAAATTCTCTAAGATTTATCACTCCAAGGCTGACTTCCCAGCCCATGAGTTTGTCTCCTGCAAAGTCCCATGGAAAGTACCATGACTAAGTCCTTAAAAAAAAAAACAATGCTGGTCAACAACAAGTGTAATTTTATCATCACCATGTGATGAGTTGCCCATGCTTTCCTAAATATGAACATTTAGATGACAGGGTAAGGCTGAAACCAAATTTCCACAAATCATATCCCTATTATATCTCAGCTTCTGTTCACACAAAGAAAGGGCAGTACTTTCCTAATAATGTAGCTTCAAAGCATTGTACCCAAGGGTCAGGGTCCCTGTCCTTTAATCCCATATCTGCTACTGACAGATGGCTCTGCACTGCCTACAATGTAATGGGAAACATGGGACTAAAACTTTTTCCACTACTCTGTCTGCATGAGTGTTCCTCCATAAAAACTGCCCCAACAAGTCTGGTATATACTGCTTAGGCTTCTTTCCTTGTTGCTTGGTAGCCATGCCATAAAATACTTATGCTTATAAAATACTTATAAGCTTATAAGCTTGCCATAAAATACTTATGCTTATAAAATACTTATCCCTATGCTGTTTTAATGTTTTTCAGTTGGGACACTTTTCAAAGTCATCTAACATTTTTGGATTTTAATTTCCTTACCAAAGTAAAATAAAAATAGAAAGTTTTGTGACTAAAAAATACATATGAAGGTGCCAAGTTCAAAACTTACTACAAAACTAAGTTTAAAAGGGGTGTTGAATCTGAACTAGGTAAGTGTCATTCCTGACAATAAGTAGGGTGGGTTGGGGGATGGAACTCTCCTAGGGACAGTGTCATCTCAGGACCCATGGGGTCACAAAAAGACCAAGGGTGTCTGAGTGTGACAGAGCTCCCAGGTATCCGAGTGGAGAAGCTCACCACAGAGACAGAGCCAAGGGGTGGGATCTCAGCTCAGGGTTACCTTAAACCCTGATCTGAGGCACAATTGGACCACTGTTCTTCAAGCAGGGACCCCACAAGTGGAAGATCCAGGGACACCCCTTCCTTCCTCCTCCAGGAGGACCAGCACAGAAGCACACTGCAGGAATCACCTGGGTTTGGAGACTCCAAATGGGGCCATGTGCCAGAGATAGAAACACTCAGTCACAGAACAGGTAAGCACTGAGTGCTGCTGGAGACCAGGGAGATAGGAGTGACTGACTTCTTTTCTCTGAGGGTGCACTGAGCAGTGGGGCCCTGAGCTCTCACCTCCTAGGGGGCTGGAGATTGGGAGGCCACCATTTTCATTCCCATCCTCCAAAGCTGTATGGAAAGTATTCAGGGAACAAAAGCTACCAAGAGCAAAACCGAGCAGATTACATAGCCTGACATCTGGCACAGGCAATGCAATTCCACCTCAGGCAAAGACATTTGAGAATCACTGCCACAGGCCCCTCCCCAGGAAGATCAATAAGAACATCCAACCAAGACCAAGTATACCAATCAATGAGAACTGCAGAACTCCAGAGCTAGGAGAATAAAACACATAGAATTCATGGCTTTTTCCCATGATTCTTTAGTCTTCCAAAGTTAAATTTTTTAAATTATATTTTTTCCTTACTCAATTTTTAAAATTTTCCCTCATTCCTATTTTAACCTTTTTTAACAATTTTATCTTATCAATACCTATTTAAAAAATCTTTTTAAATTTTCATTGTGTCATATTCTATCCCTTCATTGTATTTAACCTTATTTTTGCATATATATAGGTTTTTCATTCTTTAAAATTTTTGGATACAGTTTCTTCTAGCAGACCAAAATATACCCTAAATCTAGCACATAGCATTGTTCTACTCTCCAGCCTGATCACATTCTTTCCTCTTTTGTTTTCTTTCTTCAACCAACTTCTAATCTTATCAATTACTTTTTTAGAACCTTTTTAAATTTTATCTTTATACTTATATTCCATCCCTTCATTGTGATTACCCTTATTTTTCTATATGTATGTTTCCTTTCCTTAAATATTTGGAGGCAGTTTCTTCTAACAGATCAAAATATACCCAAAATCAAAAGTGTGGCTCTGTTCTATTCACTAGTCTAATAAATAAATAAATAAATAAACACATATACACACACACACACACACACACACATTCCCCTCCTTTCTTCTCCCCCTGGTTTCAGGTCTCTTCTGACTTGGTTAGTGTATATTTTCCTGGGGTCATTGCTATCCTTTTACTACTTTGTTCTCTCATTCATCTATTCTTATTTGGATAAAATGACAAGGTGGAAAAACTCACCTAAAAAAAAAAAAAAAAAAAAAAACAAGAGGCAGAACCGACAGCTAGGGACCTAATCAATATGGATATTAGTAAGATGTCAGAATTAGAGCTCAGAATGATGATTATCAAGGTGCTAGATGACCTCAAAAAAAGCATAGAAGATACTAGAGAATCCCACTCTGGAGAAATAAAATCCCTTTCTGGAGAAATAAAAGAAATACAATCTAACCAAGTTGAAATTTAAAAAGGTATTAATGAGGTGCAGTCAAAAATGGAGGCTCTTACTGCTAGGATAAATGAGGCAGAAGAGAGAATTAGTGATATCGAAGACCAAATGATGGAGAATAAGGAAGCTGAGAAAAAGAGATAAACTACAGGACCATAAGGGGAGAATTCCAGAGATAAGTGATACCATAAGATGAAACAATATTAGAATAATTGGGATCCCAGAAGAAGAAGAAAGAGAAAGAGGAGCAGAAGGTGTATTGGAGCAATTTAAAGCAGAAAATTTCCCTAATATGGTGAAGGGAAAAAGCATCAAATCCAGGAGGCACAGATCCCCTTCAAAATCAATAAAAATAGGCCCATACCCCATCATCTAATAGTACAATTTACGAGTCTCAGTGACAAAGAGAATATCCTGAAGGCAGCTCAGGACAAGAGGTCTGTAACATACAACGGCAGAAATATTAGATTGGCAGCTCACCTATCCACAGAGACCCAGCAGGCTAGAAAGGACTGGCATGATCTATTCAGAGCACTAAATGAGAAAAATATGCAGCTAAGAATACTATATCCAGATAGGCTGTCATTGAAAATAGAAAGAGAGACAAAGTTTCCAGGACAAACAAAAACTAAAAGAATTTGCAAACACAAAACAAGCCCTACAGGAAATATTGAAAGGGGTCCTCTAACCAAAGAGAGAGCCTAAAAGTAAAATAGACCAGAAAGGAACAGAGACAATATACAATAAAGTCACCTTACAGGCAATACAATGGCACTAAATTCATATCTTCCAATAGTTACCCTGAATATAAATGGGCTAAATGCCCCCAATCAAAAGACACAGGGTATAAGAATGGTTAAAAAAAAGAAAAGACCCATCCATATGCTGCCTGTGAGAAAGCCATTTTAGACCCAAAGACACCTCCAGATTTAAAGTTAAGGGGTGGAAAACTATTTATCATGCTAATGGACATCAAAAGAAAGCTGGGGTGGCTATCTTTATTCAGATAAATTAGATTTTAAGCCAAAGACTATAATAAGAGATGAGGAAGGACACTATATCATACTCAAAGGGTCTGTCCAACAAGAAGACCTAACAATTTTAAATATCTATGCCCCTAATGTGGGAGCAGCCAACTATATAAACCAATTGATAACAAAATCAAAGAAACACATCAACAATAATACAATATTAGTAGGGGACTTTAATACCCCACTCACTGAAATGGACAGATCATGTAAGCAATAGATCAACAAGGAAATAAAGGCTTTAAATACATACTGGACCAGATGGACATCACAGATATATTCAGAACATTCCATCCCAAAGCAACAGAATACACATTCTTCCCTAGTGCACATGGAACATTCTCCAGAATAGATCACATCCTGGGTGACAAATCAGGTCTCAACTAGTACCAAAAGACTGGGATCGTTCCCTGCATATTTTTAGACCACAATGCTCTGAAGCTAGAACTCAATCACAAGAGGGAAGTTGGAAAGAACTCAAATACATGAAGGCTAAAGAGCATCCTACTAAAGAATGAATGGATCAACCAGGAAATTAAAGAAGAATTTTTAAAAAATACATGGAAACAAATGAAAATGAAAACACAACTGTACAAAATCTCTGGGACACAGCGGAGGTGGTCCTGAGAGGAAAGTATGTAGCAATGCAAACCTTTCTCAAAAAACAAGAAAGGTCTCAAGTACACAACCTAACCCTACATTTAAAGGAGCTGGAGTAAGAACAGCAAGAACCGAGCAGAAGAGAGATATAAAGATCAGAGCAGAAATCAATGTAATAGAAACCAAAAGAGCAGTAGAACAAATCAACAAATCTAGGAGTTGGTTCTTTCAAAGAATTAATAAGATTGATAAACCCCTGTCCAGACTTATCAAAAAGAAAAGAGAAATGACCCAAATGAATAGAATCATGAGGGAAAGAGGAGAGATCATAACCAACACCAAAGAAATACAATTATAAGAATATATTATGGACCAACTATATGCCAGCAAATTTGACAATCTGGAAGAAATGGATGCATTCCTAGAGACATATAAACTACAAAAACTGAACCAGGAAGAAATAGAAAACCTGAACAGAGCCATAACCAGTGAGGAGACTGAAGCAGTCATCAAAAATCTCCCAACAAACAAGAGCCCATGGCCAGATGGCTTCCCAGGGGAATTCTACCAAACATTTAAAGAAGAATTAATATCTATTCTCCTGAAACTCTTCCAAAAAATAGAAATGGAAGGAAAACTTCCAAACTCATTTTATGAGCCCAGAATTACCTTGATCGCAAAACCAGACAAAGACTCCATTAAAAAGGAGAAGTACAGACCAATACCCTTGATGAACACAGATGCAAAAATTCTCAGCCAAAATACTAGTCAATAGGATCCAACAGTACATTAAAAGTATTATATATAAATAATATATAAATTAAAGTATATAAAGTATATAAATATACTTTATATATATATATAAAGTATATAAAGTTTATAAAGTATATAAAGTTTATAAAGTATATAAAGTATATAAAGTATATAAATAAAGTATATAAATAAATCCCAAGCGGGATTTATTTCCGGGCTGCAAGACTGGTTCAACATCCACAAAATCAATGTGATATGACACATTCATAAAAAAAAGAACAAGAACCATATGATACTCTCAATACATGCTGAAAAAGCATTTGTCAAAGTACAGCATCCTTTCTTGATCAAAACTCTTCACAGTGTAAAGATAGAGGGTACATACCTCAATATCATAAAAGCGATCTCTGAAAAACCCACAATGAATATCATTTTCAATGGGGAAAAACTGAGAACTTTTCCCCTAAGGTTTAGAACATGGCAAGGATGTCCATTATCACCACTGCTATTCAACATAGTATTAGAAGTCCTAACCTCAGCAATCAGACAACAAAAAGAAATAAAAGACATCCGAATCAGCAAAGAAGAACTCAAACTCTCACTCTTTGCAGATGATATGATACTTAATGTGAAAAACCCCAAAGACTCCACTCCAAAAATACTAGAACTCATACAGGAATTCAGTAAAGTGTCAGGATATAAAATCAATGCACAGAAATCAGTTTCATTTCTATACACCAACAGCAAGACAGTAGAAAGAGAAACTAAGGAGTCAATCCCATTTACAATTGCACACAAAACCGTAAGATACCTAGGAATAAACCTAAGTAAAGAGGCAAAGAATCTGTACTCAGAAAACTATAAAGTACTCATGAAAGAAATTGAGGAAGACACCAAGAAATGGAAAAATGTTCCATGTTCATGGATTGGAAAAACAAATATTGTGAAAATGTCTGTGCTACCTAAAGTAATCTACACATTTAATGCAATCCCTATCAAAATACCATCAATTTTTTTTCAAAGAAATGGAACAAATAATCCTAAAATTTGTATGGAACCAGAAAAGATACCAAATAGCCAGAGGAATGTTGAAAAAGAAAGCCAAAGTTGGCAGCGTCACAATTCCAGACTTCAAACTCTATTACAAAGCTGTAAGCATGATGAGATATGGTATTGGCACAAAAACAGACACATAGATCAATGGAACAGAATAGAGAGCCCAATAGTGGACCCTCAACTCTATGTCAACTGATCTTTGACAAATCAGGAAAGAATGTCCAATTGAAAAAAGGCAGTCTTTTCAACAAGTGGTGTTGGGAAAATTAGACACCCACATGCAGAAGAATGAAACTGAACCATTTCCTTACACCAGGCACAATGATGGGCTCTAAATGGATGAAAGACCTCAACATGAGACAGGAATCCATCAAAACCCTTGAGGAGAACACAGGTAGCAATGTCTTTGCCTTCAGCCACAGCAACTTCTTCCTAGAAACATCTGCAAAGGCAAGGGAAGCAAGGGCAAAAATGAACTATCGGGACTTCATCAAGATCAAAAGATTTTGCACAGAAAAGGAAACAGTCAACGAAACCAAAAGACAGCTGACAGAATGGGAGAAGATATTTGCAAATGACATATCAGATAAAGGGCTAGTATCCAAAATCTACAAAGAATCTATCAAGCTCAACACCCAGAGAATAAATAATCCTATCGAGAAATGGGCAACAGACATAAACAGACATTTCTGCAAAGAAGACATCCAAATGGCCAACAGACACATGAAAAAGTGCTCAACATCACTCGGCATCATGGAATTACAAATCCAAACCACAATGAGACCACCAGTCAGAATGAGTACAATTAACAAATCAGGAAATGACTGATGTTGGCAAGGATGTGGAGAAAGGGGAACCCTCCTACACCTTTGGAGGGAATGCAAGCTGGTGCAGCCACTCTGGAAAACAGCATGGAGGTTCCTTAAAAAGCTGAAAATAGAGCTACCCTATGACCCAGCAATTGCACTTCTGGACATTTTCCCTAAAGAAATCTGAAGTGATTTCTTTAGTGATCTGAAGGGGCACATGCACCCAAGTGTTTACAGCAGCGATGTCCACAATAGCCAAACAATGGAAAGAACCAAGATGTCCATCAAAAGATGAATGGATAAGGAAGATGTGGTATAAACTTATACCAGTTAGAATGGCCAAAATTAACAAGACAATAAACAACATGTGTTGGAGAGGATGTGGAGAAAGGGGAACCCTCTTACACTGTTGGTGGGAATGCAAGCTGGTGCAGCCACTTTGGGAAACAGTGTGGAGATTCCCTATGACTCTGCAACTGCACTACTGGGTATTTACCCCAAAGATACAGAGGTAGTGAAAACAAGGGCCATCTGTACCCCAATGTTCATAGCAACAATGGCCACAGTCACCAAACTGTGGAAAGAACCAACATGCCCTTCAATGGATGATGGTAAGAATAAAGAAGATATGGTCCATATATACAATGGAAAATTATGCCTCCATCAGAAATGAGGAATACCCAACTTTTGTATCAACATGGATGGAACTGGAGGAGATTATGCTGAGTGAAGTAAGTCAAGCAGAGAGAGTCAATTATCATATGGTTTCACTTACTTGTGGAGCATAAGGAATAACATGGAGGACATTGGGAGATGGAGAGGAGAAGTGAGTTGGGGGAAATCGGAGGAGGAGACAAACCATGAGAAACTGTGGACTCTGAGAAACAGACTGAGGATTTTGGAGGGGGGGCGTGGGGGGTTGGGTGAGCCTGGTGGTGGGTATTATGGAGGGCACATATTGCATGGAGCACTGGGTGTGGTGCATAAACAATGAATTCTGGAACACTGAAAAGAAATTTAAAAAATAAATAAAAATTTTTAAAAAATAAACATTCAAGTACTATAGAGTCCAATAATTCTATTCTTGGACATTCATTTCAGAAAATTAAGTCTTAATGTTCACAGAAATATCTGCACAAAGAACTTTATCACAGTTTTATTTGCAAGTCAAAATCTGGAAATGGAAATAAATGTCCTTCTACAAGTAAATAAACTGGTATAGCTATATAGTGGAATACTACTTAGTAATAAAAAAAATAATGAACTATCGATATAAGCAAAAACCTGAATGAAGCCCCAAAGAATTATGCTAAGTGTAAAAAGTCACCCCAGAGAATTATGTACTATATGGCTATTAATACAATTTTTGAAATGACAAAATTACACAAATGGAGAAGAGATTACACATTGTCAGGGTTTAAAAAGAAAATGGGAATGGCAGGGAAATAGAATGACTATAAAATGGCAACTTAAGAAATCCTTGTGGTGATTGAAATGTGGTGTATCTTGACTATATTAATACCAATATCCTGGTTTGATACTGTACCATAGTTTTGCAAGATGTTACCATTGAAGGAAACTGTGTAAAGGACACATGAGATCTGTCTATAATATATACAATTGCATACAAATCTATGGTTATCTCAAAAATTTAACTTGAAAAAATTTATGTAAATCTTATAAATTATAATGTCAATATGTAACAAGAAATGTTCCAAGAAATTCCACTGCTGTCCTAACCAACTGAATTCCAGGCTTGTTATGAAGTAGGAACCCGCTTCTTCCATGAGAACTCTCAAGCAAATAAAACCCCCTTTTCAAACTTATGTTGACTATATGCTCTGCCAACTCTGTCTTTCTCCTTGTTGGCATGATTTTGCTGAGAATAATTAGGACTTCAATGGTCTCTGGAGAAAATTAATAATTCCCCAAACTTGAAGACCTCTCCCTCCCACTGCTCCTACAAGAGTGCAGAGAACAGAAAAGAGGTAGAGTTGGGTAGCTTTCAGAGGGAAGTGGGATTTGATATGCCCCTCGAAGAAAGAGCATAACCTGGAAACCTGTGAGAAGAATTGCGTCAGCCAACATAAGAAGTCATTGCTGTTGGAAAAGAGAATTTGTATTGGAAGGTAATTAGCCAGCATGGGAATTTTTTAAGGCAACAAAATTTTACTTAATTCTCTTTCCCTGTATCTTCTCTGTATTTTTTAAACTTTTAATTTAAATTCCAGTTTGTTAACACACACTTTTTTTTTTAATTTGGTTAAGAATTTTTTTTTTATTTTTTCAGTGGTCCAAGATTCATTGTTTATGCACCACACCCAGTGCTCCATGCAATATGTGCCCTCCTTAATACCCACCACCAGGCTCACCCAACCCCTCCATCCCCCTCCCCTCCAAAACCTTCTGAGAAACTTTGTTTCTTGGAGTTCACAGTCTCTCATGGTTCATCTCCCTCTCTGATTTCCCCCAACTCACTTCTCTTCTCCTCCCAATGGCCTCCATGTTATTCTTTATGTTCCACAAGTAAGTGAAACCATATGATAATTAACTCTCTCTGCTTGACTTATCTCACTAGCATAATCTCCCCCAGTCCCATTCATGTTGATACAAAAGTTGGGTATTCATCCTTTCTGATGTTGTATTAGTTTCAGGTGTACAATATACTAATTCAATATTTCCATATAACACCCAGTGCTCATTACAGCAAGTGCAGTCCTTAATCCCCACCATGCATCTTACCCAACCCCTCCACCCACCTCCCCTCTGGTAACCATCAGTTTTTACTCTAGGGTTAAGGGTCTATTTCTTGGTTTGCCTCCCTCTCTTTTTTTTCCTTTGTTCATTTCTTTTGATTCTTAAGTTCTACATATGACTGAAATCATATGGTATATTGTCTTTCTCTGACTGACTTATTTCACTTAGTATAATATACTCTAGCTCCATCCATGACATGACTTCATTCTTTTTGATAACTGAGCAATATTCGTGTGTGTGTGTGTGTGTGTGTATGTGTGTGTACACTACCTCTTCTTTATCCATTCATTGGTCAATGGACATTTGGGCTCTTTCCAGTTTGGCTATTGTTGATAATGCTTCTATAAACATTGGGGTACATGTAGTCTTTTGTATCCTTTGGGTAAATACCTACTAGTGCAATTGCTGAATCATAAGGTAGTTCTTTTTTTAACATTTTATCCATAAATCTTTTTTTTTAAAGATTTTTATTTATTTATTTGATAGAGAGATATCACAAGTAGGCAAAGAGGCAGGCAGAGAGAGAGGGGGGAAGCAGGCTCCCTGCTGAGCAGAGAGCCCGATGCGGGGCTCGATCCCAGGACCCTGGGATCATGACCCGAGCCGAAGGCAGAGGCTTTAACCCACTGAGCCACCCAGGCACCCCTATCCATAAATCTTTTATCCATGTTTTTTTGACATTTCTATCCACGCTCTTTTTAGAGTGTCTGTACAAGTTTGCATTCCCACCAATAGTGTAAGAGAATTCCTTTTCTCCACATCCTCACCAGCACTTGATGTTTCTTTTTCCCGTGTGTGTGTGTGTGTGTGTGTGTGTGTTTAGCCATTCTGACATGTGTGAGGTGATATCTCACTGTAGTTTTGATTTGTATTTCCCTGATGGTAAGTGATGATGAACATCTATACATGTGTCTGTTGGCCATCTGCATGTCTTCTTTGGGACAATATCTACTCATGTCTTCTGCCCCTTATATAACTGGATTATTCATTTTTTAGGTGTTGAGTTTTGGAAGTTCTTTATATATTTTGGATATTAACCATTTATCATATATCATTTGCAAAGCTCCTCTACCATTCCATAGGCTGCCTTTTAATTTTTTTTATTGTGTCCTTTGCTGTGCAGAAGTGGTTTTTTTTTTTTTTTTGAGAAGTCCTAATAGTTTATTTATTTATTTATTTATTTTTTGCTTTCCTTGCCTCACAAGACATAGCTAGAAAGAAAGTGCTATGTGTTCTCCACTAGGCTTTTTATGGCCTTCAACATTGTTGTTTAACATAGTACTAGAAGTTCTAGCCACAGAAGTTAGGCAACAAGAAGAAATATAAGGCAGTCAAATTGGTAAGGAAGAAGTAAAACTTTTACTATTTTAAAGATGACATGATACTCTATGTAGAAAACCCAGAAGACTACACCAAAAAACTGTAGGAACTGATAAGTAAATTCAGTAAAGTTGACACAAAATCAATGCATAGAAATCTGTTGTATCTCTATACACCAATAATGAAGCAGCAGAAAGAGAAATTAAGAAACCAGTATCATTTGCAATTGAACCAAAAATCCTAAGATACCTAAGAATAAACCTAACTCAAGAGGTAAGAGATCAGTACTCTGAAAACTATAAAACACTGACGAAATAACTTGAAGATGACAAGAGGAAATGGAAAAAATCCATGCTCAGGAATTGGAAAAACAAATATTTTTAAAATGTCTGTATGCAATACAAATTCTATGCAACAGAATCCAAAGCATTCTATTCATTTAAAGCAATCCCTATCAAAACACCACCAGCATTTTTGACAGAGCTATAACAAAGATCCTAAAGTGTGTATAGAACCACAAAAGCCTAAGTAATATTGGGGGGAAAAAAAAAGCAAAGCTGTAGGCATCAAAATTCCAGACTTCAAGTCATATTACAAAGCTATAGTGGTCAAGACAATATGCAATATGGTACTAGCACAAAAATGGACACATAGATCAATGGAACAGAATAGAAAACTCAGAAATGTATCCATAACTATATGGTCAATTAATCTTCAACAAAGCAGGAAAAGAATATCCAAAAGAAGGACTCATCAAATTATTCTGGGAAAACTGAAGAGCAATATGCAAAAGAATCAAACTAAACTGACTGCCTTTTCACACCACCACAAAAATAAATTCAAAATGGATGAAAGACCTAAGTGTGAACTTCAAATCCTATCTATATTTAAAGCTTCACTTTTTGTCATATCTTTCAAAATCATTTATAAAACCTTTGTTTCTATCTTTTCATTCATTTGTTCACATTACTCATCAAAAAAAAAAAATCTGCATCTTCTTGCAAGAGTTGCAAGGACTTAGATCTCTGACGCATTGTATTCTTGAATTTCTCTACTGATGACATAGTCAACCTTTAACTCTTACTGGTAAGGTCATTTGTGTAATGTTCCTCCTTTAAAAAAAAAAAAACAGTAAATATTTCATGGGTTCTGAGAGAGCATAATTTTTTCAAAATATTTAGCAAATGCACTGTGAATAAAGTTATTATGAGGAGAATCTCTGTATAAATACTTAATAAATAATGGGTATTTTTGAGGTATTACCAAGTAATTCACAACACTTCCATTTAGGTTTCCAAACCCAAATTTTTAGGAAGGATTTAATTTGAATAGGTTTACCAGTTCCTCCCAGAGACTACAGACAGTGAAATATATTTTTATTTTGTTTTTCCCTTATTTTCAGGAACAGATAGCTCTCCTTTCAGAAATCCAGGAATAAAAAGGTAAAAGACTCCTCACAGTGCACTTCCATTGTATATTCACTTGTAATCTAATAATCAGAGTATTCAAATGAGACTAAGCAAGTTAAACAAGAGACAAAATGAAGGTAATAAGTGCATACATAGAAAAATATGTAAATATGTGGGGGTAATATATCTTATAACCCAACTAGTTGGAAGCAAAAAATTAAATTAGTTTTCCCCACTTAACTAGTTGTGAGTTCTTATACAAATTGCTTATCTACTGACTTCTAGTTCCCCTATCTACAACATGGGTACAGCTTCTTCATATAGTTTTAGGGGAGAATAAATATAATATAATTTAGGGGAGAACAAAGTTGCTAGTACATAGTAACTTCTCAATAAATAAGTTTCTTTTCCTCTAAAGTACCCTAAAGTTATGTTGCATACCTAACCTAATTTAACAAATTCTCATTTTACCACTGTTATGTGCAGGGCAATGTATCCTGTCCTTTTCATGTTATAAGGATTAAACTGCTATGCCTTCAAGATTTTTGCACTGAGACAAAGATGACATGTTTTTATTTCTATAATTCTATATAAAAAGTTGAAGAAAGTTCTGAAAGTTGACTATTTATATACTCACTCCAACCTGCTTCTAGCTTGCACTCTTATTATGGAGATGAGAAAGGCAAAATTCCATTTCTCAGACTCTGTGATAGCAACAGAAGAGCACATGACTTTGTTTCTACCAATTAGACACACACTGTCAAGATCTGGATGCATAATGATCAAGAGGAGTAAACTGGTATTTGCTGGTAGTCATGGTAAGATCCTTTAGACAAGCAAATAGTGAAGGACATTTGGTATATCTGGGGAGACTGAAGTTCTCTGAGCCCTAGAATCTAATTCTCTCATCATAGGTGTGTGGGCGTTGGAAGTAGCTGCAACTACTTACAGTATCATTGTATAGTTGCATGCTTGACTTAATTGGCCCTAGCTGCTTATTTCTCTAGTCCATTTAAGATTCTATAAGTGATTTAATGTTCTTTAATATTAGATCTAATGTTCTCTGTCATCCACAGGTAAGAGTCCTGACAGATAAAAATGATGTGTTTTGTTTATTTCTCAATTTTATTTAGAATTAGGGAGTTACATGTGTGCTATGAACATTCAGAAAAAGCCAATATGAATTACCATGTAATTCTACTTCCACTTTTTTTCTAGATGCAGTGCATTGTCAATGATATGGAACATAAAGAGATTAAATAATGCACAAAGGTACAGCTGCCAAACAATATTCAGTGATGAGAACTAGAAAATGGTCCAATAGAGTATATTCAGAATAGAAGTAGGATGTGAATATTATCACCAGAAGAGATTTAAAAATACTCTCCTCTGAGTGCCCTGAATCCCAGAACCACAGTTATAACTGAGATATTCATAGCTCTACAGAATCAGATGCAAAAGAACTAGAAAAGCATAGTCAGATAGACCAGCTTTCAAACATCAGCTCTACCATACTTACTAGCTGGTTATCTGTGGGAAAGATAATTTAACTTTCTGAAACTCGGTTTCAACATATTTTAAACTTAGGTAATAGTGAAAGCAATTGGACATACGTTTGATTAACTGTAATAACCTATAGAAAGTACTTTTTACAAAGCCTGGCAAATCCTGCCATTATCATCATCATCATCATCATCATCATCATCATCATCACCATTAATATTTTCATTCCTATTACGCTCAGAAATTTATGTTTAACTAATTTATGTTTAATTTATGTTTAACTATTCAATGTACATAGATTTATACAGTAAAATAAAACTACTTTCCATCATAGTTTCAATAATTCTAAAAAAATCTTCACTTTTTAGTACTCCTCTTAATAAATCTATGAAGTACTTTAATACACAGATATACAAACATGAATTTTGGTTAGGGTTCTGGTGTTCAAAGCGGGAAAACAAATAAGATTCTCAAAAGCACTTTCTTACTAATGTTAATTTCACTTATGGGGGGGTATGTTACTTATTCTTGTTTGACAACGTGTGGTAGAACTGTAGTTCTTAACAAGGGGTGATTTAACACCCCCCCAGACATGTGATAAAGTCTGAGATATTTCTGGTTGTCATATTTGGGGGTAGAGATGCTATAGGTGGGTAGTGGGTAGAGGGCAGAAAGACCACTGAACTTTACAGAATGCACAAGGACAACCCTTCACAGCAATTGTTCAAAATGCCAACAGTGCTGCTGCTGAGATGCTCTGTGGTAGAGCAGTGATTATGATTACAAGCAAATGCCATAGGCTGTCTGCCTGAGCCATAACCCAACTTTTCTACTTACTAGCTATGTACCTTGAGCCAAATTATTTAATTTCTGGGGTTCAATTATCTGTCAAATTGGGATAATGACAATAGCCACCTAAAAGGCTACAGTGAGAAATGAGATCACCTATAAAGTGCCCACATATAGTTATCATTCAACAGTATTAGTTATTAATATTATTTCATAGACATGATCTCCTTCTTTGTCTTAACCAGTGAAGAGCATATTGTGCCTATGCTTTATTAATTAGAAACACAGTGTCAGCAAGTTTAGAGTATTTTTACAAGTTTATCTAGTTGGTGAGAAGGAGTACAGGAGATAAATTTAGGCCTCTAAATCCTCTTTGCAAGCTAACCCAATGCGTGAAACTACAATATTTTTGGATATCTTAAATCTAGACCTGGTTTTCTGCTTAGAAATCAAAGCTTATAGGATCAACTTAAAATTTTTAAAAAACTTCTGACTTGTATATGGATTATCCAAGTCCAAGAGGCCCATCACTCTGTTCCTATCCCACATGTCCCCTAGAATAATTCAAGGAAATAATCAATACTTATTGATCAAATATCCACCAAGTAATTATTAAGTATGTCCAAGAAGTAGAACAACAAGCAAAAGGAAAATGGTCAAATCAATTCTGATCAATTTAATTATCTATTTTGCCAATTGAATGTAAAATAGAAGAATTTAAATATAGATATTATTGATAATTATGCAAGGGTAGAAATAAATAGGCATGTCAGAAATATAAATGCTTAGCCAAAATTGAAAGGCCTTCGAATGCAAATTAAGTATGTTCAATTGTGAAAGAAAAGAATTTAAAGCATATACTAAATACTGTAAATCAACTTCTGATGAGTTTTTCGAAAAGGAGCAATGCAAGCAACAGGAAATATACTGTGTGATTTGCTCCTTATACTTATAGAATCATGGCAAACATGGTCCAGGAGGGCACAAGTCTTTGGCTATTTCGTTCACTGATATATCCCAAGTGCCCATAAGAGTGCCTTCAACATAATGGGAATTCAATAAATGATTGTTGAATAATAATTAATAAATATAATCCTAACTCTTTTATTTTCCCAATTAATTACTAATTTCTCCTTAGCCCAGTGTTGGAAAGTCTAATAATTCACTCCTGAGGGCTTGTTCCTCCAAACTGCCCAGGAATTCAGGAAGGCAAGCCTTATTTCAAAGTCAAGTGGAGAAAGAATGATGTAATAGGTTCTATTTAGACATTGCCTTTTGTGTCATATATGCAATACTCAAGGACTCGTGTAAATCCTCTATAAACTGGCAACCATTGCTAATCCAACTTCCTGTCCACAAATGGGCCCCAAATCACACTCTCCTTTCATATTCTGAATTTTAGCTCATTTCCTTGGTACAGCCAATTGCCACTTTCTAACTACAACAGTGGCCAGGATGGGAGCCACTGCCAATAGCATCAGTGGGAAGAGCAGAAACCAGGTCTAACACACACACCTTTAGACTCTTGTAGTAAGCCCAGTACACCTTCTCAAACTTTCTCTAAATTCATTAGAATTTATTACACTCGGCTGCTTTACCTTCCTTCTCACCTCATTCATCTTTTTTAAAATTTTTCATTTAAATTCAATTTAATTAACATGTACTGTATTTTTAGTTTCAGAGGTAGAATTCAGTGATTCATCAGTTGTGTACAACACTCAGTGCTAATTACTTCAAGAGCCCTCCTTAATGCCCATCACCCAATTACCCTATCCCTCTACCCCCGGCCCTCCATCAACTCTTAGTTTGTTCCCTATAGTTAAGATTCTCTTACAGTTTGCCTCCCTTTGTTTTCCTCTTTTTATTTTTCTTTCCTTTCCCCTATGTTCGTCTGTTTTGTTAAATTCAACATATGAGTGAAATCATATGGTATTTGTCTTTTTCTGACTGACATCTAGTTTAGCATAATATCCTCCAGTTAAATCCACATTGCTGTAAATGGCAAAATTTCATTCTTTTGATGGCTGAGTAATATTCCATTGTACATATACCACATCTTCTTTATCCACTCATCTGTCAATGGACATCTGGGCTCTCTGCATCTTAAATGCAAACACCTCAATTCACACTAAACAATCTCCCTTTCAGAAAATTTGGGTAGTAATAGCTAGGTCTTGATCTCTTCAGTCTCAAGAAAGCCTTATATATAAAATCTACTTTCTACCCAGTGACCAGCCCTTAGGAATGCTTAAGCTCAATGGATGCTTACATTTGCTAAGCAACTCAAAGAAGGTAAATACCTTGTTTCCCTTTTTCCCCCAGGTTAATTGGTGTCTCCTAAACCTACCTAAGGTGAGCATTCAAAAGATACTTCTTAGAATGAATAGTCTTTATAACCGGATGGCTCGGAGTTTCCACCCTAATGTGTAAGATAAAGAATGGGAGTTGGAGTGGTGGGGTGCTGATAAAACTTTAAAAGTCATCTCTGAAAGAAAGAGAGAAAGGAAAAGGAATATTCCTGATTCATGGCATTTGCCAATTTTCATTATGCAAATATTACCATCATGGCCTGCCAATATGACATCATGGAAACGGACTGGGAAGAAATGTAGATGACCTTCCTCCCCAGTGCAAACCAAATTAAGCATATCTGTTTGGAGGCCTGAGTAATAAAGAAGGAAGGAATGCTTGCAGCTTCTCTAAGAAAAATTACCAATGATATTTGAAATTGTAACTTGACTGTGGGTATTATACAAGTATCCCAAGAATTTACATGCAAAAGAAGTTCATATCTTTTTAGAGTAGAAATAGTACCTTATAAAAAGAAAGCTGTTGGTCCATATTACCTTTGTAAAATTTTTCCAAGGTTACAAAATACCTTGCAAAATGATAAATAGTGTGTCCTTTCTTCCAACATTAAAATCAGTATTTTCTTTTTTTTTTTTTTAATTTGTCGGAGAGAGTGAGCACAGGCAGACAGAGAGGCAGGCAGAGGCAGAGGGAGAAGCAGGCTCCCTGCTGAGCAAGGAGCCCGATATGGGACTCAATCCCAGGACCCTGGGACCATGACCTGAGCCAAAGGCAGCTGCTCAACCAACTGAGCCACTCAGGCGTCCCTAAAATCAGTATTTTCATTGTCTTTTCAAATAAGCTGAGCAAGACAATTTGAAAGAAGAAAAATTAAAAATGATTTTTGTTTATACTTGATATTTTAACCTGCATCTTAAATGAATATACATATACCTTATATTACACTTAGCAGAAAATAAAATATTTATATTGTAATTGGGGAATACTTACATGATATCTTAGACTGGAGCTGTTACAAGACTTAAATCTATTACTCTTGCTTTTGCATCTGTGATTCTCATACAGTCTTCCAGGAGTATGTTATATATGAAAGCAAGAGACTACCTAAGCTGAAATACAAAGGCTGGCTAGCAGAGGAGACAAACTGGATAATGTTAAGGTCTACAGACACAGAGCAAGGTCAAGATATAAACCTGAAGTTGAGGAGAAGGCTCTTGTTTCTAAGTTGGATGGCCAAGAGAAAAGGAAAAGAAGTAGAAAGAAACCAATTATTTTTTTAACTAAAAAGTGCTAGGCAATAGTTAAATTTCTTTAATCTCCTTTAATCTTTGCTACAACTCTTTGAGTTGGGTACAACTGATCTTATTTTACAGATAAGATAATTCAGTTTTATAAAGGATTATCTATGATCACATAGCAGGGAATTCTGGAGTAAGCATTCACCTGGGCATGCGTGATTGCAAAGCCAATGTTCTTTACAACCTACAGTGTTATTTCAGAAGAGAAAATAAAACCTTATGAAGAAAGAATGGAGTAATGGAAGGCTATCAAGGTGAGAAGGCAGGAAAAATATTAACAATGTGGAAACTTGGCTTGGTAATAAGACAGAAACCCAGAGTTTTAAGTGGATCAGGAAGTCAGAACTAGTCCAGAAATAAAGATCTTAATACTGGATCCCCTCGTTTTTTAATGTGATAGCATTCCCCAAAACTCCTCTTTGCCTAAAGCCAGAACTATTCTCAGAATCTTGGTGATACTGTGGATATAGGTTTAAATAAAGGTCAAATGGTCACAGGAATATAAAGAAGCAAACCGCTCTGTGAGGGCAAAGACAGGTCATATGTGGCTGCACAGTGTCTTCTAATCCTATAGTTCCAATTTTTTTGTTATTACTGATTCCACATACATTGGAAGGCGTGACATGCAATATACCCAGCACTATGTCAAGGGGTACTGAGGAAACATATATGGAAAAAAAGCATAAGACATATACGCAAAGTAAAATATAGTCCTTATTCCAATGAATATGTATAAATCCACTAGGAGAAAATGACACATATGGAAAGATCAGACAAGAAAAATATACTTCCCTACTCATTTTTATAATTAGCAAAAATGAAAAGAAGGTAAATAATGAAATACCATGTAAATCTAACTAAAGTGAAAACAATAAGAAGCTTAGAAAACAAAGCTTATAGAACACACTCTAAGTCTTTGGGGAGCCAGATCAATAACCAACCAGATCTCTCTGGTCTGGACACATCTGATTGAAGGTTTTTAAATGAGTGATTGAAGAAATCGTATTAATATTTCAAATAATAAAAACCAAACTTAATAAAGCTGTTTTAAGCTGGCTTCAAATATCATGACCACATTTTTGTCTTTAATATAAAATTCCATTTTAAATAGAAAAAGAATGTAAGCCTTTGAAATAAAATTCAAAATCTCTATTTTCCCCATTAGTAAAATTAAAGTACACCTACAATTCACTTATTTTATTTACAACCATTAGCATCTAACATTGCTCAAATAGGTTCCTTGTTTTTACAAAGATGATAAAAACTAGTTTCCAAAATCCTTTCAGACATATTAACTAGACAGTTTTCACAATAACCTGAACTTAGGAAAGGTACCTAACCCCTGAGTCATATGTCCTCCTCCCCACTCTGAACAAATGGGGATAGAAAAAAGGAAGATATTACTGCAGAGATTAACCATGTAATATAAAGTGCTTACCTCTCACATAGTAGTTATTAATAAATAGCAGTTGACTCTAAATCTGAATTCTCATGACCCCATTGTTAAAGCTGAGGCTCTAACTGGCTTAGTCTCCAGACTTTTTACAGAGCTGCTTTCTCTACAGCACATTTTTTGACAGCCAGGTTCCAAGAAAGCACTCCTCAATTAGCTGCTCAATACGAGGGAGGATCCCCAAGGCAAATGTCAACAGGGAGCAGGAAAATAATGCTTAAAAATCTTTTCTAATTTCTGAAGTAAAGTGGAATGTTAAATTGTTTTAATTTGCATTTATTCAATTTCTGAGATAGTTGATCATTTTTCAAGAATTCACTTACCATTTGTACTTCCTATTTGGGGAATTATCAGCGTTAGCTTTCTAATTGGGAGGAAGACCAATAATTTCATAACAGTGCTGAACAGAAGTCGCTTAGAGGAATGTCATTAAGAATAGGTTCTTGAAGTGCTTGGGATTTGGACATGCAAAGAAGGTGGTGGAATATAGGTCTGTGTTTTCCTTTCCTGTTACTTATTTTTGGCTGCTTTAAAACTTTCCTTATTCCCATTTTTCTTCTCTTCCACAGGTAACAAGCCCGTCCTGTATTTCTAGGCTGTATTTTGGAGTTTTATTAAGATGCATTGTAATTGCAATCTCCTTAATTGCTTCCTAATTGGTTCCTTCCTCCCCTTGGTGTATTTTTCATGCATTATTAAATTCCAACTGGCTTTCCAGAACTCATTTTGCATTCCTTACAGACAGCTCTTCCAAAGTTAAGCTATGTGTCTTCTGGTCCCTTGGTCACACAAGAAAGAGCACTGGGGGAATTGGGAGGATGACTGTTTGGAAACTATGTGCTTCTTTCTATAACTAACAAGGATGACAGCACAACAGCAAGCATTACAATCATCCACTGCCATTTACAAGTACCTTAACATACAACTGTCATTTAATAACTATTTCTTAAAGTATATATAATTATTCCCATTCACTCTGGAAGGCATCTAAGGATCAGAGAGGTTAAGTATCTTTCCCCAGAGTCAAAAAGCTCATTTGGGACTTGCACCCGAGTTTCCTGACTCTAAGTCCTATGCTCACCCCATCATCATTCACTGTTTGTATATAAATCCAAATGACAGGCTTATACCCAATTAACCTCCTAACCTCCTCTACATATGTTTCAAGAAATTACTTTTCACTTCCATCCCTAAATCCTTTACAGGGAAAATGTGTCATGGGAAGATGAAATCATCTGGAGTCAGATAGTTTGATTTTGAGTTCAACCCCCAGCTGGGAAAACTGCTTGACCCATCTATAGTTTCCCCATCTCTAAAGCTAATCCTCAGTCTACTTATTTTATAGATTTATTACGAGTCTCCAAAGCATGTAAATTATTTTTAATAAGGACAATATTGCTAAAAGGTCATTGGGCTATATGACTTTTATAATTTCTAATCCAAGGTTTTTTTACTCTCTGAATATCTTAAAATGGCATGCCAGCAGATGCTTGAGAGAGTTATTGCTTGAAATACTTTCTGAAAAATGTAGAATTAAAAGCTAAGGGGGCGCCTGGGTGGCTCAGTGGGTTAAGCCTCTGCCTTCGGCTCAGGTCATGATCTCAGGGTCCTGGGATCAAGCCCCGCATCGGGCTCTCTGCTCGGCAGGGAGCCTGCTTCCCCCTCTCTCTCTGCCTGCCTCTCTGTCTACTTGTGATCTCTCTCTCTCTGTCAAATTAATAAACAAAATCTTTAAAAAAATAAAAAAAAATTTAAAAAAAGCTAAGAATCTTAAACCAGCCAACAAAACAATCAAGATCCATTCTGGAGTTCTGGGGAATTTCAAATTCTAAGATCATTTATTATTATATTCATATATGCATTAGTATGTATTACCATGAATCATTAAAAAAATGCCATTAAACCCTTATAATTCAGAATTAACATTAGAATTTTAAGACTAATCCAAAATAACTGTGAATCCACTAGTAATTTTTAATTTTGCCAAGTCGTGAATTTGAGTCACACATATGCTCACACAATCATTAAATTGTTAGCTAGTTGTGTTTAACCATACTGTATCTAAAATCACCTTTGAGGGGCGCCTGGGTGGCTCAGTCCGTTAAGCATCTGCCTTCAGCTCAGGTCATGATCCCAGGGTCCTAGGATCAAGCCCTGCATCAGGCTCCCTGCTCAGCAGAGAGCCTGCTTCTCCCTCTCCCTCTACCTGCCTCTCTGCCTACTTGTGCTTTTATCTCTATCTCTCTGTCCAATAAATAAATAACAAAAATCTTTAAAAATAAAAATAAAATAAAATCACCTTTGATTTTTCTCTCTATATAGATGAGCAACTTCTTTCTAAGGTAATCCATATTCTAAACTGAAAACATTTGCAGAAGTCTAAGAATATATCTGGTGCAAATGTGAAGAGTCCTTTCTATTTATTAAGTAAATTTTACCACTCCTTTTTGTATTATAAGGAATAGAATAGATATGGGAAGCCATGCATAGACTAACAAATATGGAGGAGCAGTACAGTAACGCCACAATGTTTCTACTCAGAGGTAGGTGAATAATCATCAATCATCATCATAACTAGCCCCGTAGAGAAAAGGCAAATATGTTGGAGGTTCAATTGCAAATGTGCCTCTTAATCCTGAAATTCATTCAATTACCTCCTATCTTCCCTCTATCTCCAAGTCTTTTGTTGATAGAGTCTCTCTCCACATTTTCTATTTATTTCTCTGAAAACCACTTTTCACTGTTAAAAAAAAAAGCTCTGAGTTCATCCATTTTTGTAGGCACTGTACTTATCTCACCATGCCTTACCTGAGGATTTAAAATTTGCCTTCTCCGGAAGAAACTATTCAATTCCTTCTTCTCGAACACACATGAGTTCAGGAAGGGTTTGGTACTCTCCTGATTTCCCGTTGCTATTTCCAGATCATTCTTATTCTACCTTCTGGTGAACATGCATCCTTTGCAACTAATGAGATCTCACCTCTTGTTTCACTTAGAATTACCTACTCACTGTACCTTAAGATTTCTCCTTTATTCAATGAATTCTCTAGACTCTGTGGTGCAGTTTGCTTTTCCACCCCAGCTCCTATTCCATCCTTCGAATTTTCAAAAAATACACACAACTGGATCACAGAAACTGTAGCCTTCACCTTAAGCCTCCTTCACTCTAATGACTTCCCCTCTTTAGAACTTCATCCCCTAATTTAGCAGGACATAAAATAAATAATATCTGCAGATCTGTTCTATTTTAGAAGACACTTGCTTCAAAATTCTACCCTACGCATGACTTCCTAGCCTCCTCTCTCATGTCCTTTTTTTTCCCCTCTACACTTTAAAGCCAGAGACTTCCAGTCTATTGCTCCTCTATTTCCCACTCGCACATCTCCTCCCAAATCACTCCTTTCCTGTTGATCCTGGACTCCACAAGGTTTGATTTCAAACTATCCTAGTATACACCTACATTTTCTTACTCCACTGGCCTTCTACCATTCAAAAGCCTGCACTCTGAATCCCTAAACTTATCTAAAACTTATCTCTGTGCTGCCATTTATTTTTTTAAACTAAATGGGTCATTTGTTCTGTACAATGTCCCATATTCTTAAGTGAGATGATTACCTTCCTGTGGTTTTTAAGTTTTCCTTTTATCTTTCACACTTTGCTAGTAGTTGGATCTATAAGCATGATTGGATTCATGTTCTTTGAAGAAATTTTTTGCAAGAATACCTTATACATTATAGATATATTGTATACTTTCTACTATATATCATTAGGAAACACATCCTGTCCTTTTATTTTAGAGATATTGAGATTATTAGGTCCAGATTTGTCAGTATGATCCATTATAAAGTTTCTTTCACATACAGGTTTTAATACTCATTGATAATCTTTGCAGAAAATTGTTTCATTCCCACTGGAGATTTCAAATAGTAATTTTCTAAAGTCATCATTCCTCCTGCATCTATTAGCAACAATTCTTCTACAAATAAGAAGTATTTTTCAGGGTGCCTGGGTGGCTCAGTTGGTTGAGCGACTGCCTTCGGCTCAGGTCATGATCCCGGACTTCCAGGATCGAGTCCCGCATAGGGCTCCCAGCTCCTTGGGGAGTCTGCTTCTCCCTCTGACCTTCTCCTCTCTCATGCTCTCTCTCACTCATTCTCTCTCAAATAAATAAATAAAATCTTTTAAAAAAAAAGTATTTTTCATCACCTTTTTATTGCTCTAAAGTAACATTTATGCAGATGAAAAAGACAAATACTTGATTCACTTTTTAACTGATTTTTAGACTAATAAATTACTTTCAAAACAACCACTAAGTACAACCACTTTTTTCCTTTGTGAGTTTTATCATGGGCTCAGAGATTTTTCTAGGTTTGGTATGCTTCAATCCATTACCATTATTCTCTTTGATGTTTAAATTATCCCATCTTGAGCCAGTGGGAGCCCCTTTAAATAAACAGTTTAAGATTTCTTACCAACTGTTTTCAGCTTTAGCACATATTAAAATATATGTTCTAGAATTACTCGAAATTTTCTTTCAGTATATAATTATGCAACCACCCTGATAGATAGTGAAGTTCATTTTTTTTCTGTTTTGGGAATTGCTTTACTTTTCTTCCAATTTACTTTTCCTTTAATTATGCAACATTTTTACATGTTTCAATGTTTACATCCACCATCATCCTCATTTCCTTTTCTCCAGTCAATGAGGTATTTCTCCTTCTAAAACAAAAACCCATCAACTGCTACCTTCTTCTGAAACTCTGCTTTCTTGGTTTCTATCTCTGCATCTTCAGTCTGTTCATCAAAGGAATTGTCCTCTTTAAAATTCTACCATGTTCTTGCTACCTACTTATAGAGGTGTTCCAATTAATTCCAACAACAACAAAAAATAATACCCCCTTGGCCCTGAAACACTCTAGGCATTTCACAAACTATTCATTACACAATTCATTCAAACTCTGGTTTATGGCATTCACACTCCATATTTTCCCACCTTCTGTGCTTTCACTGAATGGAAACATGCCTTCAAATAGGACTTTCCTTTTGAACAGACCCTGAAAGTGCCTTGTATGGTCAAAGACACCTATAAAACTGCCAAAATGCATAGGATGCATCAAACAAAATTTCACACCCTTCCCTATATCTCTGAGCACAGAAATACACCTGTCAACATACTGAAACCTGCTTCAAATCCTCAACATAACTGAATTCACAAATTCTGGGCCTGCATTTCCCTAATCTGGCATGGTCCATGGATAATTTTTTTTAAGATTTTATTTATTTATTTGACAGACAGAGATCACAAGTAGGCAGAGAGAGAAAGAGGAGGAAGCAAGCTCCCTGCTGAGCAGAGATCCCGATGTGGGGCTCCATCCCAGGACCCTGAGATCATGACCTGAGCTGAAGGCAGCCTTAATCCACTGAGCCACCCAGGCACCCCCCATGGATAATTTTTAATAGGCTACAAAATGCAGAGAATGCCACTGCAGATGACCTTTAGCTTTTCTTTTTTTTTTTTTTAAATGAATATATCATGATACATTTTCACAAAATTTACGCAGTTTATGTTATACCATAGCAAAGTGGTTCATCACACACTCAACTGCCCTTTTCTAGAACTCCAGAGTCATTTCTGCCCAGGTTACATAGGCCTGCATTATGTATGCCTCTGGTGGCTGCTTCCTCTTTATCTCACATATCCAAGCTTCCTTATGGTTTCACTTCAGGGATTCCAAGAGGTTAATGCCTGAGATATAGATCAAGGAATGAACCCACCAAATTGGATCTTCTAGACAGAGTCTGTGAATGATTAAGGTTGTAGTCAGAATAATAATCATAATAATAGCTACAACAGGGGCACTTGGGTGGCTCAGTCATTAAGCATCTGCCTTCCGCTCAGGACTCCCAGGGTCCTAGGATCAAGACCTACCTCAGGATCCCCACTCATTAGGAAGCCTGCTTCTCCCTCTCCCAGTCCCCCTGCTTCTGCTTTTGTTCCCTCTCTTGCTGTATCTCTGTCAAATAAATAAATAAAATCTTTTAAAAAATAATAATAATAACTATAATATAACATTTACTGAACTATTTCTTTGTGCCAGATTTTGGTATAAGCACTTTACATACATCAACTTACTTAACCACAAAAACTATATGAAGTAAGTTTGATTATAATTCACAATGAAGGACAAAGAAACAAGGTCCTACAGCCAGTGGTTATAGCTGGAAAGGTGCAGACACTGAGAAGCTCCGAGCATCCAGGTGTCGCACAGGAGTCTAATACTCAAATGAAGGAAGGGACATGGAGGTAGAAAAGATGGAACTTCTCTCTCAGCAAAATTTAACTTTTTACCAACGTAAAATGCTTGCCACCAAAGCCCAGACTCTCAACCAAAAGTAGTTTGGCAATTTTTCTTGTCAAAAGCCCTCATTTATACTGAAGTCCAGAGAGGAGAGATAATTTGTCATTGACACCTGGGTCACTGGCAGAACCAGGAACAGAATACAGTTACAGTAACTCCCCAGGCCACTTCTCAATTCATGTATCTACTTTCCTAACTTTCAACATGCATTTTTCTGACATCTTCTGAATTTCTTTACATTAAGATTTACAACTCCAGTGGACAATGAAGTATGGTAGGAAGAATGTGCTTTTCAGAGCTAGGCAGACTCACATCTGTTTGCCAGCTTTGCACTCTGGACGTGGCACACAAGTTTTCTGGATCTGACATAACTAGTTCCATGGAATGAACAGGACACTTTCCACAATGTATGCAATTGTCTATATATATGCTATGTGACTAGCATGTCTATATGGCTAGCACATATGCTATATGACTAACATGTAGTTGGAACTGAATTAATTAATGCTTTATTCCTTCTTCCTTCAAAACTGAAGTTGCTCAACTATATGAAATTTAGCAATATAGCCCCTTGATAATTCCTAAGGAGAGAGAAAGAACTGAAACATGCTACTATTCTCTCCCAATCCCTGCTTAATATCTTTTGCATCTGGGAAGACGTATGTTCCTGTCATTACTGGATCTTATTATCCAAGATTATTCTTTGAAATATCTTGGTGTATATCTACCAGGAGAATTCCTTAACACATCATACATTAATTGATGTCAGGCCTGCTGTCCTACTTTTGATTTCTAAATCATTTCCTTGCTTTCTTTTGAAGAGTTTAAGAAGAGGAACAAAAAGTATTCTTCCTTAGTCTGATTTTACTTGTAATAAAATGAAGTTCTATCCAAGCCTGGGAAGATAATTTAATTTGAGATAAGGTACAAAACTAGCTTCCTCTCTGCCTAGTCCATGGAATTTTAAACAGCCCCTCAACCCTGTGCCAGTCACTCATGCAAGGCACCACATCAGAACCTCATTTATTAACTAGTACACCAGACTTGTTCCCATCTCTTTATCTTGTTCTCCTCCAAGCGAAACTTCAAGTCCATTTAGCTCTCAAACTCAGCACTATCTCCACAACTACACCAGCCTTGCATTTCTCTTATCCACAATTCATGTTCTACTTTGGATAATAATATGGACCAAATATTTTAGTGCCTTTGTTTGGGACACTTTAGAAGAAGAAAAAGAATGCTGAATTTATGTAAAATTCAAATAAAGGAACTGAATTTCTTGGAGATGCTTATCCATACCACCCAATTTTAGACCTCCATTATTTTATTTATGCTTCTATATAGAATATCCTTCCTTCCTTTTTCTCTACCTAACAAAACAAAGACTCAGATAATGTCGAACATCTTATAAGAACCCTTCCCAAACTTTCCCCATCCCTATAGAATGTATTAGATGTTCCACCCTTACACTTCACTAACACTTTGTACACATTTCTATTATAGGATACAACAGAATTTATTGTGATGATAGTTTCATATTGCTAACATGAGTCATCACATTTCTTGCCCTAGTCCATGAACTCATTGAGATTAAAGACTTGTTCTTTTTCATATCCATACCATTTCTACTATATTTACTACCAGAAAGAAAATAGTCAATATATATCAAATGACTAAAGTTTTAATAAAAGGTCAGTATCAAGAATGGGGACAGTAAGAAGCAGCAGCTCCACAAACATACCATGTCAAAATAGATATTTCTAATTCACAAAAAAACCTCACTTCCTGATTGAAAAGCAGAACTTAGGGAACGCCTTGCTAAGTCTCATTTCCTTTGCCTGTGAAACAGATATAGTTGTAAACATTTTGTGCCTATGTTAAGGAGATTAAGTGAAATATATTAATTTCTCCCATGATTTTTATTAAGAAAGAAGATATGAAGAACAAGAGTTGATATTTCATTTTTAAATAATATGTAAGAGCTTTATGAGACTATTTTATTTATTTCCAGCTTTACTGAGATATAATTCACATATAACATTTTTTTAAGTTTAAGGTGTAAAACATGATGATGTTTCACAGTATATATGGTATTTATATTATATTATATTATATTATATTATATTATATTATATTATATATATGATGATATATCCATCTCTCAGGTCACAGTATATCCATCTGTCAAGTGGATATATGGTGACAGATGGATATACTGTGAAATGATTACCACACTAGATCAGTTAACACCTCCATCACCTCACAGATTACCATTTTGTGTATATCTTTGCAACATTTGCTACTTTTTCAGTAGCTGAATATATATAATATATATTTAACCAATCATATGTTCTTTATCCATTCATCCGTCAATGACACTTGGTTTGTTTCCATGTCTTAGCTACTGTGAATAATGCTTCAATGAACATGGGTATGCAGATATCTCCTCAAGATCCTGATTTCATTTCCTTTGACTATATATACCCAGAAGTAGGATTGCTGGATCATATGGTGGTTTTCTTTACAGTTTTTTGAAGAAACTCCATACTGTTTGAAAGTTTTATTTCTTGAGCACTTATTCAACTAGCATATTTTTATCATTTATTTTGTGTCAACCATTTCCATGGGAGCAACTATTAACCAAATCCCACGTTCTAATCTTTATTTCCTCCATGAACTCCTACCCTGAGCTTCAGAATCACTAATTTCCCTCCTTCTGGATATCTAAAGATATCTTAAGCCTATGTCTAGGAGGGAATTTATCATCTTGCCCCAAAATATGTTCCTTTTCTAGTATTTATCTTGGTGGTAACATCAGTAAATCACCTCAGACCAAATTCTTCCTCATCCATATGCTTTATGGTCAATCATTCCTCGAAATCCAGTCTTGTTAACATTCATTAATCCCAACAAATAACAAAAACACTAAATAGTGCTTGTGCCAAGCACTATTCCAGGCATTAAATCTATAGCAGTGGACAAAATAAACAAATCTTACTCTAATGGATTTTATATTCTGGAATGGAGACAGGTCAATAAATGCATACATAAATATACTACCATATATACTGGGGATAAATACAATGAAGAAAAACAAATCAAAGTTAAAGGATAAGGAACAACCAGAGAAAGGTGCTACTTTAGCAAACTGACCAAAGAAGGGGCCTCTGAGACAGTAACATTTGAGCAGAAACCTAAATGAATTGAGAGGGGAAACCACTATGGCTAGAACAAGTGGATTAAAAGGAATGACACAAAGTGAAATCAGTTAATAGGGGACTAGAGTGTGAGAGCCTAATGATCCACGGTAAAGACTAACGTGTTTTTACAGCAGAGAGTGTCCAGATCTGACTTAAATTTTAGAAGAATCTCTCTACCCCTAAACTCTTGTTGAGGTTACCTTCTATGTCAAATATCCATCCCAAGAAAGTGGCATCTCCACTTGAACATCTAATAATAATAACACACTTACCTCTAGATTTTTAACACTCCAAACTGCTTCTGCCCTTACTGTTTTCTTTTTCATTACAAAGCATTCGGTTACTCAAGATTCAAACCCAGAAGCCATCCTTAATCCCTGTATTTTTTCTCACTCCCTCCACTCACTATCAGCAAGTCCTGTTAATGCTGCCTCCAAAATGAATCTCAAATATGTACACATCTACTAGATTTAAAGCCCCCATAACTTCTTACCTCAACAACTGCCCTTACTACTATAGCCTCTATGTCTTATCTCTGCTTTCTTGTTCTTTTATTATTCATTCTCCACAAGATGAAAAGAATGATCTTACAAAGTATGTATCAATCATGGCATTTCCTTACTTAAAACTATCTAGTGAGGTTTTCTTATTGAAATTAGAATAAAGCCTGAAATTCTTTCTTTTACTAATCAGGTCCTATATGACCTAATTTCAAACAAGTCTCCCTCTTTGCTTCAGGCTCACTAGCTTTTTTATTCCTCAAATATAACACAATACCACCTTAGGGCATTCCACTTGCTGTTCTGTTTGTCACAATACTCCACCCTCAGTTTTCAGCATGGTAGGGTTCCTCTTACAATTCAAGTCTCAGCTCTAAACAGTCTCCTCAGAGAAGTTTTCTCTGACCACCTAATCTAAAGTAACTGTCTATCATTGCACTCCATTTCATTGTTTTCAATGAAATGTATCTATGATAGGCTGAAATATGGTACCACCAAGATATCCATGCCTTAATCTCATCACCTGTGAACATGCTACCTTTTTTTTTTAAGATTTTATTTATTTATTTGACAGACAGAGATCACAAGTAGGCAGCGAGGCAGGCAGAGAGAGAGGAGGAAGCAGGCTCCCCGCTGAGCAGAGAGCCAGATGCGGGGCTCTATCCCAGGACCCTGAGATCATGACCTGAGCCAAAAGCAGAGGCTTTAACCCACTGAGCCACGCAGGTGCCCCAACATGCTACCTTTTAAGGCAAAAGAGACTTTGAAGATACTATGAAGGATTTTGAGATGTGAAGATTATTCCTGGATAATCTGGCTGGGCCCGGGGTGCCTAGGTGGCTCAATCATTAGACATCTGCCTTTGGCATAGGTCATGATCCCAGCATCCTGGAATCAAGCCCCACATGGAGCTCCCTTCTCAGTGGGAAGCGTGCTTCTCCCTTTCCCACTCCCCCTGCTTGTGTTCCTGCTCTCATGCTCGCTCTCTCTCTCTCTCTCTGTCAAATAAATAAATAAAATCTTAAAAAAAAAATCTGTATGGGCCCAATGCAATCACACAGGTCCTTACAAGAGAGGCAGAAAAGGTTTGGCAGGGGGGGAACTAAAAGATGCTATGCAATTAACTTTGAAGGTGAAGGATGGGGCTATGAGAAAAGAACACAGATAATCTCTAGGAGGTAGAAAAGGCAAGGAAAGAGAACTCTACCTGGAACCTTCATAAAAATTTAGTCCATCTGACTGATTTTAGGATTTCTGACCTCTAGAACTGTAAGATAATAAATTTGCATGGTTTTAAGCCACTAAATTTGTACAGAAGCAGCAATAGCAAGCTATACATATTTGAGTAACTGAAAATAGGGTGCTGCTATAACAAATACCTAACAATTTTCAAGTGGTTTTTGCCACTGATTGATGGATAGAAGCTAGAAGAATTTTGAGGACAGTTTCCTCCATTTTATCATGATAAAATAACACTTGCCTTAACCACTGTTAGTAGAAATGCAGACTTTAAAGACTGCCAGTGACAGGATGTGGAGAAAGGGGAATGCTTTACACTGTTGGTGGGAAACTGGTGCAGCTACTCTACAAAGAGCATGGAGGTTCCTCAAAAAGTTAACAACAGAACTACCATACAATCCAGCAATCGCATTACTAGGTATTTATCCAAAGGCTACAAAAATACATATTTGAAGGGGTACATGCACCTCAATGTTTACAGCACCATTATCTACAATAGCCAAACTATGGAAAGATCCAGATCCAAAATATCCATTGACTGATAAATGGATAAAGAAGAGGTGAGATAGCCAAACTGTGGAAAGAGCCGAGATGACCCTCAACAGATGATTGGATATAGAAGATGTGGTCCATATACACAATGGAATATTATTCAGCCATCAGAAAGGATGAATACCCAACTTTTGCATCAGCATGGATGGGACTGGAGGAGATTATGCTGAGTGAAATAAGTCAAGCAGAGAAAGCCAATTATCATATGGTTTCACTTACTTGTGGAACATAAGGAATAACATAGAAGACATTAGGAGAAGAAAAGAAGAAGCGAATTGGGGCAAATCAGAGGGGGAGATGAACCATGAGAGACTATGGACTCCAGGAAACAGAGGGTTTTAGGGGTAGGGGGATCGGTGAGCCTGGTCATGGGTGTTAAGGAGGGCATGTATTGCATGGAGCACTGGGTGTTGCACATAAACAATGAATCTTAGAAGAAAAGGTTATATATATATATATGTGTGTGTGTGTGTGTGTGTGTGTGTGTGTGTATGAATATTACTTGGCCATCAGAAAGAATGAGTGTGTGTGTGTGTGTGTGTGTGTGTGTATGAATATTACTTGGCCATCAGAAAGAATGAAATCTTGCCATTTGCAATAAAGTGGATGGAGTTAGAGTACGTTATGCTAAGCAAAACATCAAAGAAAGAAAAACACCACATGATTTCACTCATATGTGGAATTTAAGAAACAAAACAAATGAATATAGAGGGAAAAAGAGAGAGGCAAACCAGACTCTTAACTCCAGGTAACAAAGAGGGTTGCTGGAGATAAGATAGATGGGGGAATGGGTGAAATAGGTGATGGATATTGAGGAGGGCACTTGTTCTGCAGAGCACTGGGTGTTGTGGGTAAGTGATGAATCACTGAATTCTACACCTGAAAGTAATATTACACTGTATATTAACTAACTGGAATTTAAATAAAAACATGGAAAAAAAAAAGACCAATAGAGAGGGCTCACAAAGAAATAAGGAGGACAGTAAAAAAAAGCCTTATATAGTCTTAGAAAATACCTAAGGAGTCATAAATTGATTGTTGTTAGAAATATGTGCATTAAAGAAGCTACTAGGGGCACCTGGGTGGCTCAGTCTTAGGTTAAGTGGCTGACTTTGGCTCAGGTCATGATCTCAGGGTCCTGGGATTGAGCCCCACATGCGGGACCCTGCTTCTCCCTCTCCTCCCAACTTGTGCACTTTCTCACTTGCTATCTCTTGCTCTCTCTAAATAAATAAATAAAATTTTTTAAAAAAAGGAGTTACTGATAAGGACTCAGAAGAAAATTAAGAACGCATTATTGGAAGGGAATCCTTGTTACAAAATGGCAGAAAACTCAGCAAAATTGTGTTTTACAGTTATGTGGGAAGCTTAACTTATAAGGAATTAACTTGGTTATTTAGCTGATGAGACTTCTAAGCAAAGCATCAAAGGTGAAACCAAGAGTTACGGCCTGGTTTCCTCTCGATGCCTACAGTAAACTGTGAAGTGCAAGATATAAATTGAAAGAATTAGTGTTGAGCAAAAAGGAACCAACACCTAATGATTTGGAAAATTCTCAGCCTATCCAGATTGCAAAAAATACCCAAATTAGTACATTCACTGTCAGAGAAACATGCTCTGGGAGGAAATCAAGGGTGTGGCTGGACAACATTTTGCTAGTGCCTTGGAGAGATGGAAGGTGAGAATATTCAAACACACAAAAGGCTTTTTGAAGAGATTAGGCTTGTGAGTCATGGATCTCCTTAGCCTTCTAATATTAAGATAGGAAAAAGTATTTGACTCTCCAGAAAATATTTATGGAAGAGACTCTTTCCTAATTGAGTGAATTCCTGAGACATACATGAGAGACTCAACAGTATTTGAGAATGTTACACAGCAGAAATACTGCCAGCTTGGATTGAAAGGGACAAAGAAAGATGAAATAAAAGGTGATTGTCAGACTCCCAAAATTCTACAGGCATGAAAGAGGTTGATAAAAGTATTCAATGCCAAACACTTGCTATCCTTCATGAGAAAGAAGCATTACTTAAAGGGTAAAGGGACAAGACCAGAGGACAAAACCACCAAGCCCAAAGAGTAGAGTTTTGAGCCAAGGGCTTGTGGTCATTTATGAAAGCAGTAACTAGAACCTAGTACCATATAAATAACTGAAGTTATTTTATTCATTCTGTTGTTTGGTGTTAAATTCTTCTAGAAAGTAAACTCAGTGAATATCAAAAATCTCATTTATCTTGTTTACCATTCTATTTCCAGCACCAGAACAATGTCCAATACATTGTACATACTCAAATATTTGTCAAATGAGCTAATATATTGATGAGCATGTTATATATTAATAGCACAACTACAGAAATAGTTAACTTTAGCTAAGAGTTCCATGCAATTCCCAGATCTAATTCTAAGCATTTCTCTTTATCTCAAGAAAGTATAGCAAAATGTACCACTAATACAGGAATGCATGTACAACTTTTCTAAATAATTTACTTTAAGAGAAATCATATGCAATTGTTAATATTTAACCATGATAAAGGACAAACATAATTGGGGTACATCTCACAATAACCTTTATAAGCTGGTGTATCACAGCATCAAATTTTAGTGAGCTCACATCTGGGATAATGTTAAAAGTCACAGGCTAAAAAAAAAAAAAAAAAAAGTCATAGGCTTCTGGAATTATTGCCATCATTGGACCATTACCCCACCCCCAAAAGAAAAAAAGTGGTATTTGAAGGAATTCTGAGTTCCCTCAAAAACTCTGAGGCCATTTATTACTGCAGATTTTATCATAGCAATGTTTAAAGACTGGTATGTCCTGTTGTAAGGAACCCAGGGATAATCTAGAAGTCTGATCATTTAAAAACTGTGCATACTATCACACAAATGAAATTAAAATAGGGTATCCCAAGTTCAATTTGATTTTTTAAATCTGGTAGCTCCATCTGGGGGCCATTGCTGAAATCTGCTGCTACAGTACTGTGCATTCTAATCACACCATCTGATTGTCAAAACCAGACCCAAGAATGATGTATATTTTTTTCTCATAAACTTTTCTCACATAAGTGGGCTCTAAGTATACCTGAGAAAAGAGTCGAGTCTCAGATGGCATGTTCACCTCCTGAGAAAATCATTTGGTTGTGAAAAGTAATCTGACTGAATATCCTCCAATTAATTTATGGCATGCATGAAAGCATTTTCTAAGTATATAGAGAAAAGCTGAATTTTAATAAGGAGATGATTTTGATTTCTGATTATATTTTGGATCGCTCAGATTACTTTAACTGGAACAAGAAAATGAACAGAAATAAGCATGAGCAGATATTTAGAAAGTTTATTTACTAGCAAATCTTAGGTAGTTTCTTACTAATTCTGGTGGTTCTTGTTTTTATTCTTTAAAAAGTACTCATTGAGTACCTACCAAGTATTCTAGTCTTAGCAATTCCCAGTTAAAACTCTACAAGGCAAGATGTTCTTTATTCTCTACCTCTCAATGGCATTTCTACATCTAGCAACAGATGCTCACTAAAAATGCAATGGAAGCATATGGCCCTTCTTTTCACTATATCTGTATCTTTGGGGCAAATATCCAATAATGCAATTGCTGGGTCATAGGGTAGCTCTATTGTCAATTTTTTGAGGAACATTCATATTATTTTCCAGAGTGGGTGTACCAACTCACATTCCCACCAACAGTGTAAGAGGATTCCCCTTTCTCCTCATCCTCTCCAACATTTGTTGTTTCTTGCCTTGTCAATTTTTGACATTCTAACTGGAATAAGGTGGTATCTCAATGTGGTTTTGATTTGGATTTCCCTGAGGGCTGATGATGATGGACACTTTTTCACATGTCTGTTAGCCATTTGTCTTCCATAAGCACCCCAATTTCATAGCAGCAATGTCCACAATAGCCAAACTGTGGAAAGAGAAGAGATGCCCTTCAACAGACAGATGGATAAAGAAAATGTGGTCCATATCTACAATGGAATATTACTCAGCCATCAGAAAGGATGAATACCCAGCTTATGCATCAACATGGATCAGACTGGAGGAGATTATGCTGAGTGGCATAAGTCAAGCAGAGAAAGTCAATTATCATATGGCTTCACTTACTTGTGGAACATAAGAGATAGCACATTAGGAAAAGGAAGGGAAAAATGAAGGGGTGGGGGAATTGGAGTGGGAGACTATGGACTCCCAGAAACAAACTGAGGGTTTTGGAGGGGAGGGGGGATGGAGGGGTGGGTTAGACCGGTGATGGGTATTAATTAAGGAGGGCACATATTGCATGGACCACTGGGTGTTATACACAAACAATGAATCTTGGAACACTGCATCAAAAACTAATGATATACTGGGACACCTGGGTGGCTCAGTCGGTTAAGCGGCTGCCTTTGGCTCAGGTCATGATCCCAGGGTCCTGGGATAGAGTTCCATGAAAGGCTACCAGCTCAGTGGGGGGCCTGCTTCTCCCCCAGCCTGCTGCTCTACCTGGTTGTGCTGGCTCACTCTTTCTCTCTCTCTGACAAGTAAATAAAATCTTAAAAAAAAAAAAACTAATGATATACTGTACGGTGACTAACATAACATAATTAAAAAAAAAAAAAAAAAAAGGAGTGAAAGGAAGTAGGACTTCCTGTCTGACATTTCTCTAATTTATAGGCAAGACAAGGCTGGCTCTTGTATTAGTCATCTGTAGCTCTATAACAAATTATTCCAAAATTTGCAGCTTGAAACAATAAACACTGATTATCTAATTGCTTCTTTGGTTCAGGGATCCTGATGTGGCTTAAACGCATGCCTCTGACTAAGGGTTTCTCATAAGGCTATCGTAAAGTTGTTCACTATGGCTGCAATCACCCCAAGACCTGACTAAAGGAGGGCAAGCTCTCAAGCTCATTCACATTGGTAAGTAGAAAGTCCTTGATGGCTGTTGACTAGAGATACCAATTTCAGCCACAAAATCCTCTCCATTAGACAGCTTACAAAAATAGAAGCTGGCTTCCCTTAGAATTAACATACAAATAAAGAAGAGAAGACACCCAAAATAGAAACCATAGTCTTTTTGTAAACTAATGTGTCAGATGGCAAATCATCATTTTTACAATATTCTATTTGTTAGAAGTGAGCCACTGGGTCCCACCCACACTCAGAGGGAGAACATTACATGAAGTCATGAATAACAGGAGGCAGGAATCAATGGAAAGCAGCTTAGAGGCTGCCTACCATAGCTTCCTACTCAGATATTTGAGATTCTCATACTGCAATGATTATTTTTATGTGTCAACTAGACCAGGATATAATGACCAGCTGTTTGGTCAAACACAAGCCTAGATATTTCTATAAAGGTACTTTTTCTGTGGTTAACACTAAGAGTTAACTTTAAGTACAGTAGATCCATAATGTGGGTGGGCCTTTTCCAATCAGGTGAAGTCCTTAAAAGCAAAGATTGACGTTTCCTGAGAAAGATGGAATTATGGTCCCATTGCAGCATATAAAGCTACGTGAATTTCCAGCTTTAACTCAAAACTGTAATATCAACTCTCACTTGAAACTTCATCTTGTTGGCTGCCCTACAGATTTCAGACCATCTTCTACAACTATGTAAACCAATTCTTTGAAAATCTCTCTCTCTTTCCCCATTTCTCCCTCTCTCTCCCTTTCTCTCCCCCTCTCTCTCTGCTGCTCTTCTTCTCCTCTCTCCCCCCTGCACTCTCTCGTAGGTAGGTTGGCCCAGTTACCACTTGAGATTATTGTGAAGTTAAAATACAGTAGCATATTAAAGAATATTTATTTTGGAGCCAGTCACACAAACTTGTTTCAAAACACAGCTCTCTCCCTTACATAAAAGTTTTTTTGTTTTTGTTTATGTTTTTAAACTTGAGCAAGTAAGTTACTCTTCCTGAATTTGTGTGATCACCTAAAATAAAGATAATGGTACTCACACTGTAGAATCAAAGAGAAATCATGAGAAAATATTTTAAATATGACAGTCACTTGATCAAAATTAGTTATATTTATTTTATGTTATCAAATATCAACTATACAAATAGCTTTTAATATAATTATTGTTGCTACTACTATCATAGTTTGCCATATAGTAAAGAATCCATGTGGATAAAAGAAGTTAATACCAGTCCTCTTTTCATTGTGTATGTTACCTACAAACTAGAAACACAAAAATTAATATCAAATAGGGTATTAACAGGTATAAGGAATAAATCATAGTTAAAAACAATCAATCATTTTCCTTGATATCAATATGGTCTCACATTTGTTAGTATATTAATTATTGAACAGGGTTTTTCAAAGTTGCTTAGTAAATATAGCCCCATTTTGCCATAATATATTTTATATGTAAATATTGACAGTATTCTTTAGGGGCATTTTAGCTGTGTTACGTTTCTGTTCACTTTAACAGAGTATTTGTTCAAGTTTCTTCAATTTAGGCAGTAGATTTAAGCACTAGCTTGTAAATCATGACATGCCGTGTTACAAACCATAGTCTGGGCAGAGAAGTGGGAGTGTGAAAAGCTCTTCACTTCTTCTTTTTAAGGGTGAACATCCTACTGGAGAATATATTTAGCCTCCTGAGTATATACTCCAAGTATTCTAATGAGTATAGGCTCCAAGTCTTCTATTTGGTAATTCTGTTGTCCATTAATATAAATGATTCATTAAAAACTGTCCTCAGCATTTCTAATAGCAAGCATGTATGGAGGATCAATTCCATGTTGCATGGTGCAAATAGCAGTGTACTGAGGCTTGAAAAAGGATTCTGATGGCTTTCTATCTATAGCCATGTAATCCTGAAAAAGCCATTTCACCTCTGTATTCAAAATGAAAAGTGATACACCTCTGTATTCAAGGTGAAAAGTCATTTCACCTCTGTATTTCTTATATGTAGAGTGAACCAGTCAGAATATAGTACTTCTATGAACTTATGTAAGAATAATATAAAACTTTAAATTCTACCCTTGGGAAAAAAAGAGGTCAGATTATGTCCCAAACCAGATTATATTACTCCTTGCTTCATTTACCTGTACTTAATAAGTTTAACCATTAATGGCTACCTTTTTTTTTTTTTAACCAGACTTTCAAGTTAGTCTTCTAGAAAAGCTCCAAGGAAATGAAAAACTAAATAGTTAAACGTCAATCAAAATGATGAATTAGAGAAAGGCCAGGGCCAATAAATTTCTAAATAAGACCATTTAATCTTAAAGTATATAATTTCTCAATAATTACTTTTATTATTATCACTAATACTTGATTTATCTCAAGTCAAGTACACTAAGGTCACATCATTTGTCCTCTCAGAAAAGTAAGTTTGATATATGAAATCACTAGATGAAAACAAGTAAGAGAAGAGAATATTTGGTCCCAAATTGAAGAATTGGAACTAAATGGGACCTTCTTTTGGGGTTGTGTTTCTTCTCCATCAAATATCATGGTGATAAGGGCATAGCAAGAACACAGCAGTAGGAACAATATCAGATGTACAGGACACTAAGGGACCCAGAACAAGCATGCAGTCTTGAAATATAGATCATATAACTCATTGTATAAAGATCTATATGAATCTATTAACAAAAATGCTATTTTGGAATGATTTCCAAAACATGCTTCATAATTAATAACTAGTTTTCAGAACAAAAAAAAAAAGATAAAATTTATTAGGATTTCTCAATCCTATTGAGCCTCTTATGACTTTTCCTTTTATCAGTTGGGCATAGTTCATAGCAGCTTAAGAGAAAATCCTGTACCAATAGGGTTTTCCCCACCTCCTTACAAACTATCTTCAGATCTGGTCATCCAAGGATATACAGTATTAATTCACTTTCCCTTGAGAAACTATCCTCAGTATTTTGATCCACAGTAACCATGCTTAAAAACAATAAAATTTATCAAAGGTATATCCAGAGATATCTCCAGGGATACTGATAATATTATTGAGTAGAACCTAATCACTTGTTGGGCCACTACAGGGTTACCATGCACCTTAAAGACTTAAGAAAGAGAGAAAGTGCAAGTTACACTTTCTTTGTTTCTTGCCTCCACACAGTAAGCATGTCTAGGCAGTAAGCCTACAGGACCTTGAATATTCTTTCTGTTTTATTCATTCTCTCTGTTTTTAGAGACCAGACTATGTCACTAAGTCAAGTCAGTTCTGTTCTTGGCATTCCACCTCATAAATCATGGATGACAAAACAAGAGAGCCTTAGAAGTTTCCAGCCTTAAGTCTCTGGTACAGTTCACCAGAGAATTCTGATTTGGGATTGTGTTTGTTCAGTTATTAATAAAGTGAAACTGTGTTCTCTATTTGGCTCTAGTTTTTCTGTTATACTAGTTTGGCAGGAAACCAAATTGGGAAAAATTAAAATTATAGAATTCAAACACCAGATCTTCATCACATGTCTTTAAAATATCCCTGCCTCAAACTTCCATAGTTCTTTCATGGGACACTTCTCTTATCTCTTTTTTATCTCATATTATAAATGTTTATAAAAGAGACTTTTTATAAACACTAAGGTTGTGTCTTTAACTACTAGGTGGCAATGAGTCCTACATGTGGATTTTGATATTTAGATGTTAGATGATTGTGATTAAGTATATTTTTTTCTTTTCTGAATATGCCCAATCTTCTGTGCAACTCATTTACATTATTTACAGTCAACAGTGTCTCTGGGATAAGTTATTCGACATTGTAAGTGGAATGGTTTTTGCTTCCAGCTCAGTTCATTTGCTTACATTTTCCAAAATAATGAATAAATTATTTATTATCTCTTAATTTAAAAATGTAAAATGTAACAATAATAATAGTACCACAAATTCATTTAATATTTTAGAGGAGTCATTCCCAAACACCAGGCACAAGACTAATGCCTGTCTTTACCAAATTTTTAGGTCTACAATTAATTAAGAAAAAATAAAAACAAAAACAGAAAAGAGTTTTCCATTTTTGGTTAAGATATAGAAGATCAAGAGACTTTTTCTCACAACAAAATAATTTTTAAAAATCACTGAATAAAGTTAAAGTAAAACAGTGAGTTCATTTTTTTTTTTTTTAGTCCCCTGGGAGAGATAATGATGTTAAAAGTATAAATGAGCTAAAATCTAGGAAGGTATAATCCCTTTCAAGTAGAATTCTGCAGGCTGAGGAGCAAATCCACCATATACAGGAAGTTTTATTGGTGTAAGGAGAAACAAGCATCTTTCTTCATCTCTTATTACAATCTTTAGTTGAACATTTTTTTGTCTGGGGTGCCCAGATGGCTCAGTTCCTTAAGTGTCCAACTACTTATTTCAGCTCAGGTTGTGATCTCAGGGTCCTGGGATTAAGCCCCATATCAGGCTCCATGCTCAGTGGGGAGTCTGATTAAGATTCTCTCTCTCCCCTTTTCCCCTCCCTCTGCCCCTCCCACCACTCACACCACTCATACTCTAAAATAAATATAAAAATCTTCAAAAAAATAAATAAAATAAAATCTAGTTTGTCTGATATAACGATGGCTACTCTTTTGATGTCCATTAACATGATAAATCATTCTCTACCCCCTCACTTTCAATTTGGAGGTTTCCTTGGTTCTAAAATCAATCTCTTGTAAGCAACGTATTGATGGATCTTGTTTGTTTGTTTTTTAATCCATTCTGATAACCTACATCTTTTGATATGAGCTTTTAGTCCATTTACATTCAGAGTAATTATTGGAAGATATGAATTAGTGCCATTATATTACCTGCAAAGATGCTGCTCCCATAGACTGTCTCTGTTCCTTTCTGGTCTTTGTTACTTTTGGGCACTTTTTCTACTCAACGGTTCCCTTTAATATTTCTTGCTGGGATGGTTTAGTGTTCACAAATTCCTTTTAGCTTTTGTTCGTCTTGGAAACTCTTTATCTCTCCTTCTATGCTGAATGACAGCCTTGCTGGATAAAGTATCCTTGGCTGTATACTTTTTCCATTTAGCATGTTGAATATACCATGTCAGTCCTTTCTGGGCTGCCAGGTCTCTGTGAACAGGTCTGTTGCCAGCCTTACGTGTTTAGTCTGGTATGTTAAGGACCTCATGTCTGGAGCTGCATTCAAGATTTTCTCTTTATCTTTGCAATTTGTAAGTTTCACTATACCTGTTGTGCACTTGACCTGTTTTTGTTGATTTTGAGTGGATTTCTCTGAGCCTCTTGAACTTGAATGCCTGTTCCCTTCCATAGATTAGGGAAGTTCTCAGCTCTAATTTATTCAAATAAATCTTCTGTCCTTTTTTCCCCACTTTCTTCTTCTGGGACTCCTATAAAATGGATATTATTTCACTTTATGGAATCACTGAATTCCCTAAGTCAACCTTCATGATCTAACAGTTTTCTTTCCATCTTCTCAGCTTCATTACTTTTTCATGATTTATCTTCTACATCACTGATTTGTTCATCTTGGGACTGCATCTCAGTAAAAGCATGTTTAACTTTAACCTGACTAGATTTTTAGTTCTTTTAGCTCTACAGTAAGGGATTCTCTAGTGTCCTCATTGCTTTTTTCAAACCCAGCCAGCACCTTTATAATTATTTTAAATTCTACTTCAGACATCTAACTTATATCCGTACTGATTAAATTCCTGGCTGTACTACCTCCTTTTTCTTTGGGGGTTAATTTCTCATCATTTTGTCCAGAAAAGAAAAGAAGAAAGAAAAAGGAAAAAACAACAAAAAAACAAAAACAAAAACTAGATCCTGGGGTGTATTTTGGTTTGCCTGCTAAAAGAAACTAGATCTGAAGAGAAAGAAAGAAGAAATATATATATATGTAATATAATGAAAGGAAACAAAATATAAAAATATATAAAGTATACATGAAAATAAAATTTAAAAAGAATTGAAAAAAGAATTGAAACTGAAAAAATAATAAGGCTAAAAAATAAAAATACAAAGAATGCTATATGCTGTTTTCCCCTAGAGCTGAAGCTTTGCAGCCCTCTATGATCAGTAAACTTGGTGTTAGCAAGTTGTTTTTACTTGTCTTCTGTGGGAGGGGCCTATTGTGTTCATTCTCAGGAGGGCTTGCCCTGGTGGAAATGTGCCTCCAGTGCAAGGGGTAAGCAGCTCTGGACTCCACTAGGTGGTGCTGTTTTGCTCCCTGCTGATGCCTGGAGTGACTATGGCAGAGCCCCACTCTCCAGCCCCGGAGCTGAAAATCTGTGCCCTCCCCCACTCTTCAGTGAGCCACCACAGAAGTACAATCAGTTATCTCCCTGGTTTCCCTCAGGACTCTGTTCACTGTGCCTGTATCCAAGTGTTTTAATATCAGGCACACAACTGAGTTTCAAAATTCCAAAATTTAGGGACTCCCACAGCAGGGACCAGCACTAATCCTCTGGGAGAGGGTCTTGCCAGCTTCTGTCTTTTGCTGGACCCATCCCAGGAAAGCAATCACACAACTGCACAGCAGTTCTAAGTTTATGGCAACACAGAGCAGAAAGCTGGCCCCTCAACTCACTCCTCTCAGGAGCTTCCCCATGCCTATGCCTGGGAACCTTCTCACATTTGTGCACATCTGTCCTTCTAATACCCTGGGGATCCTCAGATCATGCTGTTACACCACTCCACTTTGCCACTTTACCACCTTTAAGCCAGGCATGTCCTCACTGTACCAGACTTCCAAACGTTGCAATTTGGCACTTCACTGCCTAAAATACTTCCTGTTAGCCTCCTTAAGCAGGCTCCCTCCCCACCGCTGTATCCTCAGCTGTATCACTCCAGATTCAAGTCTCTGCACCTTCTATCTTCCAAGTGGTGGTTGTTTTCCTACTTGTAAACTTGCAGCATTTGTTTTCTCAGAACTCTGATAGACTTCTCCGATGTTCAGAATGATTTGGTAATTAGTTGTGTATGAGGGAAGAGACAAACTTAGGGTACCCCTACTCCTCTGCTATCTTAACTCCTCCTTGGCAATCAGTCTGTAGATATAACACTAACTGTATAATCCATGAAAAAAATTACAAAATTGTAATTTTATAAAATTTTTAACTTCTTTGCAAAATACAATGTTAAAATCAAAAGACAAGCCAAAAATAAGAAGAAACACTTTCAAAAATGCAAAGCTGATAAAAAACTGGTATACAAACTACACAAGGAACCTCTAAAACTCAGTAGTAAGTAAGCAAACAACCATTTTAAATTGGGTAAATGACCTAAACAGATATCTCAGTAAAGAAGATATACTTGTAGAAAATAAACAAGTGAAAGATACTAAACATCAGTTGTCTTTAGGAAATTGCAAATTAAACCAACAATTAGATACCACTCTGCACCTATTAGCATGGCTAATTTCTTTCTAAAAAATTGACAATACCGGGGCACCTGGGTGGCTCAGTGGGTTAAAGCCTCTGCCTTCGGCTCAGGTCATGATCTCAGGGTCCTGGGATCGAGCCCCACATCAGGCTCTCTGCTCAGCAGGGAGCCTGCTTCCCCCTCTCTCTCTGCCTGACTCTCTGCCTACTTGTGATCTCTCTCTCTGTCAAATAAATAAATAAAATCTTAAAAAAAAATGACAATACCAATTCCAGGTGAGTCTGCAGAGCAGTCAAACCTCTTGTGCATTATTGGTGGGAATTTGAAATGGTTCAGCCACTTTGGAAGACATTTTTCTAATTTTTTTTACAAAGCTAAACATAGTTTTACCTTATGATGCAGCCATTGTCTTTCTAGGTATTTAACCAACTTATTTGAAAACTATGCCCACACAAAATTCAACATGCAATCTTTATAACTTTTATCTGTGATAGCCAAAATTGGAAACAATCAAGATGTCCTCTGACAGGTAAATGAATAAGCAAATGGTGGTAGAGATACACAATTGAATTCTATTCAGAAAAGAAGAAGAAGGAGGAGGAGGAGGAGGAGAAGGGAACTACTAAGACACAAAAGACATGGAGGAAACTTAAGTACACATTACTAAGTAATGGAAGCCAGTATGAAAAAGCTACATACTGACTACTCATTTATAAGGCATTCCGTAAAAGACAAAACTCCGAAGAGGCTAAAAAGATAAGTGGTTACCAGGAATTCTGAAAGAGGGAAGGGGAAGTTGAATATGAGCAGCACCATGGGGTTTCTATGGTAGTTAACATACTCTGTTTGACACTGTATTATAGGATGTATGAGACTACATATTTGTGCATTTATGTTTATTGAACACTGCAGCACAAAAACTGAACCTTAATGAATGAAAATTTTTTAAAAAATCTTTTAGTAGATCAAAGGATCCCAGAATTGAAAGCAAAATGTGATAAAACAGCTTCATTATACATACAAAATATATGAACTAACATCACTAAAGGGATTGTGGGGGTGCAGTGGGGTAGGTGCTGACCTAAGTAACTTCAGAAATGTGTGGACTCTCTAAGACTAAGGTAAAAGAGACTATACTCTCACTGATCCTACAGAAATGGATCAACAATTCTAATAGCACTACACGTGAATACTGAATTAAACAGATAAGTAAATAGATGCTGAATGGTGATAGCCAGGTCCTTACTGTAGGAGTGGGAATTTATGGATAAGCAAAGGAAGAGACTAGAATGATCCATGTAGTAATAGATTAGAATTGGAGACAAGAGTAGGAATTCATGATGGGTTCATATAGATATACATGATTCTATGAATATCTATAGATACATACATAAATTATTATATACATACATATATGTAAAAGACACACACTTATTTCCTTGCTGTGTCAGTTAAGAGGGCTAAAAGCAATGACATCCTGATAGCAGAGGTACACTTAATACCCAGATCTTGTTTTGTAATACCATTTCACAATAAAGGAAGCCAGGGACCCTTGGAGAAATTGTTGATTTTAGAACTGAGGCAGGAAATATACAAGGTGAACCTGGAACATCTTGTAATACCAGAAGTTAGCAAGTACTCAAAACAAAAACAAAAATCCAACTACTTTGAGTATATGTATAAGTCAAAAGAATACAGGAACCCACTGAAAAAGTTGTCCAATCTAATCATGAAAAAAAAAAAGACAAATTTCAATTGACGGATATGCTAGAAAATGCAAGTAAGCCTCAAAACCATCAGTGTCACAAAAAACAAAGGAAAGCCTAAGAAATTGTTACAGTCAAAAGAAGCCTAGAGAGACATGATGACAAAATATAATGTGCTATCATGAATGGGATCCATGATCACAAAAAGAAAATTAAATAAAAACTAGAGAAATCTAAATAAAGTATGGACATGTTAATTAGTAATAATTTATCAATATTCATTCATTAACTGTAACAAATGTGCCATTTCAATGTGAGGTGCTAATAATTGGGAAAACCAGCTGAGGAATATTATGGGAACTTTTTGAACTATATTCATAATTTTTTTAATAAATCTCAAATTGTTATAAAATTAGAAGTATATTAAAAGGTAAATAAATAAACCATTAACACCATGTAATTTCCTAAATTTTTATTTATCTTTTACTGACCTGTGATATAACGATGCCTGCAAACTCCTATTTTAGACCTTTTGAAAACCCCTTATAAGCATTACCAATTTGATACTCATTATCATTCCCTGGTATACCTAAAATAGCTATTATGGTGATTCTCATTTTATAGAGTAGGAGATGAAGAGATATTAAGTGCTTTTCTCAGGGGATTTCAACAAATAAGTCATAAAGATGGAGGGTAGACTCTACCCATTCTTCCTTCAATCACACCACTCTGTTACATACTTAGCCTCACACCAAATCATTGACACAGTCATATATGCATCACCAGTACCTTACACAGGGTTTTTGTTTTTTTAATTTAATTTTATTTTTTTATAAACAAATAATGTATTTTTATCCCCAGTGGTACAGGTCTGTGAATCGCCAAGTTTACACACTTCACAGCACTCACCTCCCCAAGGTCACAGCACATATCCTCCCCGATGTCCATAACCCCACCACCATCTCCCGACCCCCCTCCCCCCAGCAACCCTCAGTTTGTTTTGTGAGATTAAGAGTAACCTATGGTTTATCTCCCTCCCAAGCCCATCTTGTTTCATTTATTCTTTTCTTACCCCCCAAACCCTCCATGTTGCAACTCCACTTCCTCATATCAGGGAGATCATATGATAGTTGTCTTTCTCTGATTCACTTATTTCACTAAGGATGATACCCTCTAGTTCCATCCACGTCGTCGCAAATGGCAAGATTTCATTTCTTTTGATGGCTGCATAGTATTCCATTGTGTATATATACCACTTCTTCTTTATCCATTCATCTGTTGAGGGACATTTAGGTTCTTTCCATAGTTTGGCTATTGTGGACATTGCTGCTATAATCATTCGGGTGCATGTGCCCCTTCAGATCACTACATTTGTATCTTTAGGGTAAATACCCAGTAGTGCAATTGCTGGGTCATAGGGTAGTTCTATTTTCAACTTTTTGAGGAACCTCCATGCTGTTTTCCAGAGTGGTTGCACCAGCTTGCATTCCCACCAGAAGTGTAGGAGTGTTCCCCTCTCTCCGCATCCTCGCCAGCATCTGTCGTTTCTTGACTTGTTAATTTTAGCCATTCTGACTGGTGTGAGGTGGTATCTCATTGTGGTTTTGATTTGTATTTCCCTGATGCCAAGTGATGTGGAGCACTTTTTCATGTGTCTGTTGGCCATCTGGATGTCTTCTTTGCAGAAATGTCTGTTCATGTCCTCTCCCATTTCTTGATTGGATTATTTGTTCCTTGGGTGTTGAGTTTGCTAAGCTCTTTATAGATTTTGGATACTAGCCCTTTATCTGATATGTCATTTGCAAATATCTTCTCCCATTCTGTCAGTTGTCTTTTGGTTTTGTTAACTGTTTCCTTTGCTGTGCAAAAGCTTTTGATCTTGATGAAATCCCAATAGTTCATTTTTGTCCTCGCTTCCGTTGCCTTTGGCGATGTTCCTAGGAAGAAGTTGCTGCGGCTGAGGTGGAAGAAGTTGCTGCCTGTGTTATCCTCAAGGATTTGGATGGATTTCTTTCTCACATGGAGGTCCTTCATCCATTTTGAGTCTATTTTTATGTGTGGTGTAAGAAAATGATCCAATTTCATTTTTCTGCATGTGGCTGTCCAATTTTCCCAGCACCATTTGTTGAAGAGGCTGTCTTTTTTCCATTGGATATTCTTTCCTGCTTTGTCAAAGATTAGTTGACCATAGAGTTGAGGGTCTATTTCTGGGCTCTCTATTCTCTTCCATTGATCTATGTGTCTGTTTTTGTGCCACTACCATACTGTCTTGATGATGACAGCTTTCTAATAGAGCTTGAAGTCCAGAATTGTGATGCCACCGACTTTGGCTTTCTTTTTCAATATTCCTTTTGCTATTCGAGGTCTTTTCTGGTTCCATATAAATTTTAGGATTATTTGTTCCATTTCTTAGAAAAAAATGGATGAGATTTTGATAGGGATTGCATTAAATGTGTAGATTGCTTTAGGTAGAATAGACATGTTCACAATATTTGTTCTTCCAATCCAGGAGCATGGAACATTTTTCCATTTCTTTGTGTCTTCCTCAATTTCTTTCATGAGTACTTTATAGTTTTCTGAGTATAGATTCTTAGCCTTTTTACTTAGGTTTATTCCTAGGTATCTTATAGTTTTGGGTGCAATTGTAAATGGGATTGACTCCTTAATTTCTTCTTCTTCTGTCTTGTTGTTGGTGTAGAGAAATGCAACTGATTTCTGTGCATTGACTTTATATCCTGACACTTTACTGAATTCCTGTACAAGTTCTAGCAGTTTTGGAGTGGAGGCTTTTGGGGTTTTCACATATAGTATCATATCATCTGCAAAGAGTTATAATTTGACTTTGCTTCTTTGCTGATTTGGATGCCTTTAATTTCTTTTTGTTGTCTGATTGCTGAGGCTAGAACTTCTAGTACTATGTTGAATAGCAGTGGTGATAATGGACATCTCTGCCGTGTTCCTGACCGTAGTGGAAAACTTTCAGTTTTTTTCCACTAAGAATGATATTTGCAGTGGGTTTTTCATAGATGGCTTTGATAATATTGAGGTATGTGCCCTCTATCCCTACACTTTGAAGAGTTTTAATCAGGAAGGGATGCTGCACTTTGTCAAATGCTTTTTCAGCATCTATTGAGAGTATCATATAATTCTTGTTCTTTCTTTTATTAATGTGTTGTATCACATTGATTGATTTGTGGATGTTGAACCAACCTTGCAGCCCTGGAATAAAGCCCACTTGGTCATGGTGAATAATCCTTTTAATGTGCTGTTGGATCCTATTGGCCAGTATTTTGTGAGAATTTTCACATCTGTGTTCATCAAGGATATTGGTCTGTAATTCTCTTTTTTGGTGTGATCCTTGTCTGGTTTTGGGATCAAGGTGATGCTGGCCTCATAAAATAAGTTTGGAAGTTTTCCTTCCATTTCTATTTTTTGGAACAGTTTCAGGAGAATAGGAATTAGTTCTTCTTTAAATGTTTGGTAGAATTCCCCTGGGAAGCCGTCTGACCCTGGACTTTTGTTTGTTTGGAGATTTTTGTTGACTGTTTCAATCTCCTTCCTGGTTATGGGTCTGTTCAGGTTTTCTATTTTGTCCTGGTTCAGTTGTGGTAGTTTATATGTCTCTAGAAATGTATCCATTTCTTCCAGATTGTTAAATTTGTTGGCATAGAGTTGCTCATAGTATGTTCTTATAATTGTTTGTATTTCTCTGGTGTTGGTTGGGATCTCTCCTCTTTCATTCATGATTTTATTTATTTGGGTCCTTTCTCTTTTCTTTTTGATAAGTCTGGCCAGGGGTTTGTCAATCTTATTAATTCTTTCAAAGAACCAGCTCCTAGTTTTGTTGATTTGTTCTATTGTTTTTTTTTTGTTTCTATTTCATTGATTTCTGCTCTGATCTTTATGATTTCTCTTCTCCTGCTGGGTTTAGGCTTTCTTTGTTGTTCTTTCTCCAGCTCCTTGAGGTGTAGGGTTAGGTTGTGTATTTGAGACCTTTCTTGTTTCTTGAGAAAGGCTTGTACCTCTATATATTTTCCTCTCAGGACTGCCTTTGCTGTGTCCCACAGATTTTGAACCATTGTGTTTTCATTATCATTTGTTTCCATGAATTTTTTCAATTCTTCTTTAATTTCCTGGTTGACCCATTCATTTTTTAGAAGGATGCTGTTTAGTCTCCATATATTTGGGGTCTTTCCAAATTTCCTCTTGTGATTGAGTTCTAGCTTCAGAGCATTGTGGTCTGAAAATATGCAGGGAAAGATCCCAATCTTTTGATACCGGTTTAGACCTGATTTATGACCCAGGATGTGGTCTATTCTGGAGAATGTTCCATGTGCACTAGAGAAGAATATGTATTCTGTTATTTTGGGATGGAACGTTCTGAATATATCTGTGATGTCCATCTGGTCCAGTGTGTCATTTAAGGCCTTTATTGCCTCGTTGATCTTTTGCTTGGATGATCTGTCCATTTCAGTGAGGGGAGTGTTTAAGTCCCCTACTATTATTGTATTATTGTATTATTTTTGATGTGTTTCTTTGATTTTGTTATTAATTGGTTTATATGGTTGGCTGCTCCCACATTAGGGGCATAGATATTTAAGATTGTTAGGTCTTCTTGTTGGACAGACCCTTTGAGTATGATATAGTGTCCTTCCTCATCTCTTATTATAGTCTTTGGCTTAAAATCTAATTGATCTAAGGATTGCCACCCCAGCTTTCTTCTGATGTCCATTAGCATGGTAAATTGTTTTCCACCCCCTCACTTTAAATCTGGAGGTGTCTTTGGATCTAAAATGAGTTTGTTGTAGGCAACATATTGATGGGTTTTGTTTTTTTATCCATTCTGATACCCTGTGTCTTTTGATTGGGGCACTTAGCCCATTAACATTCAGGGTAACTATTGAGAGATATGAATATAGTGCCATTGTATTGCCTGTAAGGTGACTGTTACTGTATATTCTCTCTGTTTCTTTCTGATCTACTACTTTTAGGGTCTCTCTTTGCTTAGAGGCCCCCTTTCAATATTTCCTGTAGAGCTGGTTTGGTGTTTGCAAATTCTTTCAGCTTCTGTTTGTCCTGGAAGCTTTTTATCTCTCCTTCTATTTTCAATGATAGTCTAGCTGGATATAGTATTCTTGGCTGCATGTTTTTCTCGTTTAGTGCTCTGAATATATCATGACAGTTCTTTCTGGCCTGCCAGGTCTCTGTGGATAAGTCTGCTGCCAATCTAATATTTTTACCCTTGTATGTTACAAGGTTTTACCCTTGTATGTTACAGGTCCTTTTCCCGGGCTGCTTTCAGGATTTTCTCTTTGTCACTAAGACTTGTAAATTTTACTATCAGGTGATGGGGTGTAGACCTATTCTTGATTTTGAGGGGTTTCTCTGCACCTCCTGGATTTTGATGTTTGTTCCCTTTGCCATATTAGGGAAATTCCCTCCAATAATTGTCTCCAATATACCTTCTGCTCCCCTCTCTCTTTCTTCTTCTTCTGGAATCCCAATTATTCTAATGTTGTTTCATCTTATGGTGTCACTTATCTCTCTAATTCTCCCCTCATGGTCCAGTAGCTGTTTGTCCCTCTTTTGCTCAGCTTCTTTATTCTCTGTCATTTGGTCTTCTATATCACTAATTCTTTCTTCTGCCTCATTTATCCTAGCAGTGAGAGCTTCCATTTTGATTGCACCTCATTAATAGCTTTTTTTATTTCAACTTAGTTAGATTTTAGTTCTTTTATTTCTCCAGAAAGGACTTTTATATCTCCAGAGAGCATTTCTCTAATATCATCCATGCCTTTTTCGAGCCCAGCTAGAACCTTGAGAATCATCATTCTGAACTCTAGATCTGACATATTACCAATGTCTGTATGGATTAGGTCCCTAGCCTTCAGTACTGCCTCTTCTTTTTTTCTGTGGTGATTTTTCCTCCTTGTCATTTTGTCCAGATAAGAGTATATGAAGGAGCAAATAAAATACTAAAAGCATGGCAAAGACCCCAGGAAAATACACTTTTACCAAATCAGAAGAGACCCCTAATTGTTGGGGGGAGAAAGGGGATAAAAAGAAGTTCAGGGAAAAAAATTAAAAAAAGAAAACAAATAAAGAAAAAATATAAAAAAGAAAAATATATATATATATTAGACTGGTGACTAGAACAGGGTCACCCACTTAATTTGGGGGGTATTTTGGTCACTTAGAAGAAACTACCTCCCAAAATTTTAAAGAATGAAAAACGTATTTAAGGGTAAACACAGTGAAGGGATGGAATATGCTTATAAAGATGGAAAAAAAAACTTTTTTTTTTTAATTTCTAAAAAAGGAACTGATAAAGTAAGTTGGTTGGGGGAACAAAGAAAAAGAAAGTGGAGAGAATTTGCTTGAGCTGGAGACTAAAACAAGCCCAGAGCTAGATTTAGGGTATATTTTGATCTATTAGAAGTTGTACCCCAAATTTTTTAGAAGAAAAAACCCTTTGTGTATACAAAAAATAAAGTTAAATACAATGAAGGATAAAATGTGACTATAATAATGAAGGTTCAAAAAAGATTATTATTTTTTTTATGAAAGGTATTGTTAAGATAAGCTAGTTTAAAAACGTTAAAAAAAGAATCGGGTAAAAGTTAAAAAAAATTAGCAGAAGAAAAAAAATTAAATTAAAAAAAATTAAATTAACTGCAAGACTAAAGAATCATGGGGAGAAAGCCATGAGTTCCGTGCTTTGCTTTCTCCTCCTCTGGAATTCTGCTGCTCTCCTTGGTAAGTGAATTTGGTCTTGGCTGGGTTTCTTGTTGATCCTCTGGGGGAGGGGCCTGTTGTAGTTATTCTCAAGTGTCTTTTCCCGAGGGGGAATTACACCGCCCTTACCAGGGGCCAGGCTACATAATCCGCTCGGGTTCCCATTTGGGAGCTTTTGTTCCCTGAACGCTTTCTGTAGAGTTCTGGAGGACGGGAATGAAAATGGCGGCCTCCCAGTCTCCCGCCTGGAGGAGCTGAGAGCTCGGGGCCCCACTCCTCAGTGCACCCTCAGAGAAACGCGCTCAATCACTCCCATCTCCCTGGCCTCTGGCTGCACTCCGAGCTCACCCGGCCTGCGACCAGTTCAAGGTAACCCCGAGCTGAGAGCTCACTCCTCCATTCTGTCTCTGTAGCTGGCTTCCCTGCTCTAATACCTGCAAGCTCTGCAACACTCAGACACCCCTAATCTTTCTATGACCCTGTGGGACTTGGGGCCACGCTGACCCTGCATGGGCTTCACCCCAGTTTAGCCTCTGGAGCGATGTCCCTTCAGTGGAGCAGACTTTTAAAAGTCCAACACAGGGTTTTATTAATAATAGATTTAACAATGTATGTGTACAATAATCAATGCTTTAGGTTTAGGTTTAAAGAAATTTATAACTGAAAGAAGATTCAAGAATAATCTTTCCAGCTACATTTCACTTTGAGAGGAGGAAAATGAAACTCAGAAAGGTAAACTAATTTGTAACTTTGTTGCACAACTAGCTAGTATCTGCACCAGAGCTGAAATCCCATTCTGATTCAAATCTTTGGTTCTTCCTCCGGCAGTATGCGAGTTTACAGAATGTAATCCTGGAAGAATTTCTTTATTTATGATGAAAGACTTAGGAAGCTAACTGCTGTAAGAAGTGTAAGATTCTTAATAGTTAAAGGAAGCCCCTAAGCAGATGTTGCCTAAAGAGCACAAAAATAAAAATTAACATAAACCAAGAAAGAACAGCTGTAGCTAACCACTCCAGGGCATTAGGGTGAACCATATGAAGTTGCTGGTTTTAAACTTTTTATCTGCAAAGTGGCCAGTTTCATGTGGTTTAGCTATAGTTCCTGGCAAATGGATTAGCATAGGATAATGTAGTAAAACCCAAGGGTAAACCTGCCTCTCCCATTGTCTGCATATTAAAATGGCACCAACTGTATGAACCTTTATATATGTATTAAAAATGGCATTTATATATTCATTTATATAGTAAGTATTTATTGAGCATTTTCTATGCAAGATATTGGGAAACTGCTGGTCAATATCTACTCAATCTGAGCATATGCATAGTCTAGTTTCAGAAATCCCATGGTATATTTTTCATGATCAATTTTACCACAGTTTTGTCTATTTTTTTTTTTAAGATTTTATTTATTTGAGAGACAGAGAAAGCGAGAGAGAGAACACAAGCATGGAAGGGGGTGGGAGAGGGAGAAGCAGACTTCCTGCTGAGCAGAGATCCTGTTGTGGGGCTTGATCCCAGTCCTGACCTGAGCCGAAGGCAGACACTTAAGGACTGAGCTACCCAGGCGCCTCTAGGTTTGTCTATTTTTAAAAATATTTTCAGAAAACCAATTCTTTCTTAATTTTGTTTTGTTTTGTTTTATTTATTTGACACAGAGAGAGACCACAAGTAAGCAGAACAGCAGGCAGAGAGAGAGGGGGAAGCAGGTTCCCTGCTGAACAGAGATCCTGAAGAGATGCAAGGCTTGATCCCTTGAGGTTCAATCCCTTGGGGCTTGATCCCAGACCCTGAGATCATCACCTGAGCCGAAGGCAGAGGATTAACCCACTGAGCCACCCGGGTGGAGGATTAACCAATTGAGCCACCCAGGTGCCCCAGAGAGAACCAATTCTTGACTTTGCTTATCCTCTTTAGTTTATATTTGTTTTTTCACCATACTTTTACTTTTATTTTTATTACTTTTCTTTATGTTTAAGTTGAACACTTGCTTGAACTTTTCAGTTTTTCTTCCTAGCCAATATAAGCATTTGTAGCTAAAATTTTTCCTCAAAGTAATATTCTGATTGTATCCACAAGTTCTGATATATACTATTTTTGCTAGTATTCAGTTGTAAACATTTCCCAATTTATTTAGAAATAATTCCTTGGACTTCAGATTCATGTAGAAATGTGGTTTTAAATTTCCAACTGCTCAGGGAAGTATTTTCCTTTAAGTTGTTGTTGATTTTTTATTTAATTTCATCATCGCTTCTAGGCCTTTTGGCTAAGATCAAGTGTATTTAATTTCATCATGATCAAAGAATACAGCCTAAATGGAAAAGTCTGATACAGCAGCAGTACAAAAACTCACACAGTGATCACCTTTGGCTGACTGGTTATCAAGAAGAAAGAATAGCCGTCTATGGAAACTAAAAAGGAGGTATTAAACTAGGCAGAAAGCTCAGAAGTTGTTTGCTAGATAATTTCTGAATCAGAAGTCGTGACAGAGTTTCAGTCTTAGCTGGAGTTCTCTTAAAAAGCAGTGCCTGAGACCAAAACATAGATGCTTGTAGTTTATTTGGGAATGTGAACCCAAGGAGCACAATACATGAGAAGGAGAGTGAAAAAGGTAAATAAGAAAAGGCAATACAGAAATGTGTATGAGGTTGGCCACCCCCCACAACCTTTATAAGGTTCCTATAGGGACCTTCATGGGATTCCTCAGACCCCTTGTGCACTATTGGAGGGAATGTAAGTCTATACAGTCATTATGGAAAACAGTATGCAGATTCCTCAAAAAATTAAAAATAAAACTACCACAAAATCCAGCAATCCCACTTCTGGATATACATTCAAATGACAGGAACTTAGGATCTAAAAGAGATAGCTGCCCCCCTATGTTCACAGCAGCACTATTCACAATAGCCAAAATATGGAAACAACTTAAGTATCCATTGATAGATGAATGGATAATGAAAATGTGAGATACATATATAAATAAAATGGAATATTCATCACTCTTTTAAAAGAAGGCAGTCTTGTCATTTGTGAGAACATGGATAAAACTGGAAGACATTACTACACAAGGTGAAATAAGCCAGACACAGAAAGACAAATATTCTATTATCTCAGTTATATGTAGAATCTTAAAAAATCAAAATCAGAACCAGAGTAGAATGGCAGTTGTCAAGGGTTGGGAGAAAGGTGATGGGGAAATGCAGAAATGTTGGTCGAAGGGTATAAATTTTCAGTTATAAAATGAATAAGTTCTGGGAATCTAACAAAGACATTGGTGACTACTGTTAATACTGTACTGTATACTCGAAATTTGCTAAGAGAGCAGATCTTAAGTGTTCTCATCACACACAAAAAAGTGTTAACTATGTGAGGTGATGGATGTGTTGATTAACTTGATTATGGTGACTGTTTTATAACATATACATGTATTAAAACATCATATTATATAACTTTAATAATTACATTGTACAACCTAAATCTGTCCCATTTTTGTCAATAATACTTTAATAAAGCTGGGGACAAAATAAATACATATAAGCAAACAAATAAGAACCCTTCCTTGGAAAACTGTTTCAGAATTGTCCACCCTGGTAAACGAATGGGAAACTATTCATCTCTTATTTATGCTCACCTTGGTCAAGGGTAGCCTCACGCTTCCAGTGGACATATAGATGCAGAAGAGATCCTCCGGCATTAGAGAAGGAAGTGAAGAACAGAAGGTATAGGCCTGAGCCAAGGCACTGTCCCATTGCACCTGCCAAAGTCTTTCAAAAACCTCAAGATACCAGCTCTAAAGCATTCCTAGGGTAAGAGGTGTGGCGAGAGGATACTGAAGTGCCACAAAAGAGATGCCTAATATGCTCTTAAGGCTAACTAAATTTCACTTTGCTTTCCTTTGTCTGTTTTGGGATTATGATTTCTATGGCTCTTCTTGAGGAAAAAGGTTGCTTAAGTTGAAGGATTCAAGTGTATCTGAGTCTCTGCAAATTCAGAGGACTTGGAAATTCAGATGCAATCCTATCATCTTCCCATTCTAAACCATTTAATAGATTTTCATTTCTTTTGAAATAAAGACCAGAATCTTTTGGAGCCTTTCCACCTCAGCAAAGCTTCATTTTATGCCTATCTTCCTATCTCTCTGTGCTTTAGCCACACTGGTCTTTCTCAAAAGCCAAGCTACTTTCTCCTGAGGCCATTCATTCATATGTGTTATTTTTTCTGCCCCTTCTCCTATTTATTTTTCTTTTCAAATCTTATCTCACATGTCTAAGAATTACCTCCAAGAATTCATTTCTGTTTACAAAGATTCTTTTAGGACCTCCTGTTGTTACATGCCCTCATGATATTTAATACCATTTGAAACTATGTTTATCTTCATGCTTATATGACCCATGCTGATCTCATCCATTAAACTAGAAATATCAAGGGAATGAGGGGGTATGTAATTCATCATAATCTACCTGATGCCTAAACTTAGTTACGTGCACCTCGGAACAGAAATGTTCATAGACTCAAAGTTTTCTTAGAAAATAATCTGTGTCCTTCCCATCCTTACTGAGTATAATCTCAAATTCTTGGCCCTTATCATTCAGTAATCCTTCCTAGAAAAATTGGTATGTTCAGAATGCTTTCATTTTTGTTCCCTGGGACAAATTTTGTTGATTAGTTCCTACCTTGAAACCTTTCTCACTGTGTTTCCTCCCTAGTTGGAATGTCCCTCTATTTTCTAGCCATGAAAGTTCTTCCACATTTTGAGGACTGGCTCATGTTGCTCCCCTCAGACTCAGTAATTAATCTTCCTACAGAACTACCGAATCCAATTTTATCTCTTCTGTGGCTTTGTTGTTGTTGTTTAGACTTGTGTATATGTGTGTGTGTGTGTGTGTGTGTGTGTGTGTGTGTGTGTGTGTGCTTTGTGTGCATACCTCCAGCACTCTCATGGATAATGGGCACATTTATTTTAGGACTTAGACCAGAGGTCTTCAGTCATCAGTATGCAACCAAAGTCCAAATGTGTATTTTCTTGAAACCAACACAACCACTCTTTAGTAAATGTCAATAAGAGTTAAGAATTGCAGAAACACCTGATACAGAAAAGTGGAGGTAAGTCAAATATGATTTACTCATCTGAATTATATAAAATAAAGTCATCATAATCGAGGTACCCAGTAGAAAAAAATTGAGTCTCCAACCTGTAGAGACATGTATAGATTTCCAAAGCCTCACAGTTGCAGGTGACAACATCTGTATGAGCAAGAATCGAATGAAAACTCTTGGAATCATAGCAGTCAGCTTTCACCTAATCAGTGTATGTGTCAAGGACCACCTCATCTTGGCCTGGAGCACCCATCAATCTCAAAATTCTGCTATTTACAACATAAACATGGACTATACAACATATAGCCAAGCTCTCAAACCCCATGCTCACATTTTCCAGGTGCAGTCAGGATTGGTCTGATAACATCCCAGAACCCAGTGCTACAGAAGTAGAAAAGATAGCCTGCCAGACATCTCTGGGAAATATAATGGGCTCTACTCATTCTATAAATCCATATATTGCCTTGTTGCTATTATTATTGTCTTTTTAATTTTCAGTATCTAAAAATAAGAACACAAAGACCCAGATTTTCTGTTTCTTTTAAAAATTCAGAAGGCAACCGTGGAGAAAGCTTCCCTGGTGGCTACAAAGTAGAGACTTTACTCTTGAAAAGAAAAAAAAAAGAAAATTTATCCTATTTCCCACCAATTATTACATTTCCATGGACAGCTACATTCATTTCCATTACCTACCAGGATGTTATAAGCCTGTTTTGAATCATGACCTGAATTATAAGCTCTTTGTGGGCAGGGGCCTTGCCTCACTTAGTTCAGCTTTTTCCACATCACCTAACACATGGTATTACCTATAAGCATTGGAAAGAGTAGACTGGTTTTAAGAGCAGTAGACATGTAGTTCAAATCCCAGTTCTTCCTATTTGTAGTTTTATGGCCAGGGAACGAGCTCTTCATTTGTCAAGTAGAAACAAATGTAATACCCATTTGATAAGGTTATTGTGAATTAGATAACTTTGAATTAGATATTTGCAAAATATCAGAAATATAGTAGGCACTCAATAGACGTTCATTTATCATTTTTATTTTTACTTGATTGATTGTGGAATACATGCAAAGAAAAATGAAGGCTAGGTCACCAGGCCAGAAAGAGACACATTAAACAGATGGCAAGACAAAAAGATGAGGCATGAGAGAACAGAAGAAGTCAGGAATGGTGAAGTTTAAACAGTGTGGAAATCTGAGCACAAAAGGGCCTAGATAATGCTGAATACATTTTCTTCTCCAATAAGGAGGACACAAGCCATCCCTGCAGGCTGTACAGATTTCCTGTTCTATTACACAAGGACTGTTCTCGCACTGTGCTAGCCCATAATTTACATGGCAAGTGAAAGTAGGATCTAAGACAGTAACACAGAGCCTACTAAGGCTGGTACTCTTACAGGTCAGGTAGGCCAAGCATCTGCAACATAAAGTAATAGACTCACATCCTTCACATCTGCTCCCTATGAGGACAGCAACTGCAAACACATAATAATAATTATTTATTATTAACACTTTTATAATATATGTTGCTTATACTGTTATATTGATCTCTCGCTATGAGTTAGACCCTATGTTAAATGTTTTACATATTTTGCCATGATTAATTCTAAAGACTATAGAATAAGTTTGAATATGTACTATTATTAGCCACCTTTTATAAATATGGAATCCAAGATTCATAGGAATTAAATATCTTGTTATTTCTCACATGGATACTACATTTGAAGCCACAGTTTGAATCAACAGCTGTCTAATTTCAGAACCCTTGTTCTTAACTAAAAAATAAAAAAGAAGAATGGAGAGGAGGGAAGAGGAGGGAAGAGAGAAGAAAAGAAAAATTTTGTTTTGCATGGGAAAAATACCCAGGGTACCCAAAGGTTAATTCTGGCTATCTGCAAGTCACGTAAATTTTAATTAACATTTTCTAATTTTCAAGAATAGACATTGAATATTCATAACTTTTAAGAACCGATAAAAATATATTTTTTTAAAAATCTTGTTGTGCGGTGCCTTGGGTGGCCCAGTGGGTTAAGCCTCTGCCTTTGGCTCAGGTCATGATCTCAGGGTCCTAGGATCGAGTCCCACATCGAGCTCTCTGCTCAGCAGGGAACCTGCTTCCCCCTTTCTCTCTGCCTGCCTCTCTGCCTACTTGTGATCTCTCTCTCTCTGTGTCAAATACATAAATAAAATCTTTTAAAAAAATAAAATAATAAAATAAAAATTAAAAATAAATTAAAAAAAAACCTTGTTGTCATTGAACCATCAACATTGGTCATAACCATCATTATTGCTCAGTCAATTAACCATCGTCCTTGGTTGGTTTGTGATCTACTAAAGGAGAAAAACCATGGATATAAATAAATGGCTATATGACTATCTCATCTTCCATTGCTATTAGTAGGTATAGTGCTTTTGGTATCTGTTCTGTCCCCTTGCCCCTTATAAAGGCTGATGAAAAGATCAGTTACCCTAAAGCCATCTAAAATTGAAATCCAATGCTTTTGTCCCTCTCTGCAACACTCCCACCAGTGCTCCTCCAACTATAACATGAATACTGCCAGAGAATATACCACCTGCTAATGCAGGCTAGCTATCCTGGAAAGTTCTGACTTCTAGAAAGCATTTTTTAAATTTGGAACAGAGCTTTTTCCCCAGACCTCCATACACTGATCCCTGCTCTGTTTTCTAGGGAAAACAGAGATTAAATCCCACTATACTAAAATGGAAAGAAGGAAAATAAATAAGCTTAAAAACAAAAGGGAAGGGAAAAAACACATACGTAGAGAAACTAGAGTAATCCATATAAAACTTACTATTTTTTGCAAGTCAACCAAGAGTACTACTGCATTATTAGTGGCCCTCCGTAGATATTTGTTGGAGCAAGTGAACTGTTATTTACATACACTTGAAATTGTTCAATTTGTTACATCTATCAAAACTGAGTCTGCAATTCCATGGTTTTGGCAGTTCTTCACAAATGCAAGCCCTGATGTCCTTAACATAAAACTATGCTCCCTTCCTGAGCCAATCTTATAGTGAGCACATCAGTGGGTATTAATTCAGTGATCAGTATATATTTACTGGGCATTGTGCCACATACCATGATATGTTCTGGCATGAAGCAGTTAAAAAACAAAATTCCAGGTAATGTTGGAGTTTACATTTTAGAGGGATAGATTATAAGTAATAATATTGAATTTGATAAGTGTTATGAAGGAAAACAAAGAATGCAAGGGGATTAAGGGTGACTAGGATAGAAATGCCATTTTACATAGTATAATCAAGAACTTCCCTTTGATGACTCCACATTTGAGCAAAGACTTGAAAGAAATAAGAGAAAAAAAGCTCCATGTATCTCCAGATAGAGGGAATAGTAATACACAGTTCCTGAGATAAAAGTGAGCTTAGAGTAGTCAAAAAACAAGAAGAAGGAGGAAGCCAAGGGGAGAGTGGTGAAAGATATTAAGAGAAAGGAACAAGGAAGTACCAGGAAGTACCAGGAAGATGGTGGGAAGGAGTGGGATAAAATCGTGTAAGGTCTTATCATCCAGAGTATAATTTTTTTTAATTTTAAACTGAGAATTTACAGGAAGGTTTTGAGCCTGGGTGAACTGCTATAGTAACTTGACAGAAATAACTAAAAAGAGAATGAATAAAAGTAGGGATTTCCATTAAGAAGATATTAGAGGAATCAAATAAAAGTTGTGGTGACTTGAACCATGAGAGGAATACGGCAGGTGATGGCAAATGATCAAATTTGAGATACATGTTTTAAACCAGGAACAAGAGCAGTGACTGATAAATTAGAGATTGTATTACTCTGTTAGGGCTGCCTTAAAAAAACACCACAGGGGGCGCCTGGGTGGCTCAGTGGGTTAAACCTCTCCCTTCAGCTCAGGTCATGATCCCAGGGTCCTGGGATCAAGCCCCGCATTGGGCTCTCTGCTCAGCAGGAAGCCTGCTTCCTCCTCTCTCTCTGCCTGCCTCTCTGCCTACTTGTAATCTCTATCAAATAAATAAATAAAAAATCTTTAAAAAAAAAACAAAAACACCACAGGTGGTTAAATAACCAAAATCCATTGTTGCACAGATCTAGAGGTTAGAAATCCAAGACCAAGGTGTTGGCAGGACTGGTTTCCTCTCTGATGCTTCTCTCGTTGGCTTGCAAGTAGCCATCTTCTTTTCCCTGTACCTTCACATAGTCCTTCTGCTGTGTGTATCTGTGTCCTAATCTCCTCTTCTTATAAGGACAATGGTCATATTGAATTAGGACCCACACCCATGACTTCATTTTACCTCAATTATCTCTTTAAATAAGGCCCTATCTCCAAATGCCCTCATATTCTGAGGTTTTGTGGGTTAGGGCTTCAACATATGAATTTCTCAGGGCCAAAATTCAGCCCATAACAGATGTAGAATTTCAGAGGAAGAGCAGTCTCCAGAATGAACTTACATCCTGAACACTAAAATTCTAGTTACCACTTCTTGAAAAAGGGAGACCAGGGGAATAGGAGTATGAAGGTAAAAATCATCCAGGTGGCACACCTAGTAAACTGTTGGATGGGACACTGGTATTCAGGAAAAGTCAAAGATACTAGGATGTTTGTCAACAAATACATGGCATTAAAACATGGGATGGTTGAAATCTCTTTCAGAGTGTATTTGGGTAGAGAATAGAATAAGAATGCAGATGGAGACCTCTGCCATTCCAGTATACAAAATTCTAGTATAACCATTCCAAAATAGTAAAGGAGTCACCATTGAGATAGGAGGGCCCAGAAAAATGCACCTGTGAAGGATAGTGAATAAAATTTTAAAGAAGGAGGAAAGTATCAAATGTATCAAAGTTTGAAAATAAGACTAGTAACAAGACCACTGGATTTTTCCACCTGAAGGTTATTAGTGACTTTGACTAAAGCAATACTGATAACATGGTAGAGATGAAATCTTAACTCCCCACATATAACAGTTGGTTTCTGCATCACTTCTGCTACTTTACTCCCAGCAGCTAGAGTGCATAGAGTGGACAGCAATTATCTGGATGTCAACCTGGATCCAGTTATCTTCTGACTCTATGATTAGGAACTCCAGTTCCTCCATTTGATTAAGAACCTGATAGCTCACCTACCACTTGCCACTTTATTCTTGCTATGAGATGAAGCCAACTTCACTTGAAGTTCTCCAAATCAAATCAATCACCCCAAAACATAAGTCTTCTACCCATTCAGAACAAGAATCCCAGTTGCCTACCTAGAAATATGTGATGTCATTTTAAACACTCTCTCTCTCAGACAATTTGTATTATTATCTGAGCTGATACTTCTGGGGAGTTACCTAAAAGGCTTGCCACCAGAAAATTATTCTAGATATAATAGATGATTATGTATCTAGGAGGCTATGCACCAGAATAATTCAAGCTGCAAATTCTTCTAACAGAGATCCTATTTTTGCAATCATCCATTTTATAAATTAAAGCATTTTTAAAATTAAAGCATTCTTTCCACACTATGGTATGTGAAAAGATTGTATCTACCAGGCATGCTGATGGCACAATGGTTATCTATTACATGGATATGGTGGTGTGTTTCATAATAGATGGCAACAACGATTTCACATCGATACACACTAGTTGTGGTTACTGTTAGCCATTTTGGTCAGTTAAATTTATTTTTGAAATTAAATTGCAGTCATGCAAGCATAAACAAACTGTAGGAATTTTGAATAAGCCAAGTTTATGCAATACAATCTGGGAGAAAAAAAAAAAGTGTTATCCTTTTCTTCTCTACTGCCCAGTCAGACATTCTCTGTAGGCCTATCTCATAACTGCTCCCCAGATGCTGTTTGTAAATCACAAAGTAGTCATCACTTAGTTAGTCATATGTCCAGTCAGGTATAGGAAAAAATAAATAATATCTAGACTTAGAGTTGAAATTCCTTCCCTTTCCCAGCTTAGAATTAAAGATGTGTGTTTGATTTTATTTTCCACTTCTTTTGTGCTTTTACTCTTCTTTCCTTACTTACCAGGTTGCTTCAGTATCTCTAGGGTTGAACAGAGGGGAGATAGAAAAGTTTTAAAGGCAGAAAAGTCTTAGCTTACTGGCCTACCATATGCTCATGTCTGTACTCTGTGGACTTGAGATAATCAAGAGGACTCATTCTCTCATAGAATGTTTCCATGGATTCTTTAGAAAGGCCCCTTGAATCAAATGCTGAAGTCTTTTTCTAAAGTTCCTTAACATGGACAATACACCCCTTTTCAACCTCTCGATATATATGGAAATTTCCACAAATAATCTCTTTTTTTCGTTGCTGGTATTCCATCATCCTTTCAAAGTACTCATTGGACAATATCCCTTTAACATGACTTCAGCTTCCGTATCTCCCCCCTCACACACACACACACACACACATACACACACACACCTTCTCTCTCACACACACCCCTTTGTTCCTCACAAAACACACCTTGACTCATTGTGGGTAGAAGCAAAGCACATGTACTTCCACAACACAGCTACCTACCTTACTGCAAACACGCAGCTCCAGCCACAACCTTTCACTTTGAGACCTCTCAAGCAGGGTCCAGTACCAGACTATGCATCTTAATAGACTCGAGGGTCACAGGATCAAGTTCTCCAAGTGACCCTGAAACCCATTTCATCTGACAAAAAGGAAGAGCCACTGACAGCATTGCTCACGAGTCTACAGGACTTGCAGCACACTGACAATAAGCCAGAACATTCAGCTCAAATTCCCAGCCATTTTTGGTCTCTCCAATGTCTTAAATAACTGAGGAGGGAGGTAAACTAAATGCTAAGAAAACAGTTCTTGACTGCTTGCTTTCTAAATTCCATTCAGATAGATTTGCACATCACTTTGGAAGGTATTTGCCATCTATTTTCTTGAGATTTTCACTAATAATGACAGAAAAAAATGTATTTTTATCTTGCTACATTTGCATATAAACATATTGCATAATAAAAACATTTTCTTTTGGGAACTAATATATTTAAACTCTAGAAAAACTGTTCAGTCTAGATGGTCAAGTCAAAGATATCCTAGGTAAAGAAACTTCTATTTGGCTTTAAAATGTGGCCTAGTTATATGATGGAATACTGGTCAACAAAGCTGAATGAAGTAGATACACATTCAATAATAAAGATGAATCCCAAGAGTACTATGCTGAGAAAGAAAGCTAGACATAAAAGAGTACATATTTATGATTCCATTTAGATGAAACTCTAGCAAAGACAAACCTAAATTTTTAGTAAAGAAAGCATATCAGTGGTGCCTTAGAAAATGGGGAGGGGGGCTCACTAGAGTGGGACACAGGAATTTCAGAGGTGACAAAATGTTTGTGGTGAATATATGGGTATGTGGGTATATCAATTTGTCAAAGTTCATCAAAATGTACACTTTAAAAATTTTTTTTTAAATGTACACTTTAAATGGCTCTTTTTAAATTTTATATATATACATATAAAAATTGGATGTGAAAACTACACACCTGGACTATACCATATTTTCCCTTATGGAACTGCTTTCATTGAATTGTTCTTTATTTTTATGTTGTGTCATAAAGCCCCCAAAAGATATAATAATAAGTAGCCTTACCAACACAAGCTGTATTGTGTATTGTGAAGAGATGCTTTTGTGTGAGTTGTTCATCATTCCTTCTATGACAATAAACAGCAACAAAAAACATTCATTAATATGTGAGTTACTTGCAAACAATGTGTTTATTTTTATCCTATGGACACTAAATCACATAAAACATCTTTTTTTCCTTTCTCAGGTTACTTCCACCAAACTCAAAACTTTGAAACCTCTGGGTCTCATGGCATGCTTTCTGTATATTAACACAGCCTTGTAGTTCTCTTATTTTTCCTCATTAAGATTAAAGTATCCTGTATTGGCATTGATTTATTATTGCCAAAAGGAATGAAGAAAGTAAAGTAAAAAACAGATTCATGAAAACATCTGTCAACTAAAGAGAAAAGACTATAAAAGCAACCATACCAATAATTAAACTCCAAATGCTAAAGACCTGCCCGATCCCTTTAGAAACACACAAGACATAAAAATTCATCATAGAATTCAGGCATACCAAAAACAGATTCTGTTTTATGCCAGGACTATTGCTGAGAAATCTGAGCTGTGGGGTCAAGGGGAGACAATCTAAGGAAATCATCCTACTAGGAAGACTCTGAATCTTGTCTTGCAAAGGAAAGAATTATGAAAGAGTAACTTCAATTTTATTAACTGGAAAAAGGACTAAAATGCCCATTTCACCATTTTAATTAATACTTTTTGAAGGTATTAATTAAAATATTGTATGTGTGAGAGAGCCTGCTAGTGTTGGTGTTGAAAATAAAAAAGTTAATGAAAACTAAATTATATAAACAGTAGCTAAGAATACAAAGGTTGGCGGTTTATTACTGAAGAAAGAGTAATCCAAGAAGAGTGTGCATACCACATACAGCTGCTTATCAGACAATAAGGGCCTAAGATGAAAAAACAGCCTATAACTATTTCAGTATTTTCTCCTTCTGGCAATTTCTGATTGTTATTGTGCTCGTTCCTTCCACAGCTGTTCTCAAGTTCACTAGCCATCTTGTTGTGTTTTATCCTGTCAACATGTTTCTCACATCCTCTTCCATCTCCCCTTCTCAAGCATTCCCAGTAGAATCCCATATAACAAGCAACATTTTCTTCACATTTTCCTTTTATTTCTAGTTTGCTCCCAGCATGTCTTCACAGGGAGGGGGACAACATTGCCAAGACTTTCTTCAGCTTTAGTAGGGGAAACTGCTAAGCATGCTCCAATTTTTCTCTCTAGGTCCACAGGTGGTAAAGCCTTTATGTTCATCTACTGGCTCATTTGACAAGGAATAATTGAATATCTTCTTTGTGCTAACTGCTGTGTAACCAATGATTGCAAAGTGAGTTCACAAACAATACCTCAACAATCCTCAGCATGGTCTTGAAGTGGCCTTATCTATATCCTTATTTCACACAGGGAAAAACAACTGAGACTAAATGAGGCACAGTGACATTTCTAGCCTAAAGATTAGACTCTGATCTCTCACTCTCTGCAGTATGGCAGTTTAGAAGGACCCTCCTGTAACAACATAACTAATTCCTGGGTATATTAAAATAGACTTCATAATAAATTACAAACATATCATGAAGTGGGGGAGGAAAGAAGGAAAGAAAAACAGCAGAAACAAAGAGCTAAAACAAGATTTGAGAGTAGTGGGTTGTAGGAGAATATGGAAGCCAGGTACCTCAGGATAAGTGTCCACATTAGTGCTATGCTATCCTGAGCCCCCAGGAAAATGTACAGGATGAAGCTGGGACTGCTCCACTTTAAGCCTGGGCCCTCAATGAGGACTAGAGCAGGACTAAAACAGCAATGCCCACCAGTTTCCAGTAGAAACAAATGCCATCCTCTGAAGGAAAATGTCATGAGTTTAACACCTTTGGGTGCACTCAAAGTAAACTGAACCACGAAAATATTAACAAACACAAAAGGAAACAAACCACTATATGATTTTGGAGAAACAACAAATAATAAATATTTTTAGATGATCAAAGACCTCAACCATGAAATTTAACAGCATGAAATTTAACAGTGCATTCAATGTTTAAAGAAAAAGTTAAGACAGAATTAAGAACCTAGAACATAAAACTAAGCCACTCAAAAAAAAAGAGAGAAAAAAAAAGGAGGAGAAGAAAAAGCAGCAGCAGCAGCAGCAGAGCTAGTACTGTAGTACAGAAAGGTCAAAAAGGGGATAAGGGAAGACATATGCACAGAGGCAATGGGATGCCCATGACTGAGGCAGCAGAGTAGGTGGCAGAGAAGTAGCAAGGAAGGAGGGATTACCACAAAAGCTGCAGAAAGCCCAGTAGCCTATAGAATGTATTATAGTGCAGATATCCCATTGACAAATTCTTCCAACTTCTGTATATTTGAAAATGTCTATTTCATTTTTCCAAAAAAAAAATTTCCTTGAATATAAAATTTTAACAATTTTTTCCAGCTTTGCAATGATGTCATCTCATTGTCCTCTGTCATTTAATTTTTCTTTCAAGAAACAAGATGTCATTCAGATTGTTGTTCCCTTATGTGTAAAGTTTCATTTTTGTCTGGCAGTTTTCAAGATGTGTTCTTTACCTTTGATTTTAAACTGTTTGATTACTATATGGTTTTATTTGCATATACACTGGTTATTTTTTACTAAATTTCCTGGAGCTCTGCTTATTTTAAGTTTTTTAAATCAAATTTGTCAAATGTTCAGTGAATAAGTTTTCAAATAAGTTACCCTAGCAATTCTACTCTTAGGTAATAACCCAAGGGAAATGACAACACAGCTCCACAAAAAAAAAAAAAAAAAAAAAAAAAAACACTATACGAGAAGCATTATACTAGCAAAGATCTGGAAATAACCCAGATGTCCATTACCAGCTAAATGGAAGAACATACTATTAAATATTCAAACAACTGAATGCACTCAAAACAAAAAGGAATGAAGTACTAATAAATACAGTAATATGCATTAATTTGAAAAATATGATATTGAGTTTAAGTAGCCAGATATAAAATAATGTACTTGGCATGATACTATTTACATAAAATTTCAGAGCAGAACAGATAAAACTAAGCTTTGGCTGTAGATACTGGAACAGTACGGTCTGGTAAGGGAAATACTGACTGGGAGGAGGTACAACAAAATTTAAAATTTACTGGGGTATGAAAACATTTTAGACTCTAATTGGGGTGGTTATTACACAATAGTACCCCACCCCCCCAAAATCAAGGAGAAGGCTGAAAATTTAATTAAACATGTCCAAAGAGAGAAGTTGAGAAATGCAAACTAAATCAGAAGAAATTATACAAAGTAAAGCACAGAAAGAGCAAGAAAAAGTAAATTATAATAGAGACAGGAAAGACATTTTCTCTTTCCATTAATTTCACAAGCGAGGGGTTTGTATCCACATTTTGCAAACAATTAATCAAAAATTCAAGTTAAAACATTTTAAATATCTTCCTAAAATAATACAGAGCTGACAAGAGGCTATGAATCATTACACTGAAATCTATACAAAGGCAGGAATCCAATGAGATGAGTTGAGAAATGAAACCACCTTAGTTGTGAGGGTTTTTCCCAAACTTGTAAAAAGCTTAGATTGTGAGAGTCTCCTAGGACTTAGGGCACCATAATAAAAGCTCAGGAACAATAATATCTGTACCTGAAGGGGCAGTTCACTTAGGTAAGAATGACCTAAATAAACCCATCCAACCCGGTCCCAATCCTAGGCAACTGAAAGGAAACATGCTTTGCTTCTGAGGTTGAGGAAGGGAGATGCCGTGTGGAAATAATGGCACAGGAGCTTTAAGGCTATATGTAAATCTCAAGTCTATTTATGGCTAAAATTTTTACCATTTTGTAGTTCTGAAAACTTCAAGTAGAAGCAAGATAAAAGTGGTCCTTGATAAGAAAGGCTCCTTGGTGACTGGGAATAGCCAACTCAAAGATACTGGAGATAAAAGCAGCTCAGAGAAGACCCACAAATAATTTTCTATGGACACTAAACATTTCACAGTCAAATATGAGCCCAGAAGAAAACAAGGCACCATGAGGAGAATCATCTCACAAAATGAATTAAAAATAAACCAGCAGAAACAAACTCATATGAACTTCAGAAAAATTTGCTAATTTTGCAATTATCAACTCTTATTTACTTCAAATACATTTTATAGCAAGGATGTACAGAAATTGAAACTCTTGTAAATAGTGAAGCCATTGTAGAAAATGTCTGGCAGCTCCTCAGTAAATTAAATAGAGAACCAACAAATTATCTAATCTGCTTGACCAACTTCTTTCTTCAAAGCCCACTCAAACCTACTAACCTATCATATAGAGTGGACATCTTTATCCTCCATATTTCAGTGTTTGATGTGTGGCCATTCAAATGACTAGACTTTCAGTTCAGGAAGATGTGGGATTCAATCCTAGATCTGCTACTTTTTAGATTTGTGATACTGACCCAATCAATTAATTTATCTTAGGTTCAGTTATAATATCAACCATGTAGGAACTAGTGATAATTAGGGCTTATTTTTGTGCCAGACATCTCCTAAAGTTCTAAGGGCCATGAGTGTAATAGCATAGGCATTTAATAAACTAAAACATCAAAAATATTTTACTTCCCTCTATGTCTATTTCCTTTAAGATCTCATAGATTGTCTATAATTCTATGTCCAGTTTCTAGCACAGTATCTGGAATATATCAGGTTTAACTGTATGTCTCTAACTATCAGTAGGGATCTTTGTAGTATAATTAAAATTCTGACTCATGAGACTACTACAGGCTATATTTTGTCATCAGTAAGACACCAGATGGAAAACTCCACTCATGAGCAGGACAACATCAAGCTTTCCTCTTCAACAGGACCCCCTGTAATGGTCTAGCACATCAGTGTACACAACTCTCAGGGAGGTATCTATTTCTCGGGTGACTGCTCAGATGCAAGGAGATGAAATTCACATCAGACAGGTTTATCACTTCTCCATTCATACTTAACAATTATCTCTAAAATTTGCTGACTTAAAACAACAAACCTCCCCCTACTCCTTAATTGCACGTTTTCTATTGCTCAGGAATCTGGGTGTACTTTACCTGGGTCTTCTAGCTCAGGATTTTTCCCAAGGCTGTAATCAAAGAAGCAATGCAGTCATCTCATGACTTAACCTGGGGAGTATTCACTTATAAGGTCATTGGTTTGTTTGTTGGCAGAGTTCAGATTCTCACAGGTTTTTTGGACTGAGGGCATCAATTCTTTTCTGGCTACTGGCCTGATGCTTCCCTAAACTCCTGGCTATGTGATCCTCTTTATATAACAGCTTATAACACACCACCCACACTTCCATCAGAGCACAAAATCAAGAGGTTGAACAAAAACAAAACCGGGGTCTTTTTGTAACTAGTCTTGGAATCAACATTCCATTAATTTTGCTCTATTCTATTTGTTAGAAGTGAGTCACTAAGTCCAGCCGAAATTCAAGTGGAAGAAATCACACAGGGCATAAATAGCAAAAGTAAAGCACGACTGGGATCCAATTTGGAAGCCATCTACCACAGGCATGGTGGAACGCTAAGTAGCTTAGATGCCTCATTTCCAACAAGAGTCAATAAATCTTGTTTCACTCAGGGATCAGACAGTTACAAATTATTGTACTCTGGAAGTCTAAGTTATAGTATTTGCATGAGACATTTATAATTCTCCTATAGTTTCTAACATCTTTTTTAAAAAAGTTTTTCTGAGATATGGCTGCCACATAAAAAGTTATAAACATTTAACATGTAAAATTTGAAAGGCATAGGTATAAGTATATAACCACAAAACCATTATCACAATCAACATCATAAAATTATATTACCTCTCAAACTTCCCCCTGCCCCTTTGTTTTCTTTTCCTTTATGGGAAGAACATGCAACATAAGATCTACCCTCTTAATGAATTTTTAAATATACAATACAGTACTCAATAATAGTCCCTATTTGTACAAATTTCCAGATATTTTACATAACTGAAACTTTGGACCCTTGACCAATACCACCCTACTCCTCCCTCCCCTCAGCTGCTGGCAATCTCCACTCTACTCTCTATTGCTATGTGTCTATTTTGGATGCAATCCCTATCAGAATTCCACATTCCCTGATTTCAAAACATATCACAAAGTTACAGTAAGCGAAGGAGTATACTAAGTATACTTGTGGCATATATAAACAGACATATAAACAAATAGAATAGAGAGCCCAGAAATAAACCCACACATGTATAGTCAACTAATCTTTGACAGGGACACCAAGAATACACTATGGGGAAAAGACTGTCTCTTCAAGAAACGGTGTCGTTTCCACATGCACAAGAATGAAATTGGACTGTTGCACCATACACGAAAGTGAACTCAAAGTAGATTAAAGACTTAAATGTAAAATCTGAAATAATAAGACTTTGAAGAAACAGGGGGAGAACACTTCTAAAGATTGGACTGGACAATGATTTTTGGATATAACACCAAAAGCAAAAGCAACAAAACCATAAATAGACAAGCGAGACTACAACAAACTAAAAGTCTTCTGCACAGCAAAGGAAGCAATTAACAAAATGAAAACACAACCTACAGAATAGAAGGTTATCTGTAGACCATATATCTAATAAGGGCTTAATACCCAAAATACATAAGGAACTCCTACAACTCTGTAACAACAACCAAAAAAAAAAAAAAAAAAACCACCTGATTTTTAAAATTAGCAAAAGACCCAAATAGACAATTCTCCAAAGAAGATCAACAGCCAATATATGAAAAGGCGTTCATTTTGTTTTATTCAACTAATTGAATGTAACTACTGAATTGTGGAACACTGCATCAAAAACCAATAATGTACTATATGCTGGCTAACTGAACATAATAAAAAAAATTAAAATAAAATAAATAAAAAATAAAAAGAAAAGTAGTTCGATATCACTAATCATTAAGAAAATGCAAATTGAGAGGGAGGAGTCAAGATGGCGGAGAAGTAGCAGGCTGAGACGACATCAGGTAGCAGGAGATCAGCTAGATAGCTTATCTAACCATTGTGAACACCTACAAATCCAATGGGAAATCAAAGAGAAGAAGAGCAACAATTCTAGAAACAGAAAACCGATCACTTTCTGAAAGGTAGGACCTGCGGAGAAGTGAATCCAAAGCGACGGGAAGACAGACTGCAGTGGGAGGGGCTGGCTCCTGGTAAGCGGTGGAGCAACAGAGCACAAAATCAGGACTTTTAAAAGTCTGCTCCACGGAGGGACATAGCTCCAGAGGCTAAACCGGGGGGAAGCCCACGTGGGTTCAGCGTAATCCCAGGTCCCACGGTGTCACAGAAGGACCGGGGGTGGCTGAGTGTCACAGAGCTTGCAGATATTAGAGCAGGGAAGCCAGCTACAGAGACAGAGCTGAGGAGTGAGCTCTCAGCTCAGGGTTACCTTGAACCGGGCACAGGCTGGGTGAGCTCTGTGTGGCCGGAGGCCAGGGAGACAGAGTGACTGAGCACTTGTCTCCAAGCACACAGCTGGAAGCCAGGGAGATGGAAGCGACCGAGCGCTTTTCTCCAAGCACGATCGAATGAGTGCTTTTCTCCAAACGCAGCCAGAGGCCAGGAAGACGGGAGCGATTTGGCGCTTTTTTCTGAGGGTGCACTGAGGAGCAGGACCTTGAGCTCTCAGCTCCTCCGGGCCAGAGACGGGGAGGCTACCATTATCATTCCCGTTCTCCAGAACTCTACAGAAAGCATTCAGGGAACAAAAGCCCCCGAAAACAAACCCGAGCGGATTACTTAGCCTGGCCCCTGATAAGGGCAGGGCAATTCCACCTCCGGCAAAGACACTTAAGAATCACTACAACAGGCCCCTCCCCCAGAAGATCAACAAGAAACCCAGCCAAGACCAAGTTCACACACCAAGGAGAACAGCGGAATTCCAGAGGAGGAGAAAGCAAATCTTATCTGGACAAAATGACAAGGCGGAAAAACTCACCACAAAAAAAAGAACAAGAGGCAGTACTGAAGGCTAGGGACCTAATCCATACAGACATTGGTAATATGACAGATCTAGAGTTCAGAATGACAATTCTCAAGGTTCTAGCTGGGCTCAAAAAAGGTATGGATCATATTAGAGAAACCCTCTCCAGAGAGATAAAAGCCATTTTTGGAGAAATAAAAGAACTAAAATCGAACCAAGTTGAAATGGAAAAAGCTATTAATGAGGTACAATCAAAAATGGAAGCTCTCACTGCTAGGATAAATGAGGGAGAAGAAAGAATTAGTGACATAGAAGACCAAATGACAGAGAATAAAGAAGCTGAGCAAAAGAGAGACAAACAAATACTGGACCACGAGGAGAGAATTCAAGAGATAAGTGACACCATAAAACGACACAACATTAAAATAATTGGGATTCCAGAAGAAGAAAGAGAGAGGAGAGCAGAAGGTATATTGGAGACAATTATTGGAGAGAAGTTCCCTAATATGGCAAAGGGAACAAGCATCAAAATCCAAGAGATACAAAGAACGCCCCTCAAAATCAACAAGAATAGGTCTACACCCCGTCACCTGATAGTAAAATTTACAAGTCTTAGCAACAAAGAGAAAATCCTCAAAGCAGTCCAGGAAAAGTAGTCTGTAACATACAAGGGTAAAAATATTAGATTGGCAGCAGACCTATTCACAGAGACCTGGCAGGCCAGAAAGAACTGGCATGATATATTCAGAGCACTAAACGAGAAAAACATGCAGCCAAGAATACTATACCCGGCTAGGCTATCCTTGAAAATAGAAGGAGAGATAAACAGCTTCCAGGACAAACAAAAGCTGAAAGAATTTGAAAACACCAAACCAGCTCTACAGGAAATATTGAAAGGGGGCCTCTAAGCAAAGAGAGACCCTAAAAGTAAAATAGACCAGAAAGGAACAGAGATTATACTAACAGTCACCTTACAGGCAATACAATGGCACTAAATTCATATCTCTCAATAGTTACCCTGAATGTTAATGGGCTAAGTGCCCCAATCAAAAGACACAGGGTATCAGAATGGATAAAAAAACAAAACCCATCAATATGCTGCCTACAAGAAACTCATTTTAGACCCAAAGACACCTCCAGATTTAAAGTGAGAGGGTGGAAAACAATGTACCATGCTAATGGACAGCAGAAGAAAGCTGGGGTGGCAATCCTTATATCAGAGCAATTAGATTTTAAGCCAAAGACTATAATAAGAGATGAGGAAGGACACTATATCATACTCAAAGGGTCTGTCCAACAAGAAGACCTAACAATCTTAAATATCTATGCCCCTAATGTGGGAGCAGCCAACTATATAAACCAATTAATAACAAAATCAAAGAAACACATCAACAATAATACAATAATAGCAGGGGACTTAAACACTCCCCTCACTGAAATGGACAGATCATCTAAGCAAAAGATCAACAAGGAAATAAAGGCCTTAAATGACACACTGGACCAGATGGACATCACAGGTATATTCAGAACATTCCATCCCAAAATAACAGAATATACATTCTTCTCTAGTGCACATGGAACATTCTCCAGAATAGACCACATCCTGGGTCATAAATCAGGTCTCAACCGGTATCAAAAGATTGGGATCATTCCCTGCATATTTTCAGACCACAATGCTCTGAAGCTAGAACTCAATCACAAGAGGAAATTTGGAAAGAACACAAATACATGGAGACTAAACAGCATCCTTCTAAAAAATGAATGGGTCAACCAGGAAATTAAAGAAGAATTGAAAAATTTCATGGAAACAAATGATAATGAAAACACAACAGTTCAAAATCTGTGGGACACAGCAAAGGCAGTCCTGAGAGGAAAATATATAGAGGTACAAGCCTTTCTCAAGAAACAAGAAAGGTCTCAAATACACAACCTAACCCTACACCTCAAGGAGCTGGAGAAAGAACAACAAAGAAAGCCTAAACCCAGCAGGAGAAGAGAAATCATAAAGATCAGAGCAGAAATCAATGAAATAGAAACAAAAAAAACAATAGAACAAATCAACAAAACTAGGAGCTGGTTCTTTGAAAGAATTAATAAGATTGACAAACCCCTGGCCAGACTTATCAAAAAGAAAAGAGAAAGGACCCAAATAAATAAAATCATGAATGAAAGAGGAGAGATCACAACCAACACTAAAGAAATACAAACAATTATAAGAACATACTATGAGCAACTCTATGCCAACAAATTCAACTATCTGGAAGAAATGGATACATTTCTAGAGACATATAAACTACCACAACTGAACCAGGAAGAAATAGATAACCTGAACAGACCCATAACCAATAAGGAGATTGAAACAGTCATCAAAAATCTCCAAACAAACAAAAGTCCAGGACCAGACGGCTTCCCAGGGGAATTCTACCAAACATTTAAAGAAGAACTAATTCCTATTCTCCTAAAACTGTTCCAAAAAATAGAAATGGAAGGAAAACTTCCAAACTTATTTTATGAGGCCAGCATCACCTTGATCCCAAAACCAGACAAGGATCCCATCAAAAAAGAGAATTACAGACCAATATCCTTGATGAACACAGATGTGAAAATTTTCACCAAAATACTAGCCAATAGGATCCAACAGTACATTAAAGGGATTATTCATCACCACCAAGTGGGATTTATTCCAGAGCTGCAAGGTTGGTTCAACATCTGCAAATCAATCAATGTGATACAACACATTAATAAAAGAAAGAACAAGAACCATATGATACTCTCAATAGATGCTGAAAAAGCATTTGACAAAGTACAGCATCCCTTCCTGATCAAAACTCTTCAAAGTGTAGGGATAGAGGGCACATACCTCAATATTATCAAAGCCATCTATGAAAAACCCACTGCAAATATCATTCTCAATGGAGAAAAACTGAAAGCTTTTCCGCTATGGTCAGGAACATGGCAGGGATGTCCATTATCACCACTGCTATTCAACATAGTACTAGAAGTCCTAGCCTCAGCAATCAGACAACAAATAGAAATTAAAGGCATCCAAATCGGCAAAGAAGAAGTCAAATTATCACTCTTTGCAGATGATATGATACTATATGTGAAAACCCCAAAAGCCTCCACTCCAAAACTGCTAGAACTTGTACAGGAATTCAGTAAAGTGTCAGGATATAAAATCAATGCACAGAAATCAGTTGCATTTCTCTACACCAACAACAAGACAAGAAGGAGAAATTAAGGAGTCAATCCCATTTACAGTTGCACCCAAAACCGTAAGATACCTAGGAATAAACCTAAGTAAAGAGGCTAAGAATCTATACTCAGAAAACTATAAAGTACTCATGAAAGAAATTGAGGAAGACACAAAGAAATGGAAAAATCTTCCATGCTCCTGGATTGGAAGAATAAATATTGTGAACATGTCTATTCTACCTAAAGCAATCTACACATTTAATGCAATCCCTATCAAAATCCCACCCATTTTTTTCAAAGAAATGGAACAAATAATCCTAAAATTTATATGGAACCAGAAAGACCTCGAATAGCCAAAGGAATATTGAAAAGAAAGCCAAAGTTGGTGGCATCACAATTCTGGACTTCAAGCTCTATTAGAAAGCTGTCATCATCAAGACAGTATGGTAGTGGCACAAAAACAGACACATAGATCAATGGAAGAGAATAGAGAGCCCAGAAATAGACCCTCAACTCTATGGTCAACTAATCTTTGACAAAGCAGGAAGGGATGTCCAATGGAAAAAAGACAGCCTCTTCAACAAATGGTGCTGGGAAAATTGGACAGCCACATGCAGAAAAATGAAATTGGACCATTTCCTTACACCACACACGAAAATAGACTCAAAATGGATGAAGGACCTCCATGTGAGAAAGGAATCCATCCAAATCCTTGAGGAGAACACAGGCAGCAACTTCTTCCACCTCAGCTGCAGCAACTTCTTCCTAGGAACATTCCCAAAGGCAGGGGAAACAAGGGCAAAAATGCACTATTGGGATTTCATCAAGATCAAAAGCTTTTGCACAGCAAAGGAAACAGTTAACAAAACCAAAAGACAACTGACAGAATGGGAGAAGATATTTGCAAACGACATATCAGATAAAGGGCTAGTGTCCAAAATCTATAAAGAGCTTAGCAAACTCAACACCCAGAGAACAAATAATCCAATCAAGAAATGGGCAGAGGACATGAACAGACATTTCTGCAAAGAAGACATCCAGATGGCCAACAGACACATGAAAAAGTGCTCCACATCACTTGGCATCAGGGAAATACAAATCAAAACCACAATGAGATACCACCTCACACCAGTCAGAATGGCTAAAATTAACAAGTCAAGAAATGACAGATGCTGGCGAGGATGTGGAGAGAGGGGAACCCTCCTACACTGCTGGTGGGAATGCAAGCTGGTGCAACCACTCTGGAAAACAGTGTGGAGGTTCCTCAAAAAACTGAAAATAGAGCTACCCTATGACCCAGCGATTGCACTGCTGGGTATATATCCTAAAAATACAAACGTGGTGCTCCGAAGGGGCACGTGCACCTGAACGTTTATAGCAGCGATGTCCACAATAGCCCAACTATGGAAAGAACCTAGATTTCCATCAACAGATGAATGGATAAAGAAGATGTGGTATATATACACAATGGAATACTATGCAGCCATCAGAAGAAATGAAATCTTGCCATTTGCGACGACGTGGGTGGAACTAGAGGGTATCATGCTTAGTGAAATAAGTCAATTTGAGAAAGACAACTATCATATGATCTCCCTGATATGAGGAAGTAGAGATGCAATGTGGGGGGGTGGGGGGTAGGAAATGAAAAAATGAAAGAAGATGGGATCGGGAGGGAGACAAACCATAAAAGACTCAATCTCAAAAAACAGACTGAGGGTTCCTGGGGGGAGGGGGACGGGAGAGGATGGTGGGGATATGGACATTGGGGAGGGTATGTGCTATGATGAGTGCTGTGAAATGTGTAAACCTGGCGATTCACAGACCTATACCCCTGGGGATAAAAATACATTATATGTTTATTAAAAAATTTAAAAATTTTCAAAAATGCAAATTGAAATGAAAGGTGATATCACTTCACACCTATTAGGATGGCTATTGAAAAAAATGTTGCCAAAGAAGTGAAGAAAAGGGAACTCTTTTACATGGCTGGTGGGAATGTAAATGGATGCAACCACTATAGAAGTCAATATGGAAGTTCCTCAGAAAAAAATTTAAAGTTAAAAACTAAATTACTATTTGATCCAGCAATCCCACTTCTGAGTATGTATCCAAAAGAACTAAAATCTAGATCCCAAAGAAAATCTGTACTCCCATGTTCATTAAAGTATTATCCACAATGACCAAGTTATGGAAATGACCTAAATGTTTATCAAGGTCCATATGGATAAAGAAAATGTGATATATACATAGAGCGGAATATAATTCATCCTTTAAAAAGAAGGAAATTCTTCCATTTGCACAATATAGTGGGGATACACCTGGAAGGGATTCTGCTAAATAAATAAGACAGACAAATCCTGAATGATCTCACTTATATGTGGAATCTAAAATACTTCCTTCAACTTTAATTGCAACATTCAAACATTCTTAACACAGCAATGCAGTTTAGCAATATCACTGACATTCTGCCCTTCCCATATTGTCAGAACAGAAATAAGTTTAAGAAAGGTCAAATTCTCTTTACCACAATATGAAGTTACAATTTTTTTTAAATCAAGAATGGTGAAATACTAGAAAATACATATGGCTTTACCTAATAGTTTCTGTTTGATAAATATATGGATATCAAATTTAATTGAACTGAATTGAACTCACAAACACAAGGTTGGGATTGTTAGATATCAAACAATTGTATCTCGAAAACAGAACAGAGGAGGGGGCAAAGAAGATCCGGCCTAAGAATGCTACCTCAGCTAGGACTGTGAACTTAATGGTACACTGAAGATGACTGGAGGAAATCTGCTACAATAGAGGACAGGTATCACATCCAGAAAATGTAATTATTAAACAACTGTTTATTACTGTGCCAGGTCCCATTTCAGTTCAGGCCACTTAAACAAAATTGTCTGAACACTGACAAGATACTACGAAGTGTGGTAAGAGCTAGAAATAGACATGTATGAGCATGGTCCCTGATCATAATAAACCCATGTACTCACATTTACTGAGTGTCTACAATATGCAGACATCATCCTTGTAACTAAAGAGAAAAAGATGAATGAGATACCATCTCTGTCTTCAAGGCAATTGCGAACAAATGGAAATAGACATAAAAGTTATCAGTTAATATACAAGGCAGAGAGCAGAAGAGATGAAGCTGAAGAGGCAAGAGGAGACCAAATAATAGAGATTTTTTAAATCATTTTAAGGAAGCTGATCAAAAGTCCTGGAAGGTTTTCATCAGGGCAGTGTTGTGATCTGAAATACAATCCTTGCAGATGTGTGCAAGATGGTATAAGGTAAGTGGGAGTGGAGACAGAAAGAAAAGTCTTTGCAGAGAGGAAGAGGATCTGAATTAAGGCAATGGCAAAAGAATACTTTCTTTACTTCAGCTTCTGCTCACACGGACACCCAAATCAATCCATGCCACCCCCACCCCCATTAATTTGATAGAAACAAAGATCACTACCTTAGCTCTCTCCCGGCTGCCCTCTTCACTACTTCCCCACTTATGGCAAAGTCCCATCAAAAGATTCATTTAGAAAGACATTTTTCCCAGTGCCTGGTAAACAGTAGATACCCAAGACATTTGTTTTTGCTTGACCACATGAATCAGGGTAGCTGCTACAGAGTGGACACATGCCTTGCCTCCTGTTTTATTGGCTTCCTCCTAACTTGGCAAAAGTCCGTGGCCTTGAAAAGAAGGGACTTAGGCTAAAAAACACTGAGGAGCATCTGTGCTCTGTGTACATAGCACTGTTTTGAAATCTCCTGTCCCTGCTTCAAAGAGCTTGACAGCAGCCAGAACCAACTGTTTGGTTAATGAAATCACAAAGGCTAAACAATAAATAATAATCTATAACTTCCTTTCTAAATATTCACAATGTTCATAAGATAGAACTCAGTTTTATGGCTTAGAAGTCCTTTCATTATATAGTTATTTAAGTACTAGGTACTAGGTACTAGGGCAAGAAGATAAATCAAATATGGGTCCTACCTTATGTGGGTGCCCTTTAATAAGAGATGAAAAATCAATGACAGATAGATGATAGATAATAGACAAATAACTTGTCAATATAGTGGGTTCTAAGACAAAAAGAATAAAAAGGGTTTTTTCAGAGAAGAGAGAAATGCTGTATCATCAAACTCTACCTGGGGCGGGGGGGTTGCCTCACAGGAGAGGGGCTGTCAGAGCTGGGTATTTAAAGACGAAGAGTACAACAAGAGAGAATGGGAGGAAATTCCAAATTTGTTGAATAAGAGGCAACACTATTTAAGTATACAAGAACACACAATTAGAATTAAGTAGACTGCAGGCCAGACTGTAGGCAATGATAAATTTGTCAAGGTAATGCCCTCCCTTCTTAAATTGCAGAGGCTTTCCCATGTGCTTATTATGAGAAAGAGATATTTTGGATATGTACTTTCCATTTAAGTCAGCCTACATCTACATTGTACACTGTTTCAGTTTTTTCTGTATTTTCATCCTATTTCTAGCTCTTCATACTATTTGTTAGCTCCTCAGAGTTCCCAAGAAAAAAGAATGTAAAAAATTTTACCCTCTCTTTCTATCAAATAGTGACTGAGAAATACCACATATTTTTCAGAGAAAATAAAGTCTTGCTCTAGGTAAATAGCACATTAAATGGGAAGGTAATACAAGAAGTTTCATCATACACTCAATCTCTTTTATTTTTACTGCATGCAATGATCAACATTTCTTCATCTTTGGTGTAGAAAGTATAATAAAATCTATGGCACAAATTTGGCCAACACCGCAAGGCCCCTACTGTGTGGGTGGGATGGGATCTGCAACATAAGCCTCCAAATAGGTCTTTGAGTCAAGCTACAGATGGCATGACAGCTCCAGCGCCATCAACTGACCAGCCATGTGCTGAATATAAAGTGTGGATAACTGTCTCTGTAATGATCAGAGAGTCCTTCTTTGATATTCAAATGTACTACAACCTACTTAACAATATGGTCATCCAGCAATTCATGAATAGGACATAAAAATTTTGTTATTAAAAATTTCCAAATCAGTAGTCATTATTTTATCACTATGAAAACAACTGAGAATAGTTCCAGGCACTTGGAAAGAGAAAAATATTCAAGAATGCCAAGGATCCCCTACTCCAAAGCAAGGAGATAGAATACACTAAGACATTAAAAAGTCAGCCTCTTGGCAATTGCCCCTCAGGTACCTACAAGATACATAAGAGAAGGGTAAGGGAATTTTCCAGACACCTTTTTTTTTTTTAATTCAATAAGCCAACATAGAGTACATCATTAGTTTCAGATGTAGTGTTCAATGATTCATCAGTTGCATATAACATGCAGTGCTCATCACATCACGTGTCCTTGAAGGTAATCTGTACTTTAATCATTTTCCCAAATGGTAGCTGGGGGAAATTCTCCTGGAGTGGTTGGCAGAAGGTACCCTGCACTGTCATTGATCACTCTTTCTGATGTAATCTGCGGTTTTTCACTCCCTGGGCAAATCAAGTGGGTGGTAACTGACTTCTTCAATGGAAAAGTTTAAGGAAAAAAAAAATTAACTTATGATATCATTAATTAAAAAAAAAAAAGACAAAGTAGAACCACTCCTAAAAATATGAGGGAAACATGCAGGTATTAGAGTTGATAAAGCAATGGGCTGCATCTGGAGCTCTGTGGGAAGAAAATAAAAATTGAGACTTTCAAATATAAAGACATGAAGGTAAAAAGAGTGACAATGAGAGCATACAGAAATATCCTTTTATCAAGCTGTTAAATGTGACTTTTCCTGCATCCCATCATTGCTTAGGACCTTGAAAGTAGGGAAAAATTCAAGAATGTGAGGTGCGTGCACACACCTCTTAGCAAGATGGCCGACCCCACATGAAGAACATGCTGAGATTATGAAATCAGTTCTGCTGATACTCACCGATCATGCACATCCAAGCTGTAACACAGTAAGACGAAAGAGAACGGTAGTAAGTAAATAAATGTTTTGAGAGAGTTGTCACTATGCGTTGGGGGTGGGAGTGGTTCAAGGATAGAAAGGAAGAGACTTCTCGCAAATGAAGGGGGCTTCACGGCACAGGGCTTGGCCGGTATTCTGGAATTTGAAGGACCTGGGGACTAACTCCTGACTCAAGCCTGGAAAGTCCCAACCCGAGAGGTGTTGGCTACAAGAGGGCTGCAGTAAGAGGATCTACATTTCCCCTGAAAAGAGGACAAAGGTATTAGATAAGAGGCGGCTTGGTATGCTCACTGACACTCGAGGAGAGAAGTGACATAGCAGAGTGGTAAAATGCTGAAAGGCAGAGGACCAATAGGGATTCATACACAACCAGCTTGAAGAGGAAAGAGACAGCAGGTGGGAGTCTCCAAAGAACACACAAAGCATATCGTGAAAAAAAAAAATGATTGTCAGTATTTAGCATCCCCATCTTCCCCATCTCACAGTCACTGTCGGTTGTCAATTCATTGCCTCTTACCCCAAACACAACCCCTTCAATATATGTTCTATGATAAACAACAAAACCCCTTTAACCATTGTCCTTTAAAGCGAGAACAAGGTTAAACTTTCTCACTACAGGGTGCTGGAGGGACACTGCAAGAGGAAGGAGCTGCCCTTGCAGTTCTACCAAGAGTCAGGGGTCAACATGAAGTCATGAGGTCATCTAGTAGAGTGCTGCCCCAGCCATGAGTGCAGAATGCAGTACCTCTGCCACTTTGCAGTCTCATTAGGCGACAACCTTTTTGCAGCCTTTTGTACCTGGAAACAAGAATCTCACTCAGCCTATGTGGTCTCAAGGCCTTCTGCCTACACCTGCCCTGGGACTCCCACTTACAAACCCACACTCCCAACAGCTGATTTCCTGCCATTCTGCTTGCACTCAATAAGAAAGACTACCTACTGTTTACTAGCAACTCCCCACAAGCTCTAGGCTAGCCAAACTAAGATATTTCTCTACTATGTAGTAGGCCTTCTTCTGCAAATAGGCCTGAACTCCTTCTTAGTTTGTCCTTCCTTGGACACTCTCCCTCAGCCATGGGGTACCATATATATCTTAGAGTTACACCTCTATCATACTTAATAGTTCTTTATGTTAAACTTCCCCTGTTGAAACTACTCATAGTTTCTATCTCCCAAATAGACCCAGAACACTACTATCATTGGTACAATTCCATAATTATACAGATCAAGTAAAACCTTCTGCAACCCATCTCTGCCCCCTTGCCAATCCCCTGCAACTCTGGAAAAGATGGATCAACTCAGTAGAAGGAGGTGGGAGGATGGTGGGAAGCAGAAGAGAGAGTTGATGAAATAAAGAAAACAATCTCCCTGACTCACCACAACCTGACTCAATATACCTGTTAAATTGTCTTATTCTGGGATAAGGGTTTCACAGAACTATTAGATTTATACTCTACGAACCTGTTGGCTACTGTGTCATTTTCACCACTATATCTTTCCAACTACTAGCAAAGAAGACTGTCATTTGTCAATAATTAATTTTTAATATTGTTGAGAGAATTGTTATGGTTAAGGACCATAGAAGGTAGAAAGAAAAGGTAACCAATATTTAATCAGAGAAGAGCAACCTTATTCAGAAATATGAGTCTTAAATTGAACCAAATTCAAGTAAATTTTTTTTAGATTTCAATCCCAAAGTGAAAGAAGCCATTATATTTCTTTATGAGTATGAAATTTATTAAGCAAAGGCCAGCCCCTGAAAAAGGATCACAAAATTTTATTAGACAAGCTATCCTCTGTTCCTAGCCCCCTTACTGAAATTTTAATCCCCTCTGCAGCATCTCTCTAGTTTATTTTCAAACAACCAGGAACAAGGAACCCATCCCCTCCCAAAAGGAGCTCATCCCAATCTCAGGGAGCACAAACAATCAGAAAATGCTTTCTTTAATTCCATCAGGGGAAACATAAAATGGTAAAGTCCCTTTTCCTCCTGACAGTCCTTAAATATTTAAAGGTGGCCATTGTATCCCTGGAGATCTTTCCTCATGACCCAAGCCGAAGGCAGAGGCTTTAACCCACTGAGCCACCCAGGTGCCCCAGGAAATAATTCTTTATTATTTGAAGTTATATTAAGTAAACCCTAAGTAAAAATGTTATACTCTAAAAGAGACTATTATACTGTACCAAAGTTTCAGTTTAAAAATTGCAGATCACTTTTGAAATGTGTCATCTGATTTATTTCAATTCCACAAACACTTGCACTACTCAAACAAGGCACTATGCTAAGCACTACACTTCTTTGAAGCCACACATTATGAGGAACAAAGAGAGGATGAAAGTACACTTGTTGGTATGATTAACACATAGTAAACCCCAATACAGGCTTAAATAGCAGGAGAAAAATTCATGTAGCACTCAATCATTTTTCAATCTAATGATGGAAATGAAGACACATAAGTGACAGTAAAACAAGGTCAACTTACACAAGAACTAAATTATGGAATATGCAAGTAGGTATGGAAAATTAACCAAATGACCTTTGGTTGGATAATCAAAAAAATTTTCCTAAAACAACTGGCATTTTAAATGAGCTTCAAAGGTTGAAAAGAATAGACAGGCCCATGGAGGTAAAAGTCCATAGGCAGAAGGAATGGAATAAATATAAGCTTGTGATCTTGAGAGAAGGTGGTAGTAGTGGATGGACAAGTGGAAGGAGATACTCCTCTAGGAACACAGACCCCATAGTTTAATACAATAGATATACATTCTATTCATCTTCAGGTTCCTGCAACCTCTCATATATCCATCACCTGCCCCTGAGTTAGTGGTGAAGGGAAGGAAGAAAATTAAGCTTGGAAGACAGGTAAGAAAGGAAAGAGAAAAAGAAGAAAGAGAGGAAAGTAAGAATCAATCAGAACAAGTATCTCATAGATGTCTCATAAATGAATTCTGGTTCAATCAATGTGAAAAAGAAGAAAAGAATATAAGTATCTGAAAAATATGAACACTGACTATATGTAATGATTTCAAGGAATTGATCAATTTTATGTGTGATAATAGTATTGTGATTGTGTTTTAAGTCCTTATAGAGATTCGTGAAATTCGTGAAATAAGTGAAATAGTGAAATAAGAAGTTATAATACAATAGGTTTTCACCATGAAAAACTGTCTCCTAAATAAATGATACCAGTAGACACTATCATTACCCACAGTATTTTAAGAATGCTTTTATATATTTCTACATGATTAATAACTAATTTTAGAAAATAAAATATACAATCTGAAATTAATTGTTATGTTACCCTTTCCAAAACATTCTTCTATCTTCATTACATGTATTTTAAATGTATAGGTAATTATGTTCTATTTTGGCAATAGTTAATAACACTTACTCAATGAATATTTGTTTAATGCTTTCTACATGTGAAGTACCTAGACAATGTATTAACAAGCTATAGCTTCTACCCTTAAGGAATACAGTATGCAGTCAAAGGGCTTAGTGTCCTTTGGTCAAGTACAGATTTACTTATTTTAATGGCTGGACTGAGCATGACCCTAGATTCTTAGAGCTGTAAACTGAAGAGATGGTATTCACAGAAGTTAGTTATCGGAATCAAATAAATGTCATCTTTTACTGGAACTCATAGATAGCAGTCCATCAGTTATCTAGAGAAACTTCTGAAAGAATGTAGATGATTATTCCAATGTATATAGTATAGTGACATAGGACTGTTAGAGAGATATTTTAAGAGACATTTAAGATATTTCTTAGGTTGCTTTTGTATGAAAGGTGTTATTTTAGGTCTGACCAACTCAAACAGACGTCCATTTCAAAGACCAAAAATTAAATACCGAAGAACTCTACTTTCCTAATTTAATTTTGACAGCATGGAAAAGTTTATGGTTTTAGTTCAAGTATATTTAGGGGGAAATTTTTCATATTCTTGCTAAAAGAAATAAAAGTAAAGCCTATCAAAACCCTATTGCTCCAGTTTTTCCATACCCTATATATAGAATTACAGCAATTAATAGTATGTCCCTGGCTCCCTGTCTGCATATTTTACCCCCTTAGGAGAAAATAACCCGGGATATTTCAGGTTAAAAAAAAAAAAAATTGTCCTTCTGCTTGTTAATTTGGAGGCACCACATTTCAAAGTGATTCATTGCAGCCATGAATAAGGAATGTCACCGAAATAGTGAGATGGCCTGAACCACTTTAGAAATTAATGGCCTGACTGTGATATACTGGCGTCTCTTTCACGCATCTATAATTGGAGTGCCAATTTATTTCCAATCATTTCAAGCACTGTAATTATAGAGCATCATCGTTGCCTGTTTAACATTCATATGGGAAGCTGTCATATCAATGTTGGCTTGGGGCCAGTATTTTGCAACTGAGAAACATGAACAAAATGTAAAGAAATATGAAAAGGTCTGGTTTGCTTTTCAAAGCCTGAGCCTTGGCCAAGGTGGGCAGAATTAAATGAGGCAGTGGAGCTGCTGACAGATTTTTAAGTCATAAAAGTTGCTTTTCAACATATCATCATTCAATATGAAGGGAGAAGAAAAACAAGAATAACAACAGATGATTCTTGTTGCACTGATACAAGGATGACATTTCAATAGGCATTCCTCGAGCATCTACTATGTGCCAGGCATTCTGCTAACACTGGAAATACTGAGGTAAAAACGAAACAACACCCACACCCATATATTCAGAATCGTGCTAACATAGTGAGGGTTAGTTATGGACTGCACACACCAGGAGAGGATTTTTAAAAGGTATCTGATGGATATTATTGTTTTCACTTCAAATCTGCCAATGCAAAGGCACAGACTGCATTAAAGGAGTACTTACAACATTTTCTCATAATTCTGGGAACCAAAAATAACTTGAAACTTCAGGTTCAAACAAAGTGTTGAGGCAGGAAATATTCAGACCAACCAATGAGCCCTCGTGCAGGACTAAGCATTCTCTCCATCTGCTGCCATCACAGCACTGTCTTACCTCTGGTAAGACACTCCCATCATATTACCTCCACAAACTCTAGAGCAAGGCAAGGAACATTTCTTGATCACTGCAGTATCCTCAATGCCCATCTCATCTAGGGAATCAATACTTGTTTTCTGAAAACTGAAATAATTAATACATAAATGAAATTCCCTTTCCTAACACTATCCACATTTGTCAGTTTCTTTCCATCCCATTTTCTACCACTTAGACCAGATCTTCAGCCTAACTGCCCTCTGCTCTTTACCTGGATCCTAGTGAAGGATTAAATCTTCTCCAACACTGTTATGCATGCCACACAACTTTCTCCAGAGCTTTTGATTATTCTCCATTGAATGCAAAATAAAATATCTCCTTAGCCTGGTAAACCTCTGTAAACTTATTCCTACTAAAGTGGAATGCTGTTCTGTAAAAAGCAATTAATAATGTGGTTTTTGAGTTGTGGTATTGGCAAAATTTGAATTTCAATTCATCAAATATTTAGCACCAATTAAGTGCTAGTTTTTATATTCATTATGAAAGTTATAATCATGGGAATTTTATGGATACATAAAAATTATGATAATGATAACTGCTTTAACAGTGAATTAAAAAATAATTAAATCAATAAGAAAAGAGAAGGCTTATATAAGAGACTATGAAACAAAAAATGTTGCCAGAGGATAGGCAGAAGGGGGAATAAAAGAATTTTGATAAACTGCATACTCAACGCTCTCACTCCTCCCTCGGAACCTTGAGATAGACTAAGTACTTGGCCCAGTCTGACAATTAAGAAGACGGTGCAATCTTCCTTTTGAACTTGGCTGGTAATCATCAATCTGTGTGAGCTTTTCATACACAAACCATTAACATTGACTAGGTAGAATAGATTTATAAGGGTAATTGGAATAGTGATTGTTGATATCAATTTACATGAGGAATTTTATTATTACTATTAGTAAAGCACAATGGCAATTACGAAGTGTGATTAATATGAGTAAGTCTGTAATTGAACTAATACTGATGATCTAATTAGAAAAGTCTGAAGTAATAAATTTGTTATGAAAAGGGAAAAGAAATGAAACTAACATTTAGCCCCCAGGATGTGCCCCAAACTATGCTAGACACTTTGTATGTTATTTCATTTTAACCTCAAAAAACCTCTAAAATCAACATTATTGTCAGAAATGAGTAAAAGAGCTCAGTAAAGTTAAATAATTTGCCCAACGTCAATGAGCCAGTGGATTCAAAGCTGGGATTTGAGCCCAGGTCTTTCAGACTCAAAACTTATGCCTTTCATTTCACTGAACCTTGGCAGAAAATGAAAAACAACTGAAAAAGAAGACATGAAGTAGAATTTGGACATCTCACATGCTGATGCAATAGTAAGTTACAGAAGTAAGGCATTTTATAGAGCAGAACCTTGAAAGGAACACTTTCACATGGACCCTGCATCCATGGGCACTGCCCCCTCATGGGAACCATGGATCTACTAACACCACCCCTTCTTGTGAACTATTCATCTATTAACACCACCTCTGAAGCTTCCAACTGATCCACTCTGACAACTGGCCACTCTGAATGAGTTTCAGTAAAGATGAGCTACCAGTGCAAAAGTGGCAATTTTATGATTAGATGTGGATGTGAATGTGCCTGTGGGTAAAACAAAAGCACAACTGTTGAAAATTAGACTTCTAAATACTTCTGTCCTTTGTCTTCCTCAAGGTTTGGCATTCAAAAAAAAAAAAATACACACACACACACACACACACACACACACACACACATATATATGATATTCTAGTAGATACTCTAATTTTCCAAAACAGAAAATGAATAGAGCACCAAGCATCTTTGAGCACAAAGACAGAGTGTAAAAAAAGAAAAATTATTCATTACTTATGTTAAAAAAAAAAGTATTAAAAAGCAATAGGTCCTGGGGCACCTGGGTGGCTCAGTGGGTTAAAGCCTCTGCCTTCGGCTCAGGTCATGATCCCAGAGTCCTGGGATTGAGCCCCGCGTCGGGTTCTCTGCTCAACAGAGAGCCTGCTTCCTCCTCTCTCTCTGTCTGCCTCTCTGCCTACTTGTGATCTCTGTCCGTCAAATAAATAAATAAAACCTTTAAAAAAAAAAAAAAGCAATAGGTCCTGTGTTCACTAGAAAAATTCTATTTGAAACAATCCTTATTTTGAAAGTACCATAATATTGGAAGACAGGGAATATCCTTAACTGATATTCCACAAAGATATCTATTAGGCTTCTCATGCTATATTATTAACATGATATGATAATATGGGAGGACAACCAAATGACAAGATTTAGACTGTTAATTAATATATTTACATACAAGGGACGCCTGGGTGGCTCAGTTGGTTAAACAGCTGCCTTCGACTCAGGTCATGATCCCAGCGTCCTGGGATCAAGTCCCACATCGGGCTCCTTGCTCAGCGGGGAGCCTGCTTCTCCCTCAGCCTCTGCCTGCCACTCTGTCTGCCTGTGCTCTGCTCTCTCTCTTTCTCTCTCTCTGACAAATGAATAAAATCTTAAAAAAAAAATATATATATATATATATATATATTTACATACAAGTGAGTTACAAATATATCTGTCTGGTTCTTTGCTGGTCAAAATTTTTTTTAATCAACCACTGGAAAAAAATCAGAAGACAAGATTACCAAATCAAATCAAATCAAATTAGGAGGATGCTACTGAGGACAATAGAATCAAATACATCTCAGCAGCTTTGTAAGACAAGCCAAATTATCATGATAAAAATTTAATGAAGATAAATGTAAACAATCCACTGAGACTCAAAATCAAATACACAAGTACATGATGATTAAGATATTAAGTAATTGCCATTTATGTACAAAAGGCCTGGACAAAAGCTGACAGTAAGCTCAATATGAGTCGATATTGTGACATCAAAACATCTAACTTAATCTTAGATTACAGTACTAGAAGTGCAGTGTCCAAAAAAAGAGATAACAGTCTCCCTGCACTTTGCGCTGATTCATGCAAAGTATTATTTCCACTTACGGTCAAGAGATTAAGTAAGGCACATTGAAAACATTACCTAGCAATAAGATCAAAGGACAAATAATTGGAGAATGCCTAAGAAAACTACTAAAGCTGTCATATTAGAAACATGGCTACATGGAAGCCAAGATACCCTGTGGCAGAGAGCAGACTAAAGACTAAAAATATGAAGTAAAATTTGGAAATCTCACATTCTCAAGCAACAGTAAATTTTGAGAATAAAGCATTTTATAGAGAGAAACCTTGAAAGGAACTTCATGCATACTGTGCACCCACCAGTAAGAAGAAGAAACATATTTCAGGGGCGCCTGGGTGGCTCAGTGGGTTAAAGCTTCTGCCTTCGGCTCGGGTCATGATCCCAGGGTCTTGGGATCAAGTCCCACACCGGGCTCTCTGCTCAGCAGGGAGCCTGCTTCCCTTCCTCTCTCTCTGCCTGCCTCTCTGCCTACTGGTGATCTCTGTCTGTCAAATAAACAAATAAAAATCTTTAAAAAAAAAAAAAAAAAGGGACACCTGGGTGGCTCAGTTGGTTAGGCGGCTGCCTTCAGCTCATCAGGTCATGATCCTGGGGTCCTGGGATCGAGTCCCGCATCGGGCTCCTTGCTCAGCAGGGAGCCTGCTTCCTCCTCTCTCTCTGCCTGCCTCTCTGCCAGCTTGTGTGTACTCTCTCTCTCTGACAAATAAATAAAATCTTTAAAAAAAAAAAAAAAAAGGAACATATTTCAGTGAATTCTATCCAGAGGTAGTAAATTCCTAGCACACTGTACCTCTCACTGGTTTTCCACACATGGGCAGGCCCTGCCCTACCAACCTGAAACCACAGTGGAGAGAAGTCCAGAATAACCCCTTCCTGAAGGCAGGCAAGAGGTTCCTTGCTTCCTTGCCCCATTCTGAGGCCTGTTCTAACATCTCAGCTTCTCAGTACTACTTCTCTGGAGGCAAAGGAAGTCTACGCAGTTTTTCCTACAGGTGTGGGATTTGCTAGCCTGTTCTCAGGTTCATGCATAAATACATTTTCCTCAACCCATTGTTTCATAAAGTCTTCCAGATCATATTGGCTCCAAAACTTCCCCAAGAGGCCCAGGATTATATTCAAGGAAGGAAGATACGAACCTGTGTTTTAGATTCCCTACAAACTTATCAGAGAATTTTTATCCACCTTCCCCAACCCCTTGCCACAGTCTTGAAACTCAATCCCCTAACCTATACATTCCTCTTCTCACTCCACCCCAGTTCCACCCTCTACAGACATACCAGAAACATTTTCTACTTCCTGTGTGACAGTAACTTGATTATGTCAAATCTTTCCCTTTTTTAAATTTTTTTTAAAGATTTTATTTATTTATTTGACAGACAGAGATCACAAGGAGGCAGAGAGGCAGGCAGAGAGAGAAGGGGAAAGCAGGCTCCCTGCTGAGCAGAGAGCCTGATGCGGGGCTCCATCCCAGGACCCCGAGATCGTGACCCGAGCTGAAAGCAGAGGCTTAACCCACTGAGCCACCCAAGCACCCCTTCCTTTTTTAAATTTATGATCTCATTTGTTAAAAAAACAAACAAACAAAACCTCTGTACCCTAGAATTCCTAGCTTGGCTTTTCATATATAAACCTCAACTTTGGAAAATTGAAAGAGGGGAGGATTTTTTCTATCAACAAAACCTGGCTCCCAGAAGAAAAATAAACCAGGCAAGTGAAAAGAAATTACATTATATATAAAGTAAGTGAAAGGCAAGTGAAATAAGGCAAGTGAAAACAAATTATGTATATATATTTTTAATATTGTCTTTAGTCTATCTTCCCATCGAGGATTTTTAAAACTCAAGTTCAAGCAATGACTCACTTCACTCTCAATTGTGTTCTATCTTTGCAGTAAACCAATGAATTCTATTGAATGAGCAGGTAAACAGCAATGCAATATGAAAATAGAAAGTGGACATTACTAGAAATACTTGATAAATATTTGTATTATGGAAAGAGACTGAATTCTATCAAATGTTTGCCTCTACATATATTGAAGTGATCATAAGGCTTTTGTCCTTTACATAAACAAGTTGATTTACATAATTGATTTTTTGAGATATTAAGCCAACTTTACAGTCCTGAAATAAATTACAGATGACCATGATGTATTATCTTTCGTACGTATTACAAATCTCAATTTGTTATTTGGTTTAGAATTTTTGCCTCTATGTTCATTTTTTCCTAATTCTCACAACACAATATAAGTCTAGTTTTATTATTTCACTTTCATAGATGAGGGACCTGAAGCTTACAGAGGTTATTAAGCAGTTTACTCAAGGTCACAGAGCAAGCAAATACAGTACTTGGATTTTAATTCAGATTTGTCTAATTTCAGGATCTTTCCACTGTATTATACATTAGCCAGCATTTTTCTGTTTCTAAAAAGGTCAAGGATAAATTAAGTACAGATTCTATACTCAGGACACTCACATCATGCCCAGATTCTATTTTCCTCAAGTATTCTTACAGGATGACAATGCTTGTCAATTAAATTGAAAGGCAGAATGGCTAAAACACGGAGCACAGACACTGGACTTTTGAACGCTCATTCTGTCCATAACTAGTCATGTGATATTAACCTCAAAAAGCCTCAATTTTCTCATCTAAAAAATGAATCTAAGACTTCTAGTTTCCAGTCCAGAATATAAAGAACTTAGAAGTCATCCTTCTATCCTAACAACAAATAAAAAGCTGAACAAACCGGAAAATCAACAACTCACCTTAGGTCAGTCAGAAAAGTGAGGTTACAGGGCAAACCACTGCCCCCAAATGTGGAAAGATAGTAAGATGGATAGAGGATCACAACTTACTGGAGTAGAAACCCTTAAGCAGCAACCTTCACTGGAACCAGTAAGAGGCAGGTAAACCTGAATTATAATTGATGGATTGGTGGAGGCTCAGTGTCGACAAATTTGGCGGGGGTGGGGGGGGGACTTAATTCATTCAGTCTATTATAATAAAATACTATAGACTTGGTAAATTATAAACAAAAGAAATTATTTCCTATAGTTTTCTAGAGTCTAGAAGCCAAGAACAGGATGCCAGCATGATTAGGCTCTGGTGAGAATCCTTTTCTGTGTCTCAGACTGCTGACTTCTTGCTATGTCCTTACATGGTGGAAAGGGCAAAGAAGCAATCTGTGGTATTTTGAGAAAAGCACTAATCTCATTCATGAAGGATCCATACTCATGGCCTACTTAACCTCCCGAAGACCTCATCTCCTACCACCATCACATTGTGCACTGAGATTCCAACTTATGAATGGAGGAAGGGGGCCATAAACATTCAGACCAGAGCAGGGGTGAGTCATGGGAAGGGGCAAACTTTTTTGAGTTTTACCAGGTTCTCACAATAAAAATTGGAGAAAATTCTTCTCCTGCTTCAGGAAGGCAAAGGAAAATTGTTACCATTTTGAAACATGCCAGAGCATTCAGTTCTTCTCTACAAGGCCTATCCTTGAAAAGAAACTATTACTAGTTCTCAACTATTGGGATATTATCAGAGCCAAACTGAACTGAGGCTAGAGAAATACTCAGTTCCAGCCAGTCTAACCTTCCATGGGAGGGAAGCAAAATAGTCCCACCCAGCCCACTCTGGCTATCCGGACACAACTAGTCATGGGTGGGGGGAAATTGAAAAGCACTTTTGTGGATTACAGCTCAGGAGCACAGGCTCATTAGAGATAGACTTAATCATAAGACTATAGAATGCTTCCCCTCCCCCCACACCTTACCACCACATTACTAAAGGACAATTACTAGAGTTCCTTTTATCCAATACATTATGCTTGGTTTTCAACAAAAAGTTACAAGATATACTAAAAGGCAAAAAGACACAGTTTGAAGAGAAAGAGCAAGCATCAGGATCAGATACAAATAGCAGGGATGTTGGAATTAGCTGACCAGGAATGTAAAACAACTATGACTGATACATCAGTGACTCTAATAGATAAAGTAGACATCATGCAATAACAGATGGGAAATGCAAGTAGAGAAACAGCAATTCTAAGATGAATCAAAAAGAAATGATTAAAAACACTGTAAAAGAAGTGAAAAATGACTTAAAGGGGCTCATTAGTACACTAAGCATAGCGGAGAAAAGAATCTCTACCTTGAGAATATGTCGAGAGAAACTTCCAAAACAGAAAAGCAAAGTAAAGATTGGGGGGAGTGCTAGAGCATCCAAGAAGTGTGGGTCAAAAGCAAAAGGTACAACATATACATAATGAAAAAGAGAGAAAGAAGCCAAAGAAATATTTGAAGGAATAATGACTGAGAAATTTCCCCAAGTTAATGTGAGACACCAAACCACAGATGAAGAAAATCAGAGAATACCAAGTAGAAAAAATGAAAACAGAAGAGAACAAAACACTACGCCTAAACATATCATTTAAACTACAGAAAATCAAAGATAAAGGAAAATCTTAGACAAAGCCAGAGGGGGAAAACAAAACATTTTATCTATAGAGGAGCAAAGATAACAATGACATCAGATTTCTTTTCAAAAACCATGTAAGCATTAAGACTAGAGTGAAATTTTTTAAAATTTTGAGGAAAAAACATTTATAGTTACATATACTGTGAAATTATCTTTAAAAGATGAAAGAAAAATAAAGTCTTTCTCAAATAAGCAAAAGGTTTTTTAAAAGATTTTATTTATTTATTTGACAGAGATCACAAGTAGGTAGAGAGGCAGGCAGAGAGAGAGGTGGGAAGCAGGCTCCCCGCTGAGCAGGGAGCAGGAGGCAGGGCTCAATTCCAGGACCCCAAAATCATGACCTGAGCCAAAGGCAGAGGCTTAACCCACTGAGCCACCCAGGCACCCTCAAATAAGCAAAATTTGAAGGAATTTGTCACCAGTAGGACTTCACTGCAGGAAATGTCAAAAGAAGTTCTTCAAAGTGAAGAAAAATGATAGAGGTCAGAAATTCAGATGTACATAAAAAAAATTAAACTCACTGAAGAAGGAATAACTAAAGATAAAAATTTTTATTTTTCTTACTCTTAATTGATGTAACAGATAACAAAAACAATAGTAACAATATACTTGACTATATAATATGCTTATGTATAAATGAAATGAATGAAAGCAATGATAAAAGGGACAGGAGGGAAGAATTGGGAATATTTTGTTATTGTAATATACGTGCAATTCTTGTCAGTCAGTATAGTGTTGTTCATTTGAAAGTGAACTTGGATTGGTTATAAACATACGCTACAAACTCCAAGGTAACCATTAAGATAAAAAGTGACTCTGGCCTCCCACAGCACTGGTAAGAAATGTTGGCAGTCGAGCTTTTGGAAGACCAGGTTCACAGCTGACAAAAGAGCTAGCCTAAAAAATGAGACTTACAATTATCTGACAATGTTTTTGAAAGAGAAGATGACCATTGTGTCGGAGCATTGTGGTCAAAGCGGAAAACAGTACATGAGGTTTGGAAAGTCATTTCAGTCTGCTCCCATCCTTAAATAGTAAGCCTCTGGCTGTCAGGTTGAATAATGTGAACAAGTCTGATGATGAAGCACAGATATTTTAAGTCCTTAAAATATCTTAATTTCAAAGTTCCTTGTCCCATATAATACATAGAAGAAACACCAAAACTAGAGTCAACATCTGAATGGCATTCTTTAGAATCATGAAGATAAGGTGGCAATTCAAGTGTCCATCAATAGATGAATGGATAAAGAGGGTGTGGTATATACCTACAATGAAATGTTACTCAGCCATAAAAAGGATGAGATCTTGCCATTTGTAAGAACGTGGATGGACCTAAACGGTATTATGCAAAGTGAAATAAATCAGACAAAAACAAATACAGTAGGATTTCTCTTGTATGTGGAATCTAAAAGACAAAACAAATGAATAAACAAAGAGCAGAAATAGACCCATAAATAAAACTGAAGGTTGCCAGAAGGGGGAGGGCTGAAGGAATGAGAACAATGGGTAAAGGGGAGTGGAGATATAGGCTTCAAGTTATGGAATGAGTAAGTCAGGGGGATAAAAGGTGTATAGCAGAGGGAATATAGTCAATGATACAGTAATAGTGTTATATGGTGAGAGATGATAGTCATACTTGCGAGTATACCATGGTTTACTCACCATGTTGTATACCTACAACTAAAATAATACTGTGTATCAACTAGATATCAATTAGAGAAAAAATATGGGGGCACCTGGGTGGCTTAGCTAGTTGAGCATCTGACTCTTGGTTTCAGCTCAGGTTGTGATTTCATGGGTCATGGGATCAAGTCCTGAGTGGGGCTCCACACTTAGCAGGGAGTCTGCTTAAAGATTCCTTGCCACTGCTCCTCCCCCGACTCCTTCTCTCCCTTCCTCTCTCTTTCTCTCCTTCTTTCTCTAATAAATAAATAAATCTTAAAAAAAAAAAAAGGATATTCATTGGGAAAATGCAACCCAAAATTCCTTTACACCTACTAGAATGACTATAATCAAGGAAATGGATTATAAGGAATCCATAATATTGTGGAGGATGTGGAGAATTTTAAACCCTTGTACATTGCTATTGGAAATGTAAAATGCTGCAGCTGTTATGCTCATTGTTCCTCAAAAAGATAAACCAATAATTACAATATGATACACCAATTTCACTCTTAGGTATATAACCAAAGGAATTGAAAACAGGAACTCAAACAGATATCTGTGCACCAAAGTTCACTACAGCATTATTCACAAGAGGCAAAAGGTGGAAACAACACAATTGTCCATTCATAGATGAATGGATAAATAAAATAGATATATACACAATGAAATATTATTCTACTCTAAACAGGAATAAAATTCTGATACATGGATGAAACTTGAAAACATTATGCTAACTGCACTAAGCCAGACACAGACACAAAAGGACAAATATTATATGTGAGTTATAACAGTAAGTTATTAATGATTACAATTTCCAGGGTTACGAAAAAGTTTTGCAAATAGTGGTGATGGTTACACAAGATTGTAAATATAGTTAATGCCACTGAAATGTTGTACACTTAGTACCTGAAATGGCAAATTTTATATTATATACATTTTACCACAACTTAAAAGATTAGTCATGTGTAATATGCCAAAACCATTGAAGTGTACACTTTAAATGAGTGAATTGTATGTTATGTGAATTATATCTCAATGAAGGTAATTAAACTCCCCCCAAAAAGGTAAAAAGTATAATATGTTAAAAAAAGCAAAAATAAAATTATATAAAAATGCTCAAAACCACACAAGGAACAAAAAGAATGAAAAATAGAGTAGGAATAAGAAATAAGAACAAATATAGAACCTAACAAATTTGGTCGATATTAACCCAGATATACCAATAATCACTCTAAATGTCAATGGTCCTAATATACCATAGAAAAGGAGATTGTCTCAGTAGATAAAAAACAAGACTCAACTATATGTTATCTTTAAAAAACACACATTACATTTAAAGACGCGTGTAAACTGGGGCCCCTGGGTGGTTCAGTCGGTTGAGCAGCTGGCTCTTCTTTTCTGCTGAGGTCATGACCTCAGGATCCTGAGCTCAAGCCCCGGGTTGGGTTCCATGCTCAGTGGAACATCTGCTTCAAGACTCTCTCTCTCTCTCTCTGCTCCCCACCTCTTTCATCCTCTCTCAAATAAATAAAGACACATGTAAATTAAAAGTAGAAAGATGGAAAATGATACACCATGTGAACACTAATAATCCAAAGAAAACTAAAGTAGCTATATTAATTTCAGAGAGAGCATCCTTCAGAGGGGGAAAAAAAAAAGCTATCAGGAATATGGAGGGACATTACAAAATGATAAAGGGGGTCAATTCTCCAAAAAAAAAAAAAAAAAACAATTCTTAATGTGTACATACCTAAAAAGAGACTGCCCAAAACCATGAAGTAAAAACTGGTAGAACTACAAGGAAATATAGATGATTCACTATTACCCTCTACCTGATATGGACAGATCCAGCAATCAGTAAATCCATAGGGACATAGGTGAATTCAATGATACCTTCAATAAACTAGATATTATTGATACCTATAAACTACTTTATGTAACAATACCAAAGTTCTTCTCAAGTATTCTTCTCAAGTATACATGGAACATTCAACAAGATGGACAACATGCTGAGTCATAAAATAAAGGATGTTAAGATATTTAAAAGAGACACTGGGGAGGGTATGTGCTATGGTGAGTGTTGTGAATTGTGTCAGACAGATGAATCACAGACCCACACTCCTGAAACAAATAATACATTATACGTTAATAAAAAACAAATAAAAGGGATTAAAAAAAAATAAGACAATATATACTCTTAGACCACATTAGAAACAGTCTGATTTCTTTCTTCTTAATCCATTCATCTGTTGAAGGGTCTTCCTTTTCTAGTTTCCTACAGTGAAAACTTACGTGGTTAATTTTAGATATTCATTTCTAATATATATATTCAATACTTTGTTTCCCTCTAAGTACTGCTTTTACTGCATCACACAAATCTTGGTAAATTGTATTCTCATTTTCATTTAATTAAGAAATTTCTTTCTTTCTTTCTTTTTCTCTTTCTTTTTTTCAAGATTTTATTTATCTTTTTGGCAGAGAGATAGGGAGAGAGCACAAGTAGGCAGAGCGGCAGGCAGAGGGAGAGGGAGAAGCAGGCTCTCCACTGAGCAGGGAGCATGATGCAGGGCTTGATCCCAGGACCCTGGGATCATGACCTGAGTCAAAGGCAGCCACTTAACTGACTGAGCCACCCAGGTGACCCAGTTAAGAGATTTCTTAGGTATTATTAGAAATATGTTATTTACTCTCCAAGAATTTTGGGATCTTCCAGTTACCTTCAACAGATGAATGGATTAAGAAGATGTGGTCCAAGTGGAACAGAGTAGAGAGCCCAGATATGGACCCTCAACTCTATGGTCAAATAATCTTTGACAAAACAGGAAAAAATATCCAGTGGAAAAAAGACAGTCTCTTCAATAAATGGTGCTGGGAAAACTGGACAGCTATATGTAGAAGAATGAAACTTGACCATTCTCTTACACCGTACACAAAGATAAACTCGAAATGGATAAAAGACCTCAACGTGAGACAGGAATCCATCAGAATCCTCGAGGAGAACATAGGGAGTAACCTCTTTGATATCAGCCACAGCAACTTCTTTCAAGATATGTCTCCAAAGGCGAAGGAAACAAAGGCAAAGATGAACTTCTGGGACTTCATCAAGATAAAAAGCTTCTGCACAGCAAAAGAAACAGTCATCAAAACAAAGAGGCAACCCACGGAATGGGAGAAGATATTTGCAAATGACAGTACAGATAAAAGGTTGATATCCAGGATCTATAAAGAACTCCTCAAACTCAACACACACAAAACAGATAATCATATTAAAAAATGGGCAGAAGATATGAACAGACACTTCTCCAAGGAAGACATACAAATGGCTACCAGACACATGAAAAAATGTTCATCATCACTAGCCATCAGGGAGATTCAAATCAAAACCACATTGAGATACCACCTTACACCAGTTAGAATGGCCAAAATTAGCAAGACAGGAAACAACGTGTGTTGGAGAGGATGTGGAGAAAGGGGAACCCTCTTACACTGTTGGTGGGAATGCAAACTGGTGCAGCCACTTTGGAGAACAGTGTGGAGATTCCTCAGGAAATTAAAAATAGATCTTCCCTATGACCCTGCAATTGCACTGCTGGGTATTTACCCCAAAGATACAGATGTAGTGAAAAGAAGGGCCATCTGTACCCCAATGTTTATAGCAGCAATGGCCACGGTCGCCAAACTGTGGAAAGAACCAAGATGCCCTTCAACGGATGAATGGATAAGGAAGATGTGGTCCATATACACTATGGAGTATTATGCCTCCATCAGAAAGGACGAATACCCAACTTTTGTAGCAACATGGACAGGACTGGAAGAGATTATGCTGAGTGAAATAAGTCAAACAGAGAAAGTCAAGTATCATATGGTTTCACTTATTGGTGGAGCATAACAAATAATATAGAGGACAAGGGGAGATGGAGAGGAGAAGGGAGTTGAGGGAAATTGGAAGGGGAGGTGAACCATGAGAGACTATGGACTCTGAAAAACAACCTGAGGGTTTTGAAGGGGCGGGGTGGGAGGGTGGGGGAACCAGGTGGTGGGTAGTAGGGAGGGCACAGATTGCATGGAGCACTGGGTGTGGTGAAAAAACAATGAATACTGTTACGCTGAAAATAAATAAAAAATTAAAAAAAAAAAAAAGAAGATGTGGTCCATATCTACAATGGAATATTACTCAGCCATCAGAAAGGATGAATACCCAGCTTGCATCAACATGGATCAGACTGCAGGAGATTATGCTAAGCGGAATAAGTCAAGCAGAGAAAGTCAATTATCATATGGTTTCACTTACTTGTGGAACATAAGGGATAGCAAGGAGGACATCAGGAGATGGGGAAAATGAAGGGGGGGAATCGGAAGGGGAGATGAACCATGAGAGACTATGGACTCTGAGAAACAAACTGACGGTTTTAGAGGGGAGGGGGTGGGGGGATGGGTCAGTGATAGGTGTTAAGGAGGGCACATATTGCATGGAGCACTGGGTATTATATGCAAACAATGAATCATGGAACATTCTATCAAAAACTAATGATGTACTGTATGGTGACTGACATAATGAAGGAAAGATGGGAGGGAGGGAGGTAAAGGAAGGAAGGAAGGAGGAAAGGAGGGAAGGAAGGAAGAATAGGAGAGAAAATTAAATCTTAAGTAAGAAGAAAAGAAACAATATACATTAAATCATAAATCAATGAATTTGATTCTATTGCAGGAAATCAATAGAAAAAAATCAGCTTTTGGATCTGTTGATCAGGTTTTCTACTTGCTAAAATATTAGTAAAACTGATAAGCTTCTAGCCAGGCTAAGAAGAAAGTAAATACAAATTACTAATGCTAGAAATTAAAGACATAACATCATTAGAGATCCCACTGACATTAAAAGAATAATCAGTGGGGGCACCTGGGTTGCTCAGTGGGTTAAAGCCTCTGACTTCGGCTCAGGTCATGATCCCAGGGTCTTGGGATCGAGCCCTGCATCGGGCTCTCTGCTTAGCAGGGGACCTGCTTCCTCCTCTCTCTCTCTCTGCCTGCCTCTCTGCCTACTTGTGATCTCTGTCTGTCAAATAAATAAATAAAATCTTAAAAAAAAAAAAAAGAAGAAGAAGAATCAGTGAATAATGTAAACAACTCTGCCCACAAACTTGATAACCTAGATAAAATGAACCAATTCCTGAAAAGATATAATCAGACAAACTCACATAAGAAGAAATAGATAATCTGAATAGGCCTAAATCTATTTTAAAAATTATACTAATAATTAACAACCTTCCAAAATAGAAAGCACCAGATGGGTTCACTGGTGAATTCTACCCAATGTTTAAGGAAGAAACTCTATCAGTTCTCTACTATCTCTCTCAGAAGATAAAAGCAAAAGAAATACTTTCTAACTCCTATGAAGGCAACATTACCCCAGTAGCAAACCCAGACAAAGATCTTACAAGCAAAGAAACCTACACACCAGTATATCACATGAGAATAGTTGGGAAAATCCTCAACAAAGTATTAGCAAATAAAATCGAACAACTTATAAGAAGACTTAAATAACATGACCAGGTAGAATTTATCCCAGCATGCAAGCCTGGCTCAACATTAAAAAATCAATTAATGTAATTTATCACATTAACAAGTTACAAATGAATCCAATGATCATACTAACAGAGGCAGAAAAGTATTTGACAAAATACAATACACACCCAAGATAAAACTCAAAAACATCCTTAACTTGATAAAGAATATTTATAAAAACCTGCACCTATCATACTTAATGTGAGAAACTTAATTCATTCCCCCGAAGATCAGGAACAAGGGAAGGATATCTCCTTTCACTACAGCTCTCTATACTGCCATTTCCCTGTAGTACTTAGCAGTACAGTACAATGGAAAGATAACAGCCTTCAAAGTTTGACAGACATGTACCTCACTTACCATGTGACCTTGGGTATTTAACTTTTCTGAGCTTTTTTTCCTTATTGGCACGCTGATGATAATAACTCTTATTCATTAGGTTTCCATGAACATTAAAGAAATAGTTGGGGTTCTTGGGTGGCTTGGTGGGTTAAGCATCTGCCTTTGGTTCAGGTCATGATCTCAGGGTCCCGGGATAGAAACCCCCACCTCACCCCACATCAGGCTCCCTGCTCAGCAGGGAGTCTGCTTCTCCCTTTCCCTCTGCCCTACCTCCCCGCTCATGCTCTTTCTCTCAAATAAATAAAAATAGCATCTTAAAAAAAGCTTAAAAAAAAAAAGAAACACCACAGTTATGTCAAATATTCATTATTTTTCCTATATAAATGAAAATCAGAAGACCTTCAAATATTTTGCTTTTTTTCCAGACAGATGAGCAAACAGGGTACTGAATGATTATTCTCAAGATTGCAATTAAAATAAGACCATTTTTTTTAAGTGATTAGGTTGAGTTTCTGAGGTCATAAGATCAGAAAAGCAGGGTACAAATAAACAAGACCAGGAAAAAAATTTAAAAAAAACAAAAAAAAACCCTCATCTGGCTAGCCTATAGTATGGTTTTTCCAACATGGTGGTAGCCATTTAAGCAAATTTCCATTGTAAGTGCTTGACAATTTTGAGTCGCTTCCTATAATAATACTAAATATTACTCCCAAATATATCCAGGTCCTAATCCCTGGAACCTGTGAATTTGCTGGTTTGTAGCAAGAGGAATGTGTAGATGTTATTAAATGAAGGATCTTGAGATAAGGAGATGAATCTGGATTGTCCAGAGGAGCCCTAATCTTAATGTCCTTGTTTTTTTTTTTTTTTAAGATTTTATTTATTTATTTGACAGAGAGCGAGATCACAAGTAGGCAGAGAGGCAGGCAGAGAGAGAGGAGGAAGCAGGCTCCCCGCTGAGCAGAGAGCCTGATGTGGGACTCGATCTCAGGACCCTGAGATCATGACCTGAGCCGAAGGCAGAGGCTTAACCCACTGAGCCACCCAGGCGCCCCTTAATGTCCTTATTGATGGAGTTTTAGAATATAGGTGAGGTTCAGTGGGGTGGATTCTGAAGCCGATGACCAAGAAAGAATTCTTGAGACACCTTTGGTGCAAAATAGTGGTTTATTAAAGCATGGGGAGGACCTGCGGGCAGAAAGAGATTCTGCTCCTGAGGGTGGTGAGGGGTAGCAGGTTATGTAGATGGGGTTGGGGGAGGTTACAAAAAGGGAGGTTTCAACAGATCTTTCACATGCTAAAGAGGACCTTCAAGATACCAGAGGCCTTGAGGCCTTGCCATTTGTCAAGGTCATTTTTCCCTCTAGCAAGGTATTAACATTAAGATAGGTGGGAGATTCCTAAAGAATGTCAAATACGTCCCACCCAGGAGTGGGGGTAGGGGAAGGTTGCAGAGTGTCAGCTTTTGCTGTGTCCTCAGCCAGCTTTCTGTTCCCTCATTACTTATAAGAGGTAGATAGGGGGAGATTTGACTACACAAGAGGAAACGGGGATGTGATAAGAGAAGCAGAGATTGGAGTGGCGTGCTTTGAAAGAAAGCACAAGTCAAATATGAAAAGCTAAAAAAAAAAAAAAAAAGCAAAACGCATAACGCATAACGCATTCTTCTCTGCAGAGCCTCCAGTTCCATCTACAGTTTGACTTTGTCCCCTGAAACTGATTCCAGACTTCTGACCTCCAGAACTAAGAGAATACATTTATGTTGTTTTACCACTAAGTATTAGTTACAGTGGAAACTGGAAACTAATATACGTCTCCTTTTGAAACATAGTTCTAACACAATGAAATAAAGTCTAACAAGCAAAGCAATGGAGATATTCTGAGGCCTTAAGAGATCATTAACTCTGTGTCTTCATCCTGCAGATTTCTTAAAACAAAAGAAGGAATGTTCCCAACCAGCAGTCAAGTGCTGAGTCCCAAGCCCTCAGGGGTCCTAAAGATAACCTAAAGATAGGCGAGGATGGTAATCTAAAGATAGGGGAGGTAATCTAAAAATAGGGGAGGGTGTTCTGTAAAGTTAGCCTGAGATATATAATTGATTTCTTTTGTTTTAGCTGGAGCTTAATTTGAATTGTGTACCTCAAAAGAAGAACTCATACGGATTTCTTGAAATTTAAACGTATCACCCCCGTACCCTTCAAGTTTTTTGGTTCTTATTTCTTTTTGCAATAAAAGGTACAGAAAATGAATTTTGGAATTTTATGGTTTGAGGTTAAAATATGGTTTGCATGTGTAAATATCAAAAGCTTGTTAAATCTATTCACTTTTCCTCAATAGAATGTTTGTCTTGTAGTACCAGCTGCTTTATACCAACATTCAAGTTCTGCTACAATCTGAAACATACTTCATCTCACTGTGCTTGGTGTCCTATTCCCGAGCCTTCTGAATAGTTGCAATTCCTCAAATGGACCCTGCATTTCTTGCTTCCATGTCTTTGCAAATACTATACTTCCTCCTTGAAATTTTTCCCACTTCCCCCTCAACCCCTCATTAACTGAGGAGGCCTACTCATTCCTTAGGGCCCCAACAAGAAATGTCAGTGTCAACCAACTCCATGAGGCTTCCCTGAACTGGAGTTCAATATTTCTTGGCTTGTGTGCCCAGTGTATCCTACACACATTATTAACTCCTGGTTCTCCTCCACTTTACACTAAGGATTGTCTGAATACCACTGGCCAACAGAAAGTGGCAGAGAGAGAAATCTAAGATTTCCACCTTCTCCTTGAGTGAAACATGTACATTTTTGGTTTTAGAGAAAAATACACTTAATCAAGGATTATGCTGTTTGGTCCCACTGAGTACATTTGTGATCCCTACATTTGTAGAGTCTACTGTTCTACCAGTATGCGTCCTTGTTTGGTCTCTCTCCTACGAAGTTTTACTAAAATCTACATTTCTTTTCTTTTCTTTTCTTTTTTTTTAGCCAAATTCACTAACAATTTATTTTATTTCTAACTAATACTGACAACTAGCCAAGATTTTCCTATTGAATCTGTCCTTTGGTCAGTGCCACATGTTTAAGATTCTTCAAGTTCATACACCTATTTCAAAAATTTTCACCTTCCATTAATGAAAGTCCAACCTCATTACTTTCCAGACCATATATTCTGATGAGACCTCCTCTGATTTCTCAACTGCCCATCATTTGTAATGGGTAACCTAATTACTGGTCTAAACTCCAGCTTAGTGCTTATAGAATTAAGGTTGTTCTATACATGGCATTTTATGCACAATACTAAAAAACTCATCATTAGCCCATCTTGTGTTACCTTTCCTATATTTGGGTTATCATGAATTCATGGATCATTCAAAAGATGCAATTTAACTCTACTGACTATAATCACTATTTCTTACTCTAAAATTATTATTTGGCCACTACAAATCCTCTTTTCAGGCTGTTTTTCCAAAAACAAGATGACTTACTCATCTTAAAATTTTCTGCTCCAGGAGGTATAATTAATTCATGAGATATAGTTCTTTTTTGTGTAGAAAAATGATACTAATAGCCAAAATTCATGGGCTGGAGATGCTGATGACATTGTTCCACCATTCTACCATTTCTGGTAGGTAGCTAAAATAACATAGGAGACCAGGTATCTTCTAACTTCAGTGACAAAGGGGAGATTTCTTTAAAAAGGAAGTTCATAAGTTCATGTTTTTTTACTGTTTTTACTTTATCCTGAAGACTATGTAAAATCCAGTTTATCCTTTTAGAAGCTTCTGGCTTTGTCCACTAATATAGGTGTTCAGTCCTACAAAGCTGTAGTGATGGTTTCATGAGCATATACATATCCCCAAATTCATCAAGTTGTATACATTAAATCATACCTTAATAAAGTCAATGTTTTAATATTAATATTTAATATTTTAAGTTGATATTTTAATTAATATTAATATTAATATTTAATATTAATTAATATTAATTTTAATATTTTAAGTCGATATTTTAACTTTAATAAAGTTAAAAACTTTCTGGGATGATGGAAAGCGTCTATCTTATAGAAGACTGTTGTATAAGACAGTAGCCACTAATCACATGTGGCTATTGAACATGTGAAAGGTGACTAGTGTAAATAAAATGAGTAAATGAATTTTTTATTTTAGGTAATTTTTTAAAAAGATTTTATTTATTTATTTGACAGAGAGAGATCATAAGCAGGCAGAGAGATGGGGGGGGAGCAGACTCCCCACTGAGCAGCAAGCCAGATGTGGGGCTTGATCCCAGGACACTGGGATCATGATCTGAGCAGAAGGCAGAGGCTTTAACCCACTGAATCACCCAGGTGCCCTATTTTATGTAATTTTAATTAATTCCAATTTAATTAGCTATTTATAATTAGTATATACTATGTTGAACAACACATTTATGGAGATAATCAAGTAAAATTATGTGGTTGAAAATTCTTCCCTTTCTTTTATTTCTTCCTTCTTGGCTCCCAGCCTATCTCCACAGTGTATAGATATAACTTTGCCTGAGCGCAGTTCCAACTATCTGAAAATAGAAAATTCCAACTCTAATATTACCTTGTTCCAGAAAAATACCAGTGACCTAAACACATAGATCATCTAGCACCTCAAATAATGCTGCCATGCACTTAGTAAAGAATAATAATAAATACTGCATTTTGAGATTTAATTTAAATTTCTCCTCTAGCTCCTTTTTATATGAAATATATTAGCCTAATTTTTTTTTGCATTATACTACATTATATACATCAGTGTCCACTTCCTAAGTACAGTCCTTTTTAACACTGATCCCCAGTAATTTAGAGGCATTGAGAACCACGACATCTATATGCACAATGTTGCAAAATAATTTTCTTAGTGGGGTGTGAATTTTCAACAAAACTGAAACTATAAAACAAGGAATATTTGAAAATGCCAACAGTTTAAGAGGTGCTGGTAAGTTAACAAAGACTCTGACAACATTGATTATTTCCCAAAAGATGCTTTTTTAAAAACTGCTTTTAAGACTTTTAACTGTTAATATTTTGTTATAAAATGTGTCCAGTTGAAGTAACTCTCTTTGCAGGCAACAAGAAGATTTGTAGTTCTCATCTGTACAAACAGTGGCAACTATTTGGATTAAATATCATTGTTTAGTGGTTTCATCACCGACTGAAGTGGAGTCACAGAATTTTTACTGATGTTAGACATCATCTCACTGAATGAAATGTATGTATAGTGACTGTGGTCTGACTAGGTGGTTGCATGTGTGAGAATTTAAAAATTGAGAGATTCAGCATTGTCAAAAAGGCTCATGTAGTTCCCCACATTATTGAATTGGAGATGATCTTAAGACAATTTACTGACAATATTATCATATATTAAGCTCTATTTGATATCACAATATTTTATGTTTTAAGCATACTTTTTTAAAGATTTATTGATTTGTTTTAGAGTAAGAGGGTGTGTGTGTTTGTTGGGGAGAGAGGCAGAGGGAGAGGGAAAGAGAATCTCAAGCAGACTCCCTGCTGAGTATAGAGCCCAAATCAGGGCTTGATGTCAAGACCCAGAGATCATGACCTGAGCTGAAATCAAGAGTTGGACACAACCAGCTGAGCCACCCAGATGCCCCTCAAGCACATATTTTTATTGTGAATATTTGCTGAATTATATCTGAATTATATTTGCTAAATATTGCAAATTTGCAAATTTGTGAATATTTGCTGAATTATATTTTAATTATATCTGAATTATATTTGCTGAATATTACAAATTTGCTTAATTAGTGCTAATAGAGTTTAGGAGTGGGTAGGCAAGAAGTCAGTACACCTGGAGCAGTAATTATCAGAGTTTCTCTCTAAACTTCATTTTGAAATGTAAAAAATAATTTTTGAGTCATTTTATTCATTTGTTTAAGTAATCTCCACACCCAACATGGGACTCAAACTCACAACCCTGAGATCGAAAGGGACACGCTCTACCAACTGAGCTAGCCAGGTGGTCTTCTTTTGAATTATTTTAGACTTTAGTAGTATGTGAGACTATGGAACTGTCTACCCTTTAGCTTCTAATCTCTTCCTCAACTCTGATCTCTTCCATGAGGACCCTGTAGTCCTGAGTATGGGAAGCAGAGCTCAAGGATTCTCCCAGAACATCAACTTTATATTTTGTCAATTATTTTCTTGCTCACATGGGCACTGCCTGGGGGACTGCCCCAGTTGATTTTTTTTTTTATCCTGGGTTGATGATTGCACCCTTTGGAACAGGTCTAGGATAGGTAGAACAGGATATATACTTCCTGGCCATTTGGGCTCACAGGTTACTTGTAGTCACTCTCCCCTAAAGGGGAAGTTCCTTTCTCAATTGATCTTTCTAAGTTTTCTCTTCGATGAAGCACAAGATACTCTTAAATCTAGTTAGGTGGCTCTAAAGGCTGGTAAAATAGCCATGAACAGTGTAATCATCTCCGGCCTTCCTGACTTACAGTAATTTTTTATTCATTTTAGTAATCCATCTTATCCAAACCTTGCAGACAGATCATACTACCCTGTCACCACCTATCCCTGCTTCTACCCATGCAATGGCGATCTCTCCACTCCCTTAAAAATAATTTCAAATATATTAACTGAATTAACTCCTTGCAGTTTGCTTTATGGACATGCATTTCCAAAATGAAATCTGTATTAAATAAAATATATATGGCCAGAGAGAGAGTATTCTGTGAGAAGTCCTCATGGATTCATTCCTAAAGTATCTGCATTGATTCAACTGCATCTGTAGCAGCTCAGATTATTTGAACTGGTATAACAGGGTCCCCTCAGTGATCAACTTATATCCTACTCAAACATCAAGTCATTTATTCCAGGTTCTAATTATATACCCTTATGCAGATGATTTCAGCCTTGCAGGACCAAAGTAAGGGGAAAGGGATCAATATAAATAACAGCTACTAAAATCAATGATTTTTTTTTTTTTAATTTATGAGAGAGATTGAAAGGGCACATTGGAGTGTGCTGGAGTGGGGAGAGGGGCAGAGAAAGGGAGAGAGGCAGACTCCCCACTGAGCAGGGAGCCTGATGTGGGGCTTGATCACAGGACCCTGGGTTCATGACCTGAGCGGAAGGCAGACACATAACCAACTGAGCCACCCAGGCACTCCTGAATTCAAGATTCAAATGGCAATTCCTAAGTTGTGCAAAGAATGGGTGAGGACCTTTAAATATCAAAGCTTTGGGAGCAAACAGTATCTGGCCTTGACATATTCTGTCTCCGAGGATGTGCACTGAGATGCAGATAATCTAATATGGGTTTTGGCTACTACGGGTTGTCATCTGCTCACTCTGATATGGGCAGAGATGTCTGCATTTTCATTGGTTAATGGCTATTAAGTTTACCCCGGCACTGAACTCTTCCCATCATCCTAACAGAGAATTCATAAAGCCCAGCAAACCTTAGGAACCCATGTCTGTTCTTCCCAGGCTGCATAAGGTGGGGAGCAGGTGGCAGGGGCAAGAGTGTGCAGGGCTCCTTCCCGGAGACTGACAATGGCATCTACTGTATTTTTTCTTCATAGGCAGAAGAGAAACAAGTCAGGGAACAATTTTAAATGTTTAAGGGGAAAAAACATTTTCTTCACACAAATTTGTCAGTTTAACCTTTAAACAAAATTAAACAAATTTTCCTTGTTGTGACATTGCTTAGGAGCTTAGAAGGCCGATGTGCGCTATGAATCTCTAACCAGGATTATATTAATGCAGTGGGTATCTATTTCATTTGAGCAGCCTGCCTGAAGCAAGTGATCCCTAGAATACTATTTGGGAAACACTGTTCTGGTAAGTTATGTAATATTGGCCTGTTGTTACTGTTCATTTAATCACCAACACAGACAGGGTGTGAGAGTAGCTTGACTCTGTGCCTGAGAATCTGGCATTTCATTTCAATTCAGTTTAAATCCTCCTTTATGCCACCTCAAACCATATGCAAATGTCAACCTCCAGGGATAAGTGGGAATGGGGCACGTTAAACAAACTTCCAACCTCTTCCTGCTTCTCCATTTCTAACTGGTCATGTCAAGCTAGAGTACTATTATTTATTTGATAAAGTGAGGAGCAGGGTGTTTTGGAAAGAATACTGGGCAGGAAGTGGAGTTTCCAGTCCCGGCTCTACCACTAATGAGCTGTGTGGCTTCAGTCAATGCACTTCACCTCTCTGGGCCTCAGCTTCCTCATTTCATATTGAGGACTGCGGAGTAAAGAAGGCAGAGGTTGGGCTTCCCTTTCCATTCTAACGGCATTCTGCCTAGTGACCACTGTCATTGGTTGACGGATCTATCCAGCAGACTGTTAAGACATTATTTCTCAGAGCAGCAGGAGGCATCAATATTGACAATGTTTACACTGCACTGGGCTGTCATTCAATCTTTTCACTACACTTCATTTGATCCTTAGAATAGCCAACGATATGCAGCAGGGATTATTATTCATTTTACAAGCAAGGAAACCCACTTTCAAATCTTTGTCCGAGGTCACTCAGCTGTTAGTGACAGAACTGGTCTTGAACTATGGCCTTCTGACTGAAGAGTCCCATGTATATTTAACCATCCCTGTGTCTCCTTCCCATTCTGAAACCCCAGCAGGGAGTAATTTTACTCCATTTTCCATCACTGCCAGACTATCTCTCTAGGGAAAGCAGTACTCATTATTTTTTCTGAGGGGAAAACACAATGTTAACTGAGACAACATAATAATTTTATGATTTGAATGAAAAAAGAATTGCTCCTGTCAAATTCAACTTATATCACAAGACTAAATAAAAATGTTATGTACTGGGTGAAGGAAAAATAGTGAAAAAAGGTCCTGAGTGGATGAGCTTAAATTATCTCCCATTTGAATGAGTTCATTTACCAGAGAGAGTTTCATCAGGCTTTTTAATTAAGAGCAAATTGTTCATCTAGAGTCAGTAATTTGCCAATGACCTCTTCTTAACACTCCCATCTAAGGTGACAGAAATGACAATGGGGCTTTCAAATTAAAAACATCAAACTCCTGCAGATATTGGAGCCTTCAGTTCAGTAACTGAGTCAGGCAAAGGAGGTGACTTGGGGGAAACAGTAACATTTTAGTCAAATTTTCCACCAAGATAAAGTCTCAATAGTGTTAAAGAGGTCTTAAGTTTGGCAGGAACTGACACCAGAAATTCGATAGATCCAGTAAAATGTATGAAGAGGAATAAGCGGGTACCTGGGTGGCTCAATGGGTTAAGCCTCTGCCTTCAGCTCAGGTCATGATCTCAGGGTCCTAGGATCAAGCCCCGCATTGGGCTCTCTGCTCAGCGGTGAGTCTGCTTCCTCCTCTCTCCCTCTCTGCCTGCCTCTCTGCCTACTTGTGATCTCTCTCTGTGTCAAATAAATAAATAAAATCTTTAAAAAAAAAAAAGGAATATGTATGCAAATACACATATATGTGTGCATGCAGACACACACACACAAAAAAATTTGTTTACATAACATTGTATGAGCTTGGAGAAACTTCAAAAGGATACTTCCTAAGTTATTAATATAATGTTACTATGGCAATAAATGCAAGAGGTGTGGAGGGGAAAGTAAAATGGGCAAGGGGAGCAAAAGAAAAGAAAAAATCTTAAAAGAGAAAGTATGAGTGATAGGATACTTTTTATTTTTTATATAAGCTGTTATGTAAGTGCGTACAAATCAAAATTTTAAGGGAAATAATACAGCAGGAGTTTTATGAGATACTAAAGCATTTGAGAGCTCTGAAGAAAAAATACTGTGTCAGGGATTATAAGAGATGAAGCCAACAGAGTTGGGTAGAGGCTGGCATAAATGTCAAATGTAAAGGAACCTAGACTTTCTTCTGAGGTCAAGATAGAGCTACTGGGGAGTTTTAAGTAGGAGAGTGACTGGTTTAAACTTGGGTTTTAGGTCACTTCATCAGTGATGGTGTGACTGGATAGGACAGAGGAAGGAGGGAACCAATGATTCCTAGTGATATGTTCCTATACTAGGGCAGTTTTAATGGGACTGGTTGGAAGCTCAGAATTCAGAAAAAATAGGTGTTACAGCCATCATTATCTCCACTAGTACTACCTGATACACTTACTAAAACTGCACTATTACTGTCACCATAACCTAACTGCTATTTAATCAGCACTTACTATGTACCAGGCACTCCGTCTAAAACTATGTTTGTTATCTTAATTAACTACTACATTAACCCTAAAAGATAGGCACCTGGCTGCCAATTACTGTACAGAGCATCATGTGAAACATGAGAAATGACCCTGGCAAAAGAAAGAATCAAATGAAACCACAATTTGTAAGACAAACATGACTTACACACCAAGCCATTTTATCCAACAGAAACTACTACACTCAAATTATTTTAACACCAACTCATTCAGATCCAAATGTTCTCCAAACTGATCACAAACTGTTTTGATGGTGAATCTCCAGAGGCATATATTCCAAGGAGCTCAGTTCTTTCAGCAGCTCACCTAGTTTACAAATCCTAACCCTGCCCAGAACATACTTACTAATTTATGCTCTGAAATCACCCCATGATTAACTCTAGCTACTAATAACCTCCAAACCCCATCAGTAATCATTAGAGAAATTCAAATCTAAACTACTATGAGCTATCACCTCATACCTGTTAGGAAAACTAACAAACAAAATAGCAAGTATTGGTGAGGATGTGAAGGAATTGGAACCCTTGTGTACTACGGATGAGAATGTAAAATGGTGCCACCACTATGGGAAACAGTAAGATGGTTCCTCAAAAAACAAAAAAATAGACTTACCATATGATCCAGAAATCCCAAGTCTGGATAAACAACTTAAAAAACCTGAAAGCAAGGGGTGCCTGGGTGACTTAGTAGGTTAAAGCTTCTGCCTTCGACTCAGGTCATGATCTCAGGGTCCTGGGATCGAGTCCCTCATCGGGCTCCCTGCTCAGTGGGGAGCCTGCTTCCTCCTCTCTCTCTCTCTGCCTGCCTGCTTGTGATCTCTCTCTGTCAAATAAATACATTTTTAAAAAAATCTTTAAAAAACTGAAAGCAAGATCTTAAGGAGATAAATGTACACATATTTTCATAGTAGCATTTTTCTAAAATAGCCAAAAGGTGGAAGCAACCCAGCGGCCCATCTACAGATGAATAGATATAAACAGAATGTGGGGTGTGTGTGTGTGTGTTTGTGAGAGAGAGAGAGAGAGAATACTATTCAACCTTAAAAAGGAAAGAAACTCTGACACATGTTACAACACTGATGAATCTTGAAAACATTATTCCAGGTGAAATAAGCCAGACATATGAAGACAAATATGGGATGATTCCACTTAGATCAAGTATCTATAATAGTCAAATTAATAGAAGCTGAAAGTAGAGCAGTGGCTACCAGTGACTTTGTGGGAGGGGAGAAGCAGGCAGTTGTTTCACAGAGTGTTTCATTTTTGCAGTATGAAAAGTGATGAAGATCTGTTGCACATTAGTGTGAAAACACTTAACATGACTGAACTGTACATTTTTAAATGGTTGACATTTTTAATTTAATGTTATGTGTTCTCTACCACAATTAAACCTTTAAAACAGAACAAAACAATACCCTCCAAACCCCCTTCTGTGACCTCCTTCTTTGCATCTACTACTGAGACTATGAGATGGTGCTCTCCCCACACTCAACAAGTGCATAAATTCACCTCTGTAGGATCATCAAGTTTCTCGAATGATCTCAGAGGGACCTAATGTGCCATGTACACCCTGCAGGTCACAAGTCCTCTTGGCCACAAGTGGCCAAGAATGTGGGCTTTGAAGCCAGAAACATTAGAGGCCTTTTAAGACCTTGCTCTGCCATTCACGAGCTGTGAAATTTGGAGAAATGTATGAAGCCTCTCTGATCCCTCTTTCTTCACCTGGGGCCTAGGAATAAGAGTGCTTATTGCATAGGGTCATCGTGGGTGTTAAATGTGATAACAATGAAAATGTCTGGCACAGTGTTTGGCATACAGTAAGCTGCAGCTTAATAAATGCAGCTGCTGATATGGCTCCGCACTCCATTCCTCCCACCAGTCCATCATCCTGAATGAAAAGTGGGAAGGATTCCTGCCCCCTCCACCTGATGTTCTTTCTGTTTATTTCCTTAACTACCAGTTAGTAAACTTCTACTAAGTCCAAGCCCTGGGCTAAACATTGGGATTGTGATACACAAGTGCTCCATCATAAAGAAGTTTCACCTTGGGAGAAAAGGCAAATGTGCACTCAAGTAACGGAAGTAAAATGGAAGCATGGGGAGGGAAATACTAAGAGCAAAAGGAGCACAAGAGCATCCAGCTTCAGGTTTCAAATTAAAACATGAGTGCTTACATTTGCTACATAAGTGCAATAACTAGTTCTAACATGTGATAGCCCTGGCATGTAATGGGCACTCAATAAACCTTAGCTTCCTTCTTTTTTTTTTAAATTTCATTTTATTTATTTATTTCAGAGAGAGTGAAAGAAAGAGCATGAGTAGGGAGAAAGTCAGAGGGAGAAGCAGACTCCCCACTGAGCAGGGAGCCCAATGTGGGACTCGATCCCGGAACTCCAGAATCATGACCTGAGCCAAAGGCAGTTGCCCAACCAACTGACCCACCCAGGTGCCCCCCCCCGCTTAGCTTCCTTCTATTTCAAGATATTTGGAAGCTTTGTCCTCTTTTTTCAATGTGTTATTATCCATGGATCTACTAATTAAAATCACAAATTATAATTAGAAGGCAGAATATCCTACATGAGAAAGTCCATCTCTCTAGAGTGCTGTAAATTTTTTGTTCTGAAAATTTTCTTCAGGTCTGGAGATCAGAATCCCAAGGGATCAGCAGTGTAAAATAAAATAACATAAAATTAAATAGGATAACCATCTGTAAGCTTCTATTATTGTAATGGTATGTAACAAGAACTTAGTAAGCTTGACTTTTCTTCACTTGTATTTGCTTTAGATGCTACATAAAACACTTTAAAATAAATCATCACTATATCTTTGTCTTTGAAATCAATCAATTCATCAACCAATCAATCGCCAGTGTTACATAGCTGTTTTAAAACTCCATCTGCAGGAAAGTTGGTGGTAATAATAATAATAACAATAGTAATAAATCGCTTTAATCAGGGAGCCTGAAAATAAGCTGGGTAAAGTCTAAAAACTGAATCCATTAACTTTGTTTCTTCTTTGTAACACCTTTCCTTTTAAAAATAATCCCACCAGTTCAAATCCAGAAACAAAGTATAATTAGTCTTAGGACTTTGCCTCTCTTTTCTCCCAAAACAGAGAAAAAAAATTTATATCAACTTACTGGGTGTACAGTGCTAAATATTATTACATATGATATCTTATACCTCCTCATAGCATCTCTGCAAAAATGAAACTAGGGTTCTCATTTTCCAGATGATAGAAATGAGGCTCAGAGATGTTCTACAACTCACCCCACGTCACACAGCTGGTAAGGGTCCAGGTCGCCTGATCTGCAATCCAGTGTTAGTTCTAATCTCTCCCCTCACCACCCCCCCACACACACACATACCCAGCAGGACCTGTGATTGCTCTCTATCTTATTATTTTCAAATTCTCCAGAAAGAAGCCAGATCCAAGCATAACTTTTTCTGGAGACATTTAAAAATTAGAAAGCTGGGACAGTTAATGACCTGAATAATCTTGAATTTGCAAGCTTCTCAAGTTCTTGTAACTAAATAGATCACAAAAGAAAAGCTATTATAAATATTGCAGCAAGTTAAACTTTCTTTCAAGAAAGTTTCTCAAGTCCATATCTATGAATATCAAAATAAGAACTGCAAGTGGTATCCATATAATGCTGTGTTAACATTCACTGCTCATTCTCCCTCCTGCTTCAGTGGCGGAAAAGATTAATATATCATTCAGTTAATACAAAGTGTAATTCATTTCCAAAGTGCTGTGTTTCCTTTATAGCATCAAATCTGGCAGCTCTACCCAAGTGCTGTTCTGTCAACTGGAATAACGCCTTTAATGAACTTGTCTCTGGAATATCAAATGTGTAATCTGCTATACAACTTGCAACATTACTGCTCAAACCCTCATCATCTAGTCTACTGGCTTCAACATCAAAAAAAATAATCCATTCCAGGGCCTTGACCTCAATAAGCTACAAATCAGCCACCAGAATCTGTAAGATCAGTTCTAGTTTGTTCATGTCCCATTCTGCAATTCTGCTTCTCTAACCACTGAGCACAGAAAGGACAGGAACATTTCACCAACCCTAAAGTACTCTGTCCCTGGACAGAAAATATTCTACAGAACCATGAGATTTATATTCCCTTCCCCCAAGAAGAATATAGTCCCATAGGATCCTAACAGCCTCTCCTGGGGCTCCCTTTGGGTAATACTTAGGTTTCAAAGCCAACACCTTGGCCAGCAATTAGGTTTTGCCATTCTGTCATCCTGTCCCTGTCCTCTAATAGAATTTTATCCAACTAAACATCATGTTTCTAAGAACCAACAAAAGCAAGTCAAAAATATCAACCATGCCAACTACAATGACCCCAGACCCTTTCCTTCTATGCATTCATTCCTGAGCTTCTCTGTGTGGATCTTCTTCCCCTTCAGCTACCACCAGACTTCAAGATTTACCTGTGACTCACAGAATGTGAACTTTACATTACCCTCTCATCTCTCCCAGTGGAAACTCAGGTTCACCTAAGGACTGTGTAAATTTGACTTATCCAATTCATTGAACAAAACATTTTTTTAATATTTTTGAAAATGTTTATATTTGCTAGCATTATTCTAAGTGCAAAGAACAACAAAGAGCAAACAAATAATTATTTATTTATTTATCTATCCATCCCATGGAGCTTACCATCTGCAGGGTGGAGCAGATAATAAACCAAATGAATAACTAATTTACACCAAGTGATGGATGCTAAAGAGAATAACTAAAACAAGAAAGTAGATGGGGAAGGATAACTCATTTACTTAACTGCAAACAGGGTCATCAAAGGAGGCCTCACTTTGGAAGTGATATTTTAGCAAAGACCTAAATGAAGTGAAGGAAAAGGCTACTAGTTGAGCTGCCTCAGGTAAGAGTAAGCTGCCAGATGGAAGAGGCATGCAGAACATAATAGAGTCAAGTGGCTCTATCACTTGCTATTTAAGTGAATATCAACATATTACTTATTAATTATTTTCTCTAAGCCTCAATGTTTCCAATTATAAAAATATCAAAGGACTTCTGTGCTTTCAATGAGATAATATACATAAAACACCAGTCGCTTCATAGCAGCTCAATCAATGTTATTTAAATAGATAGATAACATAAATAGAGAAATGGGCAAACTGATAAGAAGAAGTGGTAAATTGAGATAGGATTAGATAGGAGAAGACAGGACAGGGGATAGCTAGAGAGACGACAGACACCTAGGCCCAGAGAAACCCACTTTACTATTTGGCCACCACTTAACTGGGGCATCTAGCCACACAATGCATAAGATGGCTTCTGATCTGTGTTTTAGCCAGACTCAACAAAAAGAGAAAGAGAGTGAAAGAAAGGACTCAAGTAAATAAACTCTGAAACGAAGGAGAAGTGATAAGTAACACCAAAGAAATACAAAGTATTTTATGAGAACACTGAAAAATTATATGCCCACAAAGTGGACAACCTAGAAGAAATGGATAGATTCCTAGAAACATCTAGCCTCCCAAAACTAAATCAGGAAGAAATAGAAAATTTGAACAGACCAATTACTAGTAATGCAATTGATCAGTAAGCCAAAAACTCCCAACAAAGAAAAGTCCAGGGCCAGATGGTTTCACAGGTGAATTCTACCAAAATCTACCAAAAAGAGTCATTATGTATACTTCTCAAACTATTTCAAAAAATAGAAGACAAAGGAAAGCCTCCAAATTCATTATACAAGACTTGATACCAAAACCAGAAAAAGACACTACAAAAAAAAAAAATTGTAAGCCAGTATCTCTGATGAATATCGTTGGAAAAATCCTTAACAAATTTTAGTATGCCAAACCCAAAATACATTTAAAAAAAAAACATTCACCATGATCAAGCAGGATATATTTCAGGGATGCAAGTGTGGTTCAACATTCACATGTTGAAATCAATCATGCAATACATCACATTAACAAGAGAAAGGATAAAAATCATATGATCATCTCAATAGATGTAGAAAAAGCATTTGAAAAAATACAACAACTATTCATGATAAAAACTCTCAACAAAGTAGGTTTAGAGAAAACATACCTCAATATAATAAAGACCATATATGAAAATTCCATAGCTAACATCATCCTCAATGGAGAAAACAAGAGCTTTTCCTCTAAGACCAGTAACAAGATAAGGATGTCCACTCTCATCACTTTTATTCAACATAGTACCAGGAGTCCTAGCCACAGCAATCAGAATAAGAGAAAGAAATAAAAGGCATACATATTGATAAGGAAGATGCAAAACTTTCATTATTTGCAGATGACATGACACTATATGTAGAAAATCCTGAAGATTCCACCAAAAAAATATTTGAACTCATAAATGAATTTGGTAGAATGCAGAATACAAAATTATATACAGAAATCTGTTGGATTTTGATATACTAATAATGACAAAGAAATGAAAACAATCCCACATTTACAACTGTATCAAAAATAATAAAATACCTAGGAATAAATTTAACCAAGGAGGTGAATGGCCTGTACTCTGAAAACTGTAAAACACTGATGGAAAAGAAATTGAAGATCACACAAAGAAATGGGAATATATTCCATGGTCATGAATTAGAATAACTATTATTGTTAAAATGTCCATATCACCCAAAGAAATCTACAGATTTAATATCATAACTATCAAAATACAAACATTTTTCACAGAACTAGAAAAAATAATACTCAAATTTGTATTAAAGCCACACAAGACCTCAATTAGCCAAAGAAATCTTGAAAAAGAAGTTGGCGGTATCACAGTCTCACGTTTCAAGATACACTACATAGCTATACTAATCAAAACAGTATGGTGCTGGCATAAGAATAAACACATGGCAGGGCGCCTGGGTGGCTCAGTCTTTAAGCATCTGCCTTCGGCTCAGGTCATGATCCCAGAGTATGAGGATCAAGCCCCACATCAGGTTCTCTGCTCAGCAAGAAGGCTGTTTGTCCCTCTCCCAGTTCCCCTGCTGTGTTCCCTCTTTCTTTGTCTCTTTCTCTGTCAAATAAATAAAAATAAAATCTTTAAAAAAAAAATAGACACATGGATCAATGGAACAGAATAGAAGGTCCAGAAATAGACCCATGCTTATATGCTCAATTAATCTATGACAAAAGAGGCAAAAATATCCAATAGGTAAAAGACAATCTCTTCAATGAATGGTTTGGGAGAACTGGAATTACATGTAATAGGAAAAACTAAACCACTTTCTTATACCAAATACAAAAAATAAACTCAAAATAGATTAAAGACCTACATGTGAGGTCTGAAGCCATAAAATTCCTAGAAGAAAACATAGGCAGTAATCTGTTGGACATTGGCCTTAGCAATATATTTATGGATATATCTCCCCTGGCAAGGAAAACAAACACAAAATTGAACTATTGGGACCACACCAAAATAAAAAGCCTTTGCAAGTGAAGGAAACCAGCAATAAAACAAAAAAACAATCCCTGAATGGGAGAAGACATTTGCAAATGATATATCTGATAAGGGGTTAATGACCAAAATACAAAAAGAACTTACACAATTCAACACAACACACACACACAAACACACACACACACACACACACACACACACAAATAACCCAGTTGAAAAATGGGCAGAAGACGCAGCAACTTCTTCCTAGAAACATCGCCAAAGGCAAGGGAAGCAAGGGCAAAAATGAACTATTGAGATTTCATCAAGATAAAGAGCTTTTGCACAGCAAAGGAAATAGTCAACAAAACCAGAAGGCAATCAACAGAATGGGAGAAGATATTCACAAATGACATATCAGATAAAGAGCTAGTATCCAAAATCTATAAAGAACTTATCAAACTCAACACCCAAAGAACAAATAATCCAATCAAGAAATGGGCAGAGGACATGAACAGACATTTCTGCAAAGAATACATCCAGATGGCCAAAAGACACATGAAAAAGTGCTCAACATCACTCAGCACCAGGGAAATACAAATCAAAACCACTGCCTCACACCAGTCAGAATGGCTAAAATTAACCAGTCAGGGAACAACAGGTGTTGGTGAGGATGCAGAGAAAGGGAAACCCTTCTACCTCCCACCTTGTTGGTGAGAATGCAAGCTGATGTAGCAACTCTGGAAAACAGTATAGAGATTCCTCAAAAGTTGAATACAGAACTACCCTAAGACCCAGCAATTGCACTACTGGGTATTTACCCTAAAGATACAAATGTAGCAATTTGAAGGGGTACATGCACCCAAATGTTTATAGCAGCAATGTCCACAATAGCCAAACTATGCAAAGAGCCTAGATGTCCATCAACAGATGAATGGATAAAGAAGATGTGGTAAATATTTATAATGGAATACTATGCAGCCATCAAGAAAAACAAAATGGCACAAAATTGCCATTTGCAATGACATGGATGGAACTAGAGGGTATTATGCTAAGTGAAATAAGTCAATGTACTACACTGTACACTACAATGTACTACACTGTGTCTACATGCAGGGAACACAAGTATGTCAAAGGTTTTTGCTTAGAAAAGAAAAATTAAGTGGGAAAGGAAGAGGAAAAAAAAATTTCTTGAGTACTGAATGATAAATGCATAATCAATGTGAATACATGATATAGCTATACCTTAATAGAAAGGTCAATAAATGACCCCTTGGGTAACCAAAGATTTCGCAGAAGAAATACAATCAAGTAGTTTTAAAGAATGAATTTTTCAGTAAGACTATTTTTCAACAAGTATGTACGATGCTCATAATCAGAAAAAAAGTGATGAAGAGTCATTATTTCAAGGTGACAAGATTTTAGGTAATTTTTTTTCCCTCTGTCCTTTTTTTTTTTTTTTTGGATTGTATCCAAATTGTGTTTTCTAGCTCTAATCAGAAAGTGATGCAATATTAATATTGCAAAATGAACTATGCACTATTTATGGTTAAGGCCCTTAAGTTTTATAACTAAATCTAGAGCTTTTCTCTAAAAGTGACAGCAGTCTAGTGATTAAAAGGTAGAAATTTCATCTTTAGTTTCCTGATGGAGAAATGATATAGTCAACATTTAGTATGTAGAAAGCCATCCAGTAACAATTAAGACACACAGGAAGCAATACTACTTGAACAACAAGTCTTATGCTTAGACTTTAAATCTAAGTCCCCACTGCCCCCACATCACTTCTGCATTTCCACAGCCCAGGCACATTATATCATTTGTCTCTATGAGTATACCATTCTGACTGGAGCTAACATCTACACTTGCCCTGCCTTGACTGCCAGACTTCTAAACATGATTCAAGACTTACCTTCATGCCTTCCCATATAAAATGGGAAGTAAGAATCAGACTTACCAGTCATGTGTTGTTGTTTTTTTTCCAAGAAGACAATCAAAGTTTCTTAAGAAAGAACATTTCTAGTTGTGAGGCCTCCTCAGTGCAGACCTGTTGGACGTGTTATTCCCACACCTCTACCCCTCAATAACCCTTCTGCGATAAACTGTGTTATTCATCTCTTGTCTTCCTTACTTTCAATTATGAGTAAAATAAACTCATGTTCTGGTTTGGCTTCAAAGATCCCTTAGATACTTGGACTCCCTAAGAAAACAGAGGTATTGAGGAACTTTAAATCAAGAATATCTGTTATGTGTAATAATATTAATACTATCATACTGACCAGAATCTTGTTCTGACTAGTGAGTAATTTAGAGTGATTGTAACTCGGGCCCTATTACATTGGTCCTCAATAAAGATGGAAAAACTGTAGTAGTTGCTACATAAATACAATTTATTTTTTTTAAAGTCTTTAAGACATATTCAACAGAGTTTATTGAATTCTTACTAAATGCCAGACATTAGACCTCATGAAGCTTGTGTTCTAAGGCAAAAGACAGGGTAAGAACTTCCAAATAAGAAGGTGATAAACTACAACATAAAGAACAGCCTCTGATATGAAAAATGAAATATTCTACATATTCTGGAGAAACTCTTCAGGGTTTATTCATAAATGCCATTTTGGCAATACCAGGCTTGACTAAATGCCACTTCTCTATGCTCTCAAGGCTCCCTTTGCATTTCTCCCTATGAACACAGTTATCACTTGGAAATTATCTATTTATAGTTCTATCCTTCCAAATAATGTGAGCTTCTCAAGAACAGGAGTCATATCTCATATCACTTTTTAGGATTTAGCATAAATTAATCATCTAGCATTATGTCATAAAAGCAAATGCACAATGATTGTAAACCATCAAAATGATTAACCATAGTAAAATCATGTTCCAGGCTCTAGAAAATGTCCATAAATGTCTATACATATTAACTAAACATGTAGCCTCATCAGACTGTAAAGGAAGAATACAACACCAAAAAAAATTTGATAAACATTGACCTAAATTATCAGAGCTGAGGAGACAGAGAAGTGCTCTGGTCGATTATTTTTGGGCTCCCTCTCCCACACCAGCTTTCAAAGTGGCATATGACTGCCTACAAGTATCAACATGAATATGCACAAGGAATTAAAAACTCCAAGGTAAATGGGGTGATTCTTCCCATACCAGAAATTCAGGTTAATTTCAAAATAAGCATATTATTTGAGTAGAACCCAAAATTTGCATACATTTTGAAGATAAACTGAAAACTTCAAAATAAAGTCATGCTTTCACAGGATCACATTAAGTCATGGAGGCAGGAAATATAGAAGAGCCTCACCATGGTCTGCCATTGAGGGAACTTGAGTGAGAAAGCTTACGATCGTCTAGTCAAAATCAAACCCTCATTTGAGAAAGCAGTCATACCTTTCAGAAAAGACAATTATTTAATAAAGATATGCCAGCTTAAGTAATACAAATTAAGGTCTTCAGTACAACTTTCTTTTTTAGAACAGTGAAAAAGCTTTAAAGAGATGATTTGGAATAAACTAATTCTATAAAAAGAGAGCTAAAAAGAAATAACAAAACCAATCAGTTTCTTCTTTTTATATTGATAAATCTAAAAGGAAAATGCTTTCAAAATAATGCTATTGGCCCTAACCTGCTATAAATATTAGAGATTTTTTTTCCAAGTTGTCAAATATTGGACGACCTAACCAAAAATATAATTGACAAAGTTTTGTAGAGAAATCTCAAGTCTTTTCCTTATTATTATACATACTTTTCTTTCCTATTTCACTCTACTTCCTAAACAATATATTAAAAAAAAAAAAAAGTGAGTAAAAAAACTCCTCACAAAAGTTATGTGTTATAAGCTGTGTAAACACTGAGAAAAACTATCACTGTCTTTGCCTTTGTGGTAAAGACAAAACCTGGACAAATTAAATGTACAAGTTTAAATTAACAATTTTCAAAATATTTTAAAATTTTTAAATATTTTAAGTTTTTAGCCTACATGTCCTTAAATTTGCAATTGGAAAATAATTTAGCACTAAGAAAAAAAAATTTAGGGAAACTAAGGAATAATCCTAATGGCAAAACAACAGCAATTGAACAAAGAATATCTACCCAAGACAACATGGATCACCATACTCTACTAACAAAGTTTTCTTCCCCCAAATTTTGATATACCTATGGTCTTTCTGGGTGTGCATGACCAGTCACAGCTGACAAATCACCCAGCCTAACAAGGCAGCCAAATTTCTTGCCAGGACACCGCTTTAGGGTTGTCAGTGCAAAGAAAGACCTGCCAATTAAAGTCCACAACTACTCGGATTAAAGGGTATGGATACCTAAAAATAAATGTCATTTGTCCACCACAATTGGGGAAAAATGTATTTTATTTTTATCATTTTGCAAGCACCTAAGAACATATTAGTTGACCAAGAGACTGTGGTCTCCCTTCCAATCCCTGTAACATAATTTTTAAAAGATCTTTCTAGAATTATTTTTGTCAACTTTACTTATTTCCTCACTAGTGATTCTTCCCAATATCATTGTCCACCTAGAGAACTCAGCAGACCTCATACATCTGTTCAACCCTATCCAAGATCATCTGTGTTATTTGTGGAGACAACCAATTAAATCAGTAATAGTGGATTAATCAAATAAGACATAATCCTAAAGGAGAACTGCAGGATAAATTATATTTCTCATGAGATTTATTTTTCAACAGCATTTTATATTCTTAATAATAGCTCACATTAATAAATTATGCTGTGCTTACAGTTGAAGTGGGTTGAAGGATGAAAAAGTGGTTACACTAAAAAAAGGACATGAAAAATGGTTTATTTAAAGATTCCTTATGACAAAAAGTTATTATTGAGGAATTGAACCACATTTGTTTCTAGCATTATTCAGCTGATGACATCTTGATTCTTCTCATGTTCATCGGCATGAAGTTTCAACAGTAACCCTCCTTCCTTGGTTTGGCTCTGGATTCTAACTCTGGTTGATAATTTTCTCTCTCTATCTCACACTTCACATAACAGAGCTGGTCCTAGCATGAATGTTCACTTTTGAAATCCATTATTCCTTCAAGATTACTCAAATATTACATACTTTTTCAACTTAAAAAAAAAAAAAAGAGTCACTTATTTATTTGATAGAGAGTACACAAGATACAGGGCTCAATCTCATGACCTTGAGATCATGACCTGAGCCAAAAACAAGAGTCCAATGCTCAAATAGCTGCACCATCCAGGTGTCCTTGAACTTTTTTTAATAACCAATCCTGTCACAGTTATACATACCTTCCCAGATACAAGATATGTACAACCTTAATATTTGTAAAGGATTTTGTGGATATCCTAAGACTTGCCTCATTGTTTATATGGCACTCTCCATACTCTAGATGAAGATCTCTTTGAGCTTAAGTTTCGTATCTTGTTCATTTCATACCCTCAAAGTTTTATATACAACTCTATTATTTATTGAGTGCTTAGCATATATTCAAGTATTAAGCCAGAAGCTAGAAATAAAATGGAGACCAAAAACAGGCATGTTTCTCTGCCTTCATTAAGCTTATAGTTTCATAGGGGAGGTTAATTATAGTATCAAAAATTAATTATAAATTTTTAACTATGACAATGTCTATGAAGGAGAGGTACATAAATCCTATGCACCTATAATTGAAAAATCAGACTTCAGCAGGATGATGTGTGAAAGGGACATGTGCACAGAACTCAAAAAGATGAGTTAATTAGGCAAACAGGTGAGAAATGAGCATCCCTGGTGGAAAGGGCACAATGAGTAAAGACAATGTACCAAGAGAGAAAATAGTGAATATGAAGGACTGAAAGAAGGCCAACATGGCTGAAGTGCTGAGGATGAGCATAAAGGTGTACAAACTGAGCCTGGAGATATAAGTAAGGATCAGACCTTGCAAGGCTTTGTAGATACGGAAGGATTTTTGTCATTATTCAAAGAAAATTGTGAATGCAAAGAAGTTGGAAGTGGGAGGAGAACATGATTAGATCTGTGCTTTCACACATCTTTCTGGATTCAGACAACAGAAAGCATGAACAGGAAGTAAATGCATTAGATCAGTAAAAAGATTATTAATAGTAGTCCAGGTGAATGATAATTTGAAATTAGAATGGGTCATTGGTGGTGGGTATTGGAGAGATGTGTATGCAATTGAAAGAATTGTACATGAAAAGTCCAGAAAGACTGGATAATGGACCTGAGGTGGAGGATGATGTATATGGAGTTATCAAGAATAACCCGGTTTCTTCTGCAACTGCAGTTAATGCTACCCTTAGCTGCCACAGAGAATAACAGAAAAGGACCAAGTTTGAAGGAGAATTATGGGTTTGCCTTTAGACATGCTGACTTTGAGGTACTATGGGGATATAGAAGAGTTGAAAGAAAAATGGACAATGGATTTAAGGATCTAGAATTCAAATGGATAGTTGTGGCTGTAAATATAAATTTATCTATCATCTGAAAACAGATAGCCATTGAAACTGTGGCCATGAATGAAATAACCTGTAGAAAAAGTATAGAGTAATGAGAGAAGTAAGACTACAGCTGAGATTTGATGGATCCTAGCACAATGACAGGATTAGAATACAGAGAGAGAGTGAGAAGTCAAGCAGGTAAAGAGAAGAAAAGAGACTTCCATGTCAAAATAAAAAGGTAAGAGAGAGGGCATTTCAGGAACGAAGAAGCAGCCAACAGTAATGAGACTGCTGAGAATCCTGAGACGAGGATTGGGGAAGGTTCACTGGGATTTTTTACAGTATCTAAAATGCAACATAACATGATAATTAAAGATTCTGAAGTAGGAATGGCAGGTATCAAATCCAAGCTTTACCATTTACCACCTATGTGACCTTGGGAAAAAAACATTAATTTCCCTGTATCTCAGTTTATCTATAAAATGGGAATAAAAATACTACTGTAGAATGTGTTTTAAGGATGCAGTGAGTTAATTATGTAAGTTATTTAAGAGTGTCTTTCACACAGTAATAACCATGTAAGTGCTAGTTATTTTTTCTAACAAAAAGCTAATTTGTAGGTGAGATTGAATATAAATGGAAGAAAAGAAATGGTAATTAAAGGTTTTTGAGAAGTGGAGGGGGTGGAATACAAAGAATTGAGGGATTAGCCTAAACTAGGAGTACTGTTAGTCCCCATATTACAAAAGAAATGAAGGATGGGATACATGCAGATATATGAAGGTCTGAACCTTGTGTTGGCAAATAAGGCCACTCCACTCTATAACCTAAATATTTTTTCTGTTATGAATGGGAGCTAAGGTCATCTGCTGAGAGTGTGGGGAAAGGGGTGTTTATAATATGTATAATGCAGAGTAGAAGGGCCAGTTGGCTAGAAAAAAACAATACAATTGTCCTGGAATACCAAGGATCCATGTGGTGAGACAACTGAACTTAAATTTATGAAGAAATAAATCTGTATGTAGTGGGAATTGCTCTAGGAACATTAGCTGATCAGATGTAGGTATGGAGAAAACAAATGACTGGGTTTACTGAATGCACTCAGAGATGGTATTCTGCCAGAGAGCTGTGATAAAATATAGCAAAGCAAGAAAATGTAGGTCATTATCAAAAGTGTTATATAAATAATGACATAATGATTTTATATCCTGCCATGTTGCTGAATTCCTATATGAGTCTTTTGGGTTTTCTACGTAAAGTATGTCATCTGCGAAGAGTGAGAGTTTGATTTCTTTGCCAATCTGAATGCCTTTTACTTCATTTTATTTTGTCTGACTGCTGAGACTAGTACTTCTAGTACTATGTTGAACAACAGTGGTGACAGTGTTTCTGACCTTAGGGGAGAAGTTCTCAGTTTCCCACTGAGAATGACATTCACTGTGGGCTTTTCATAGATGGCTTTTATGATATTGATGTATGTTCCCTCTATCCTTACACTGTGGAAAGTTTTAATCAAGAAAGGACGCTGTGTTTTGTCAAATGCTTTTTCTGCATTAGTTGAGAGCATATGATTCTTGTCCTTTCTTTTATTAATTTGATGTATCACACTGATTGATTTTCAAATGCTGAATAACCCTTGCAGCCCAGGCATAAAACCCACTTGGTTGTGGTGAATAATCCTTTGATGTATGGTTGGATCGAACTGGCTAGTATCTTGGTGAGAATTTTGGCATCCATGTTTATCAGGGATATTTGTCTGCAATTCTTTTTGGTGAGGTCTTTGTTTGGTTTTGGCATCAAGGTAATGCAGGCCTCACAGAAAGAGTCTGGAAGTTCTCTTTCCCTTTTTATTTTTTGCAACAGCTTCAGAAGAATAGGTATTAGTTCTTTTAATGTCTGGTAGAATTCCCCCGAGAAGCCATCTGGCCCTGGACTCTTGTTTATTGGGAGATTTTTGATAACTCCTTCATTTCCTTGCTGGTTATGGGTCTGTTCAGGTTTTTTTATTTCTTCTTGTTTCAGTCTTGGTAGTTTATAATTTCATAGGAATGATCCATTTCTTCCAGATTGCCTAATTTGTTGGCACATATTTGCTCATAATATGTTCTTACAGTTGTTTGTATTTCTTTGCTGTGGGTTGTGTTTCCTCCTCTTTCATTCATGATTTTATTAATTTGGGTCCTTTCTCTTTTCTTTTTGCTAAGTTTGGCAAGGGGGTTAATGATCTTATTAATTCTTTCAAAGAAGAATCTTCTAGTTTCATTGATCGGTTCTACTGTCCTTGTGGTTTCATTTCACTGACTTCTGCTCTAATCCATGCACAGAAATCCGTTACAGTTGCATTTCTATGCCTAACAATGAGACAGAAGAAAGAAAAATTAAGGAATTGATCCCATTTACAACTGTACCGAAAACCATAGCATACCTAGGCATAAGTCTAACCAAAGAGGTAAAGGATACGTATTCTAAAAACTACAGAACATTTATGGAAGAAATTGAGAAAGACACAAAGAAATGGAAAAACATTCCATGGTCATGTACTGGAAGAATAAATATTGTTAAAATGTCTATGGTACCCACAGCAATCTACACATTCAATGCATCCCTATCAAAATATCATTGACATTTTTCACAGAACTGGAACAAATAATTCTAAAATTTGTATGGAACCAGAGAAGACCCTGAATAGCCAGAGGAATGCTGAAAAAGAAAACCAAAGCTGGTAGCATCACAATCCCTGACTTCAAGTTATATTACAAAGCTGTAATCATCAAGGCAGTATGGTACTAGCACAAAAACAGACACATAGGTCAATGGAACAGAATAGAGAGCCCAGAAACAGACCCTCAACTCTTTGGTCAACTCATCTTCAACAAAGCAGGAAAGAATATCCAATGGAAAAAGAACAGTCTCTTCAATAAATGGTGCTGGGAAAATTGGATAGCCTCATGTAGAATAAAAAAGAAGAAAAATAAAACTAGCCATTTCCTTATACCATGTACAAAAATAAACGCAAAATGGATGAAAGACATAAATGTGAGACAGGAATCCATCAAAATCCTAGAGGAGAAAACAGGCAGCAACTTCTTTGTCCTTGGCAACAGCAACTTCTTGCTTGACATGTCTCTAGAGGCAAGGGAAACAAAGGCAAAATGAACTATTGGGACTTCATGAAGATAAAAAGCTTCTGCACAGCAAAGGAAACAGTTGACAAAACTAAAAGGCAACCTGTGGAATGGGAGAAAATATCTGCAAATGATGTATCAGATAAAGGGCTAGTATCCAAGACCCATAAAGAACTTACCACTCTCTGTCTCTCATGAATAAGTACAAAGAAGACATCCAAATGGTCAACAGACACATGAAAAAATGTTCCATGTCTCTTGGCATCAGAGAAACACAAATCAATACCACAGTCAGATACCATCTCACAACAGTAAGAGTGGCTAAAATTAACAACTCAGGAAACAACAGATGTTGGTGAGGATGCAGAGAAAGGGAAACCCTCTTATGCTGTGGGTGAGAATGCAAGCTGGTACAGCCACTCTGGAAAATAGTATGGATGTTCCTCAAGAAGTTAAAAATAGAGCTACCCTAGGACCCAACAATTGCATTACTAGGTATTTACTCCAAAAATACAAATGTAGTAATCTGAAGGGGAACCTGCACCCCAATATTATAGCAGCAATGTCCACAATAGCCAAACTATGAAAACGGCTGAGATGGCCATCAACAGATGAATGGATCAAGAAGATATGGGAAATAGATAGATAGATGATAGATAGATAGATAGATAGATAGATGATAGAGAGATGATAGATATATTACTCAGCCATCAGAAAGGATAAATACCACTGACATTGACATGAATGGAACTGAAGGGTATTATGCTGAGTGAAATAAGTCAATCAGAGAATGACAATTATCATACGGTTTCACTCATATGTGGAATATAAGAAACATTGCAGAGGATCATAGGGGAAGGGAGGGACAACTGAATGGGTAATCAGAGAAAGAGAAAAACCATTAGAGACTCTTAACTATAGGAATGTGAATGTCTAGAGCAGAGCAAACTAAAAGTCACTGAAGATGAGAGGGTGCAGAAAGGTAACCTGTACATATGGTGAAATCATTGATGATGGTGGTGGGCTTGTGTCAGAGATGTGAAAATGAGGAAATCACTATACCCTGATTTATATCTGAAATAGCTTTGCTTCTACTGAATTTTACTAAATTTGAAAGATGATCCAAATAATGGTTTTAACACTGAAAAAAGTAAGATTATAATTCTGAAATTTCTAACATTCAGTATACATATATTCTGTGATAACAATATCATTTTAAATATCATTATTAATTTATATTAAAGATGAAAAAACTGGAGGTTGAATAACTTGCCCAAATGATAAATACTCCAAATGGCAGAATTGATACTCACAAACAAATCTGACTCTAAACTAGGTGGCCCATAGAAACTTAATGGTACATTTCTAGTTCCCTTAGTTCAACATTAAACTTACTCTGAACAGTTGATGAATATGGCCCCCACATTTTGTGTGATGCTTACAAAAAGTATACAGAGCAGGAATGTGAAATCCTTTCTAAATTTGATGTTCCATCATTTGAATGACTTAACATGTCTTTTGAGATGCATAAATTTAATAAGCTTGACCATTCTCCATGGTCCTAGAAAAATCTGGGCAGAGACATTTCCTGAGGCCCTTAATACAACTGATAACGCCTCAATGAAACATTCTCAGAAATAGAGCAAATGTCATAGAAGTTTGAATGCCACTTAATTTTCTGGTTATTCTTTGTCATCACACACTACAGAGTTTAATTCTTCATTGGACTATTTTCAAAACCGTAAGTTGAAAGAGAAGAAATTTGATCTTGGTCCATTGAAGAAAATGATTCTATACCCAGAATTAGATTCCCTACTTTGCATAAATCCTATTTTGTAAGAGTTAATTATCCATAAAAAGAAATGAGTAGCTTCAGTCCTGTTTTAAAGCTTGATATATCCTCACATGGACTAAAAATTGAAAATATCAATCTTTAAACAAATGGGAAGTTGTCTTCAGTCATAGAAGATATTTTCACAATGACTGAGTATCTCAAAGAGGCAAAAGGGGGAAAAAAAAAAAGGTGAGTAGAATGTCACAGAAAACTGGCACTTCCCCCCATACTTTTCTGGGTCATGGTCTTTCAGGAAAAAAAAAAGAATTTTAGCTCTTTTTCATCAATCTCTAGATACTAGAGGTTTGAAAGTTATCATGCTATCATTTCAATCAAAGCCCTTTATACTCAGAGAATATAATAGATATTGGTTGCTTCTTGGTGACCAAGAATCCATTCATCCTGATTCATATTTAGAGTTTCCATTTTCCACTATTAGACCATGTGCTTCAGATAGAGCCTCCAGGATCCAGGATCAGATAATAAAGTCCAGTCTACTACTCTGTACCCAGTCATTACCTTAGAGATAAACATGTGATTTGAGCCAAATCAATCAGGATAAATCAGAGCTGATCCTGGGGATTATACTTAAATGACAGAGAAAAGGCAGTTTCTTTCCTTTTGGATTTAGAATGAGGTCGCTTAAAAACATAATGGGAGACTGTGAAAATACAGTCAACATAGAAGTCAGAATCAAAGGATGAAAAGGGAAACAAAGAGGAAAAAAATAAAACGAGTCATAGTGGCAACTTTTGTATATTGAACACAGACATAAGCAAACTCTTCTTCCGGACTTTTATATTATGCAAGCCAATAAATATATTTATTGCCTACACCAATTAAGATTTTTCTGTCACAGCCAATAAACCCTACCTGACACAGTGACTCAGCATCTACTGCCTGACTAAACACCGACATTCTGGAAATTCATGTGTGAGGAAGGAGACCCGTGAGTATGATTCCTGAGGCTATGTTATTCTAGAATCGTGGCTTCAAGTAGCCAATTATTCTCAACCTTTAAGTATTGTGTGATGTGATTCTGAAAGCCAGTTCCTATATAACTGGGTAATTCAGCCTCAGTTTACTATCTGTAAAAATGAGAATAATAGTAGTATTTAATGGAATTACTGAGCATAAAGTTGGGTAGTATATATTCACCTTCTAATACAGTACCCAGAACATATACATATTCAATAACTAATAACTATTATTCTTACCTGGTCTATACATCTCCTTGGTATTGTTCACAAAGCTACTTAAAGTTATCTTACCTCTACACAGGCCCAGAGTCTTACACAGAGTAGGTACTCAATAACTGTTGAATGAATAAATGAATAGTGAATAGTCTATACTAATGGTGACCGTATTGTTCAAATGGGCCCCAAACAGTCCCTTTTTACTCTTGTAGTTTCAGTTCTTTTATTCTCAAAATTGTTCTTGAAAGGATGGTAAATTACCTGTTAACTTTGTTTATAATATTCTTGTTGCTTGTTTCTAAGTTGATTTTTTCAGCTGTAATCTAAGCAGATTTTCTCTTACTTGGCCTTTAAAGGATAACTTGATTAGAATTATTCCACAAATATTTTTATCAGATACGAGCTAGTTTTAATTACTTGTTAACAGAGGAAGACTTGGTGGTAAAGGACAGAGTACAAGATTTAGACTCTAAAAGACTTGAAAAGGCCTAATCCTGTAGTATACTTCCTGTGAGACTCCAGGTAACTTTATTTTCCCCATTTGTAGCAAAACAAGATTAATAGCCCTTATCCATAATAAATGCAGGGTGATTAAATGAAATAATACAAGTGAACAAGTATTTTTTAAACTCTAACATTTTATTAGTAATTATAATTGATTTTTAAATTAATGAGGAAAATACTCATCCTCCTTTCTACCTGAGATAAACTGGTCAAAATTGGGGCGCCTTGGTGGCTCAGTGGGTTAAAGCCTCTGCCTTTGGCTCAGGTCATGATCCCAGGGTCCTGGGATCGAGCCCCGCATCGAGCCCCGCATCGAGCCCCGCATCGGGCTCTCTGCTCAGCAGGGAGCCTGCTTCCTCCTTTCTATCTGCCTGCCTCTCTGCCTACTTGTGATCTCTCTGTCAAATAAATAAATAAAAATCTTTAAAAAAAAAAAAAAACTGGTCAAAATCTTTATCCTTCAAGTTTCTTATTTCTTTTCAAAAGTTGACAAAGGGCAGAACGAAGCTTTAGATATTACTCTATTATTAAGAGTATTTAAGTATTAAGTAGGGGATATGAAAGGAAAAAGAGGAGCGCATTTTGCAATAACATTCCCTTAGCCTGAATTTTCCTTTTGTCCCACCTACAAGTCCATTCAACCCCCTAGACCCATCTGATGATTTTCTATAAACCAGCAAAGGCTCAGATCCCAGATGAGGTGCTATAGAGACACTCATTCCCAGGGAGAACTAGCCTCCAATTCTACTAGGTCTCCATTTTATGTGGTACTCCATCTCTCTTTTTATACTTCTCATAGAGAATGGCACTTATCTATTTAAAAGTTTTTCTCTCCCACTAAGCTGTAATCTGCTTAAAATAGGGACCTACACACTATTTATCTTGCTATCACCAACTATTAGCATAGACATTGACAGAAACAAAAAAAATCTAGAATATATGTTTATTGAATTGAATGAAAGTGAATATTTATCAGATATTATATATTAGAAAATATACTAGGTGCTTTAAATATGTTGTCTCATTTAATCCTCAAAACAACCCAATTAAATAGACATGTTTAGCATTATAAAATTGAAAAACCCGGGGCCTAAAACTACCCAAAGGTCATTCTGTAATCCTCTAGATGAGCTAAATTTAAAGCCTTGTTCATTATTAAGAATATGAATTACAGAAATTAAATAGCTATACATTTCTCCTTCTTATCACTATGACCTGCAAATAACCACTGAGATTGATAAAGACCATTCTCAATTCTGTGAGCATGCCTAGACCTGTTGATTAGCCAGAAAACTATCATTTATCAGATTTTGTGACACTGAAAGTCTGATCATTCCAAACTACACCGAAGGAGCTATTCCTGAGATATTAGAGGGGAAAAAAGTAAGTTTATAAGCTCTATCTGAAAAATCTAAAAGCTAGTCATGTTCTTTATCTATGGGAGAAGAGCAGTAGTTAATCAATTTGAGCTAGAAGCTACAGGACCCAGTCTTGCCAATAAAATAATGGTATCCATGGTAATCAAGCCAGGAATGAAACATGGGGTAGTAAAAGATAAGGAAGACATATCCATATGACAGGATTGTAATTATAAATGACTTTTTAGCCTCAGCAAAATTAATTGAGAAGCTCTTGATAGATGGTTAAGACTGAGCCCTAAGTGACATTGACTGTGAGTTATAGCTTTCTGGTACAAACTCAGAGAATTTCCCTGAAGTGAGTCAAAGCTAGATCTATTCCAATGACAATGCATGAGATGGATAGGAAATGTGTCAAATGATTGATCAGATGCTTGACCACTGGGTTGCTGACTATAATTTTTAGAAATTGAAAAACAGTTTTTACAAGAAATTGGGCTCTAAACTATATCATCTAGGGAGCAAAAAGGAAGGTCACAGAGAATAGATGGTCTCAGCAGGAGGTAATAGATTAGTCTCTGAATTCATTTTTAAATTCCTCCATGAAGGCCCATCATCACCACCTTCTGATCATCCAACCCAACCTTCACATTGCCACCAGCATGATCATTTTCAAATGCAAAGCTGCTGAATATATTTTAGAGCTCTCAGTTTCCCATAGAGTAAAGTCCAACCTTCCTTGTCTGTCACGTATTGTCCTTCACAGTGTGGACCAGACTTAAATTTGCACTGTTAGTTCATTCATTTCTAAAACATTCTATACTCTTTCAAAAATATATCACCCTTTTGCATGCTATTCCTATACCTGAGATGCTCTTTCCCTTTCCTGCTTTTTGGTGAATCGTATGTATCCCTCAAGATCTAGTGCAGGTGTTCCATCCTCAGAGAATTCCTATTCAGTTCTCTTAGGTAAGATAGTGCCATCCAAATATTCATTCTGTCACTTTATAAATATCCACCCTACCCCCCACTAAATGGCCATCAGGCACCATGACTTATTAACTTTTGTATATACTCCAGGGCATACTGCCTGAATACAATTATGAATACAATTATCTTCTCTAGCCTCTGGAATACAATACTAAATAAAACATGTCCTTGCCTAATTTCATGGAGGTAAAAAAGAAAAGTTCAAAATAAGCAAACATATACCAGATAATGATAACTGCTATGAAGAAAACTAAAAGGGGACAAATGAGTGAAAGTGACAGGAAGTGGTATTACTTTAACTTACATAGTCAGGAAAAAATAGTTAGGAAAAAATTTTCGGAAATGTGATTGTTGGTAAATTTCCCTTTTTAAAATTTAAATTCAATTAATTAACATATAATGTAATACTAGCTTCAAAAGTAGAGGTCAGTGATTTATCAGTCTTATATAATACCCAGTGCTCATTACATCACATGGCTTCCCTAATAATGTCCATCACTCAGTTACCCCATTCCCCCACTCTCTCCCCTCCAGCAACCCTCAGTTTGTTTCCTATTATTAAGAGTCTCTTATGGTTTAACACCCTCTCTGATTTCATCTTGTTTTATTTTTTCCTCTCCCCCTATGATCCTCTGTTTTGTTTCTTAAATTATACATATCAGTGAGATCATATGATAATTGTCTTTCCCTAATTGATTAATTTTGCTTAACATAATACCTTATAGTTCCATCCACATTGTTGCAAATGGCAAGATCTCATTTTTCTTTTGATGCCTGAGTAGTATTCCTGTGTGTGTATGTATATATCACATCTTCTTTATCCATTCATCTGTTGATGGACATCTGGGCTCTTTCCATAATTTGGCTATTTTTGACATTGCTGCTATAAACACTGGGGCACAGGTACCCCTTCAGATCACTACCTTTGTATCATTAGGGTACATGCTTAGTAGTGTAATTCTTATGTCATAAGGTGGTATTTATGGTATTTTTGCAGAGGTATTTCAGCAGAGACAGTGAGAAAGTAACCAAGAGTATGCTAATATCTAGATGGTGTCTAAACAGGGGAGTATCTTAGGACAGTTATTCAGTGTTCAAGGAGCAAGAAAAGCTGGAGAGAGAAAATAAACCACATCCTAGGATGGGCAAAACTGGGAAATCAGTATAGTATAAAGAGACCTAAGTGTCCAACCAACCCAAGTTAATATCCTAGCAACACCGACTGTCAGCTATTCGTGTGTGTGCATTTGTGTATTAAGGTAAATTAAAGATACTCTTAGAATTCTCAACTCTTAGGAGTCAAACTCAGAATTCAAATAGATATGGATAACAGTGAATACTTGAATTTTATTTTCCTGTGTCTAGTGCCACAGTCAACTCCATATAGAAATCTCAGGGCTAGGAATAATCTAGAAGATTGAAATCCCTTTAGTCAAGGCTTTCATAATAGTGGCACTACCGACACTTGAGTGCAATAATTCCAGTTTTTGGGGGGTGTGCCCTGTGCATTGTGAGATCTTTAGTGGCATCCCTAGCCTCTACCCAGTCTCCCAACATTGACAAGTATCCCCCGGGGGAAAGAGGACAAAATTTCCTTCAGTTAAATACTTCTATATACAAAGGGAACAGGGTGGAGAGAGAGGCATTAGTAGCTAGGAAGACCAAAACCACAGAAAACTAAAGCAAATAGACCTGTAGAGTCTAAAATAAATTTTTGAGTTTTCATTTACAAGATAACTACAGATAATCAAAATGTACTTATAACTCTGCTCATGAACCTTGAAAATCTTTAATTATCTAACAGTCATGCCTATTTCACCAAATCAAATAAAAATTATTTATTTACTTTAGAAGGATTTTGAACACTTTTGAAAAAACAACAGGTATTCATTAAATCCTCCTTTCTGACATACTACAATTAATCAAGATTGTGGTGACCTGTAACAAAAGTCAACTTGGCTTTAGTATTCCCTAAGGACAAAACTTTTTTTTTTTCAAGGTGTTAGTTTTGGGGCACCTGGGTGGCTCAGTCGGTTAGACATCTGCCTTTGGCTCAGGTCAGGATCCCAGGGTCCTAGGATCTAGCCCCATATCCTGATCCCTGCTCAGCAATGGAGTTGGCTCCTCTCTCTCCCTCTGCTACTCCCTGTCGCTCGTGCTCTGTGTCTCTCTCAAATAAAAATAGAATCTTTAAAAAAAGGGGGGGCCCTCAACTTTATGGTCAAAAAATCTTCAACAAAGCAGGAAAAAATACACAGTGGAAAAAAGACAGTCTCTTCAATAAATGGTGCTGGGAAAATTGGACAGCTATGTGTATGAAGAATGAAACTCGACCATTCTCTTACACCATACACAAAAATAAACTCGAAATGGACAAAAGACCTCAATGTGAGGCAGGAATCCATCAGAATCCTAGAGGAGAACATAGGCAGTAATTTCTTCGACATCGGCCACAGCAACTTCTTTCATGATATATCTCCAAAGACAAAGGAAATAAAAGTGAAAATGAACCTTTAGGACTTCATCAAGATCAAAATCTTCTGCACAGCAAAGGAAATGGTCAACAAAACAAAGAGGCAACCCATGGAATGGGAGAAGGTATTCGCAAATGACAGTAGAGACAAAGGGCTGATATCCAAGATCTATAAAGAACTCCTCAAACTCAACACACACAAAACAGATAATCATGTCAAAAAATGGGCAGAAGACAAGAACAGACACTTCTCCAAAGAAGACATACAAATGGCTAACAGGCACATGAAAAAATGTTCCTCATCATTAACAATTAGGGAGATTCAAATCAAAACCACATTGAGATACAACAAGACAGTAAACAACATGTGCTGGAGAGGATGTGGAGAAATGGGAACCCTCTTACACTCTTGGTGGGAATGCAAGTTGGTGTTGCCACTTTGGAAAACAGTGTGGAGATTCCTTAAGAAATTAAAAATAGAGATCCCTATAATCCTGCAATTGCACTACTGGGTATTTACCCCAAAAATATAGATGTAGTGAAAAGAAGGGCCATCTGTACCCCAATGTTCATAACAGCAATGGCCACAGTCGCCAAACTGTGGAAAGAACCAAGATGCCCTTCAATGGATGAATGGATAAAGAAGATATGGTCCAGGGGCGCCTGGGTGGCTCAGTGGGTTGGGCCTCTGCCTTCGGCTCGGGTCATGATCCCAGGGTCCTGGGATCAAGCCCCGCATCGGGCTCTCTGCTCAGCGGGGAGCCTGCTTCCCCTGCCCCCCTCTCTCTCTCTGCCTGCCTCTCTGCCTACTTGTGATCTCTGTCTGTCAAATAAATAAATAAAATCTTAAAAAAAAAAAAAGAAGATATGGTCCATATATACTATGGAGTATTATGCCTCCATCAGAAGGAATGAATACCCAACTTTTCTATCAACATGGATGGGACTGGAAGAGATTATGCTGAGTGAAATAAGTCAAGTAGAGAGAGTCAATTATCATATGGTTTCCCTTATTTGTGGAGCATAAGGAATAACACAGAGGACATGGGGAGATGGAGAGGAAAAGTGAGTTGAGGGAATTTGTAGGGGGAGATGAACCATGAGAGACTGTGGACTCTGAAAAATAAACTGAGGGTTTTGGAGGGGAAGGGAGTGGGAGGTTGGGTGAGCCTGGTGGTGGGTATTATGGAGGGCATGTATTGCATTGAGCACTGGGTGTAGTGCATAAACAATGAATTCTGGAACATGGAAAAGAAATTTTAAAAATAAATAAATTTTTTTAAAAAAAGTGTTAATCTTATTCCTTCAATAGACAACCTATAGTGACTAATTATAGTGTATTCATTTATGGGTGGTCAATACAGAGAAGATATAGTTCCTGCCTGGCCTTAGGGATTCATAATGAAAATGACAGCTACATATTTGGAAGCATTCTACTTCTGATAGCATGGGTTGCTGACTCACTTTTCTGAATCCTCAGTTACAGATACCATATAAGTGACAGGAAAGCTAGTAGATCCCAGATACTAATGTAAGTTCTATAAAAAATTCTTGGGTAGACATAGTGGCTGGGTTGTTGGATATGTGTGTGTTTGTGTTTGGGGAAGGGAAAGAGGAGAGAAATGAGTCTAGAGCAGAAGTGGGTTATATGCAATGATTTCATTCCTCTATGCAAATACGCATTGCCTACAAAGAAGGGGACATCTTCAGTGAAATATTCACTCACAAAAAGATATCATGAAACATTAAAAAATACCAACACTATAAAAAGAAAAGAACAAACTTAACCTCCCATTAGTTGAGTAGTACAAATGAACTAATCAAAATAATTCCAAACAAACAAATAAATAAATAGAACTAAGTAATGCAAAATAAGCATAACGAATATTTTCAAATGTATAAAGGAAGATATTGGGGGGAAAGAGGAGGACCAAGGACAATGGGCATTAGCAAAAATGTAGTAGTTGAAATGAAAGTTTAATAGATTGGTTCAACAGCAGAATGGATATAAAGAATTAATTAATAAGCTTGAATATCAGGATGAAGAACTCTCCCAAGGGGCATTAGGAATAATGGAGATAGATTTTTATTTAATTAGTCCCAAAAGCAAAGGAAAAAAATAATGAAGGGAAAAAATCAAAAATATGTAATTTTATAGATTAACAAAAAAACGGTTAAGATTTTATGCTAATTACAATAATATAAATGAGTTGAACTCTTACATCAAAAGGCAAAGACTCTCAGGTTGGCTAAGAAAACAAGATCCACATGTATATTAGCCATGTAAGATAATTTTAAAACAAGTAATATACAAAGCTAGAAAAAGAATATGCTAAATATAATCCAAACAAAAAGTCATAGTAGCAATTTCATATCAGTCAAAATATAATTTAAGATAGAAAACATAATAGTCAAAGAGATATCACATACTGGCAAAATGAGCAATAAATTGTTAGTAATCACACTTTTCATATAAATATAATACCACTGTTTCAATCTGCATGAAGAGACGACTGACAGAAATAGGTAGAGAAAAGATAAAATAAAATTGTAGTTACAGATTTTAAACACATACCTACTTAGAATCTGATAGAGTAGTTAGGCCAAAAAAATTATTTTCAGCATCTAAAAGTAACATAGATTAGTGTCTTCAATATATAAGAAATTTCAGCATGACAAGAATAAAGCAGAAAACTCAATGGGAAACAATGAAGGATCTAAATAGTTAATATTCAAGAAGAGAAAACCTCAATGGCTTTAAGTATGTGAAGAGATGCTAAAACATACTAGTAATAAGAGAATGCTAGTATTTTTTTTAAAGATTTTATTTCTTTATTTGACAGACAGAGATCACAAGTAGGCAGAGAGGCAGGCAGAGAGAGAGGAAGGGAAGCAGGCTCCCTGCTGAGCAGAGAGCCCGACACAGGGCTCGATCCCAGGACCCTGGGATCATGACCTGAGCCGAAGGCAGAGGCTTTAACCCACTGAGCCACCCAGGCACCCCAAGAATGCTAATATTTTATCTTTCTCTATATTTCTTTCTGAAGCAATTGATTGAGTGTATATAAAATATGGATATTAAAACATAATTGTCCAGTGAAAAATTTAAGAAAATATATTTTAGTATGCTATGACATGTAAATTTAAATATATATATAGCCTATCTATAAATAACACTATATAATCTCCATGAATTTGTACACAGCTAAAGACAAAAATTGACCAGAGTAACTGCCCATTTTCAGTAGAGATGAGGAATAAAAAACTGGGATGGAGAGTAGAATAGTAAAGTCAAATAAAAGGAGAGGGTTCTTTCATAGACCAATGATGATTATAACTCCATGAGTGGATGACTATGATTTAATAAATCTTATGAACCTGATAAAAAATCAATTACATGGTTTTAGAACAGATTAAGGACAAAGTAGGAGAAATTTTGGGAATGGATGGTAAATGCTTCACAGAGGCAAGGAGTAAGTAGGATTATACCAGGTGGAAAATGCCGGGAAGAAATTGTTCCAAGGTTATGAAATCTCATACTCAAAGACATGGTCAAAAAAAAAGAGATCATCATGTTCAGGAAACAGCCAATAGACTGGTGGGTATAGATTATAGGATTCAGTGATTTGGGGAAAATAAGTGGGAGGATGGGAGATACATGCCTGGTGTAAAGGCCAGAGTGCAAGGTTGAATCCAGACTGTGAAGCAACTCATGTGTCCTACTATGAAGCCACTAGAAACCTACAGAAGTGGGAATAGAGATAGAGTGACCCTTATGAAAACCACATAAAAAATTTCCAAGCTGTCACAAACTAGCCAAGCTGTCAAGATTCCAGAGCTGGAGCGGAGTAAAGCAGTTAGCTAAAATGAGGCTCCCATGAAGAATGTCCCTGTCACTCTGTCTGGGGTGGCATCTGCTGTAACTAGAGACTAGCAAGTCAACAGACACTTTGATCGTCAAATGATTTATGTCAGCTGTCCTGTGTCGGAGTGGCAGCCACACATCTGTCATCAGGACAATGTTGTATAAAAGCAATTTTAATTGCCTCTGGATTATAAATAAAACGAGCAGAGCATCACAGAGATAAATTATGGGATCATTGCTAATTTGCAGATTGTGTTATGAAGGACAAAGTAAACCCCCAATGGGCTGGAGGAAAAAAAGTTATTTCACTGATAGGAGGTGTACACAGGAGAGTTTTAATAACAAATGGCAACATTCATCCTATGACAAGAGCCTCGATTCAGAAAAACATCAAGCTGATGTATTCTGTTTTCTGTCCTGTATTTAATCAACTGTAGAAGGTATTGATGAAAGAAGCAGACTATAAGAAAAGGACTTGTGAATGTCAAATGTTAAAAAATATATTCATATTTTAGGCAATCTTTTCCAACTCATTATACATATTAGCTATAATTTAATGTCTCCATACCTGCTTCTCACCTGCCTCACTTTCCCCTCCATTCTCTACTTGCTGTGCCTTCACAGAAACCCTTGTCTTTCTCTTTTTCACTTGTCTCTTTCTCTAGCCACCGCCAGAATGACTGCTCTTAAAGCCCTACTCAGGTTATCTAACTCCCTTGCCTATTGCTTGCAGAATCCAGTTCCTACTCTTCTTCTTGAGGTTAAGACTCTTCATGATACCCATTAATTCATTCAACAAATTTTTACTTTACTAAATATCTATTGCATGCCAGACACTATTCTGGACATATGAGGCATACCAGTAAACAAAACACAAAAAATACTCGTGTCCTCACAGAGCACAGCAGTGGACATCTGCTGTGAAGGTCTAGACTGAAATCTTGCACAAGAGTAACCACAGAGTCCATGGTTGAACTTCCAGTACAGATCTCTAGCTCTGGGAAGGGGAGGGAATTAGGGAGAAGAGAGGGACTCAGGAAGCTAGAAAGTACAAATAGTGACAAATTGTGAGGAGAAGACCTGAGCAGTGAAATATGTAAGGGATCTGCTGGGGCTGGTTTTGGGGAGGGGGGAAGGGGAACATGGCACATTCTGAAGCTTCCTCAAAAGGTGTTGAGATCCTCTGCGACAAAGGCTACTGAGGTCCTCTGCAGAGGAGCCATTGAAAACCCCAGTTACTCTGGCTGCATGGCAAGTATCAGTAGCTCCTGCCTTCTTGCTTATTCCTAGACATTTCTAGACAATCTCAGTTTTGCCAATCTCTGGGTTGAGTAAAACTGAAGCCAGTCCTTCATGCAGCACCCTAAAAGACTGGAGGAGCTGGCTGTTTGCTTCGCTCCTTCTCTCTTGGGGAACAGGAAACTCTTTGGGGTGGGGAGCTTCCTCTTGGGGATGAGCAGGGCTGACCCTAGGAAATGAGAGGATACGGGCAAAATGAAGCTGTTACCCTTTTTGTGCAGTTACTCTCAAGCTTTTATTCCACTGTGTTGCTGAAACTTGTTAAGTGGACTCTTGAGCTCTCCTTGGGCTATTTTTATTCATGAATAGTTAATTGTTGATCTTTGTGGGAAGGTAGAGGCTGAGGTCTCCTATTCCACCATCTTGGCAACATTCTGAATACAAAGCTTTGTGACTACTAAAACAAGTTTACATTTCTAAAATAAGCTGAACTTAATTCTAAGGTATTATCTTTTATATACTACTGGATTTAGTTTATTATGTATTTAGGGTTTAGGAAATTATGTTTTCTTTCTCATAATTGGCCTACAGGGTTTCATGTCAAGGTCATATTGACTTTATGCAGTGAGCTGGAGAGTCCCTTTTTTTCTATCTAGGAAAAATGTTCAAAAATTGCTATTATTTATTCTTTAAGTATTTTATTTTCTTCATGGATAAAGTCGTCTGGGTATGGTGTCTTCTCTAAAGTTTAATAATACAGTCAATGCCTTCATTAATCCTAGAACTATGTCAGATATTTTATTTTTTCTTTTGTCAGTTTTGACAAGTTGTATTTTTCTAGGAATTTCTCCACTTTATATAAATTTATTGGCATAAAATTTTCAGGTTTCTTGGGAATCTGTGCAAATGGTCATGATACTCCTCTTTCATTTGTGATGTCATTTATGTGTGTCTTCTTTCATTATTATCAGTATCACCAACATTTTATCAATTTTATAGAACTATTTGAAAGACAAATTAATTAATCCTCTCTAGTCTATATTTGTTTTCTTCCTTTTTCTTAAATTTTTGCTCATATCTTTATAATTTATTACACTCTACCTTTTGGGTTTAACTTATTATCACTTCTCTGTTACTTGAAATGATTACCTATTTCATTAATGTTTTTAAAAAAATCTTCACCTTGTCTTATATAAAGCTATACATTTCCCTTGAATCACTGCACTATTTGCATCCCATACTTATTTTTAATAAGACTTATATTGAATTATGCATTGTTATATAGTATATCACTGGGACAATACACTACAATTCATATAGTCATTCCACTTTTGATGGATAAGAGTTATTTCCAATTTTTGGCTATTACAAAAACTGTTATAAATGTTCCTAAGTCAAGTCTTTGATGATTGTGCGTACAAGTTGTTATTGAATATACATGCAAGAATGCTATTTCTTTTCTGTCTTCTGAAAATGAATACTAAGATCATTAATTTTCAACCTTCTTTTCTAATATGTTCATTTAAAACATAATATCTCTCAAGTCATGGCATTAGTTGTATATAGTCTATAAGTTTTGGTCTCTCATATTTTTATTATCTCTCAGTTCATTTTTTTTTCCTTTCTATTGTGATTTCTTTGATTGCAAGTTATTCTGGAAAACATGCCTTGATTCCCACAACATAAAATTATTTTCTTTATATCTTTTTGTTACTGACTTCTAGCTTTCTCTATTGTGGCAAGAAAACATGGTCTATATAATTTAAATCTATGAAAATGTGTTTAAAATGGTTTTAAAGGTACACGTGAGTGGTTCACTCAGTTGAGCCTCCACCTTTTGATTTTGCTTCAGGTCAAGATTTTGGGGTCCTGGGATAGAGCCCCAGGTTGTACTTTATGCTTAGTAGGGAGCCTCTTTGAGATTCTCTCCCTTAGCCCCTCCCCCTACTCCTGAACACTCTCTTTCTCTAAAATAAATGAATAAATCAGTTTTAAAAATAAAATAAAATGGTTTCACAGTCCAGTAAAAGGTCAGTTTTGATAAAGTTCAAGGGGTACTTGAAATATATACATATTTTTCAATGTGCTATATTTGTCAACTAGCTCATATTTACTCGTGTGGTTAAAAATCTTTCCTTTCTGATGAATCATTTTTATCTCTGCTCTATCAATTACAGAAGAAAAATTTGGAAGTCTCCCCATATGATTATGGATGTTTATTCTTTAATTTAGTTTTGTTGGATTTTACCTTAAATATTCTGAGGTTATTTCACTGGATGGATACAAATTTACAACTGTTGTATCATAATGATGAATTGACCCTTTTCTCCTTAAAGAATATCACTATTTATCTCCTACAATTTTTGCTTAAGGCCATCTTCAATATTCATATGGCTACAAAAACATACTTTCTTCTACCCCTGAAACTAATAATACAGCATATGTTAACTAAATTAACTTTAAATAAAGAATTTATTATTTAAAAAAAAATACTTCTTAATATTTGCATTGTACACACTTCTCCATCGTTTCATTTCTGAAGTTTTTGCCTCTTCGTGTTTCTTAGGAAGACTCCTCAAGTTGAATGTTAAATGTGTTTTTTAAATTCTGTCTAAAAATCCTTATCTCTTCATTGGAACACTTGGGACATTTATATTGAAAATAATTACTGATATCTGTGGGCCTAATTGCTAAGTGATTTATATTTGTTCTGCTGATTCCATGTCCCCACTTACCACTTTTTCTTGATTCTGTTGGATTAGTTATCTCTTTTCATTTCCCCCTCACAGGTGTGCAATTTTGTATTATTTTATTATACATTATTTATTTATTATTTATTATTAATTATTTATATATTTATATGTTATATATTTATAATATATATTTATATATTTTATATATAATATATTATTATTATATATTATTATTTATTTATACATTACATTACATAATTTGTAAGGTATAATATGAATTAACATACTATCTTTAGAAGGAAAAGTCAATGTGGTAAATCATTCTGATGAACTTTACTCAATTTACATTAATTTACATTTTTCTTATACCTTTGTAATACTTTAATTGAAATGAGGAAAAATGAATTTAATGTACTAGGCACCAGAACAAAAATTTTTACAAATATTTAATCATTTAAAAAGGCCCAGCCCTGTGTTATATACCTTGTTATTCTGATTTTAAGGATGAGGAAACTAAAACAAAAGAAAGTAATTGTGTATAACAGAGCTTGGATTTTAGTCTCTGTTTTTCATAGCCAAACTTGATTTTCCTTCCAGTGGTCTGTTGTTACTGTCCAGAAATAAGAGTATGGGACCTATAAGGCCCTAAAAAAGTGCTTGGTGAAGAAGAACAACAAAGTTGGAGGACTGATGCCACCAATTTCAAAAACCTTACTATAAAGCAAAGTAGAGGCACCTGGGGGACTCTGTTGGTTAAGCGTCTGACTCTTGATTTTGGCTCAGGTCATAATCTCAGAGTTGTAAGAGAAATCCCCAAGTTGGGCTCTGCATTGGACATATAGCCTGCTTAAGATTCTCTTTCCTGCTTCCTTTACTCACCCCCCATTTATGCATGCATGCACACTCTCTCTCTCTTAAAAAAAAAAAAAAAAAAAACACCAAAACAAAACAAAAAAACAACTACAGTAATCAAGACAGTGTGGTATTGACAAATAGATCAATGGAATATAATAGAGAGCCCAGAAATATACCTCCCAGAAAAAGACCCAGAAAAGGTCCACTGACCTTTAACAAAGGAGCAAAGGCAATGCAGTGGAGCAAAGACATTCTCTTCAACAAATGGTATTGGAACAACTAGATATCCACATGCCAATTAAAAAAAAAAAAAAAAAGAATCTAGACAGACATCTAACAGCTCTTCACAAGATTAACTCAAGATGAATCAGAGACCTGAATGTAAAATGCGAAACTGTAAAATACCTAGGAGATAACGAAGGAGGAAACCTGGATGACCTTGGCTATGGTGAGGCCATTTTAGATACAACATAAAAAACACAATCCATGAAAGAAATACCAGAGAGGCTGGACTTCCTTATAGTTTTAAAATTCTGCTTTGTAAAAAATAATAGAAGAATTAGAAGACAAGCCACAGACTGGAAGAAAGTATTTCCAAAAGATACATCTGATAAAAGGCTATTGTTTAAAATATACAAAGAACTCTTAAAATTCAGCAATAAGAAAACAAATGACTCAATTAAAAGATGACCAGACTTTAATAGATACTTCATCAAAGAAGACAGATGACAGATAAGCAAGAAACAGTTACATGGCATAAGGGAAATGAAAGTTATAACAACGAGATACCACTGCACAACCATTAGAATGCCCAAAATCCACAACACTAACAATAAATGCTACTAAGGATGCAGAGCAACAAGAACCCTCATTCATCACTGGTGGGAATGAAAAATGGTACAGCTTCTTTTTGAAGACAGTTTGGTGGTTTATTATAAGGCTAACCGTACTCTTACCATATGATACAGCTATAGCACTCCCGGGTATTTACTTAGTCAAAAACTTATGTCCACACAAAAACTTGTACATGGATGTTTATAGAAACTACAGTCACAATTGCCAAAATTAGGAAGCAACCAAATTGTCTTTCATTTGGAGAATGGATAAACAAACAAATTGTAGTACGTCTAATGAAATATTATTCAGTGCTAAAAAAAAAAAAAAAATTAGCTCTCAAGCCATGAAAAGACATGGAGAATTCTTAGATGGATATTACTAACAAAAGAAGAGAAGCCTGTCTGAAAAGGCTACATGTTGAATAATCCTCACTCTATGGCACTTTAGAAAAGATAAAACTACAGAGACAATAAAAAGATCAATGCTGCCACTGGACAGGGCATGTAGTGGGGAGATATATACACAAAGCACAGAGGATTTTTAGAGTAAGGGAAAATTCTGTATGATATTAGAGTGATGTATAATGGGTATATGTCATTAAACATTTTTCCAAATCTGCAGAATATATAATACCAACAGTGAACCCTAAGGTAACATATGGACTTTGGGTGATTATGATGTGTTAATGTAGGTTCATCCTCAGTGGTAAATAGAAAAAAAAAAAAAGTATTATCTAATGAAAGATGTTAATGGGAAAGACTATGCATGTGTTGAAGGGACAGAGGCTATAAACGAAATCTCTCAATCTTCTTGTTAACTTAAAACTGCTTTTAAAAAAAGAGTCTTTATTTAAAAAAAAAAAAAAAAAAAGTGGTTGGTTTCTTCTAGGTCTTAATAAGTTCCCAGAAAAAGCAAACTCCCTTAGGGAAAAGTGGTCCCAAATGATACGCTCAACTTTCTAGGCTTCATTTCTCTGCAGTTTCTGGCTATTCATTTCCCACTGCTCTATCCCATACTTTTAAGCAAAACTATTTTTACATTTTATCTAGACCTTCTAGGTGCCCTCAACTGTAAGATTTGTCTAAATTATTCATTCTACCACCACTGGGAACTGAAGTCATTAACTACTTTTTGTTACCCAACATTTTGTCTCAAAAATACTGATATTCTTTTATAAGGCCCACAGTTTATTTAACTAATGCTCCACTGTTGGGTTGTCCAACTTTCGTATCCTAAATTCTCCAAAACAATAATAACATTAATAAGAACAATAATAATTACAAATATATTAGTGATTAAAATGAGACATGCATTATACCAAATGACTTGTATCTATAGTTTTATTATCTCAAAACAATCTTATTCTACGGGATGAAATACAGAGGCTCAAAGAGGTTAATTGACTTGCCAAAGATCACATGTATAAATACAGATCAATCTATAAACACAGCTAGAGACAGTGACAGAGGATATGAATAGAGATATATAAACCAACTGTCAGAAAAGTTGCTCTAAATTTTCTCTCCACTAACAGCATAGACAGAGGCTATTTCAGCATCTTTCTCCATTCAATGAATTGTCTTCCCCTTAACTCACCTCTTTTCAGTAGGAGTCTTTTTTTTTTTTTAAGATTTTATTTATTTATTTGAGATAGAGCGAGCACGAGCTGGGTGGAGGGACAGAGGGAAAGAGGCAGAAGGAGAGAGAGAAGCAGGTTCCCCACTGAGCAGGGAGCCCTACCCAGGGCTCAATCCCAGAATCCCAGGATCATGACCTCAGCCAAAGGCAGACACTTATACCACTGAACCACACAGGCATCCCTTTAGTAGGAGTCTTAATGGTTTCACACGTCTTCACATATACAGTAATTTATCTGAAATAATAAAAACTGCTTTTTCACATGAGTTGGCCTTGAAAAGAAAGGCCACTAGCAGGAGTGATGATGGACATGAAGTGTAAGCAGTGAATGGATCTTACCCAGAAAAGTAGAAATTCAAGATAAATCCAGTAGCAGACTGCCTAATTTGATGACAAATAAAGGTGTGTAGGTTTTGGAGAGGGGAGATTATCCATCACCAAAGGAGAAGGATAGGAGCTCTATCCTTTAAAATAGGAGTGAGTGAGGAGATGATAACAAGTCATCCAGAAATAAAGAAAGAAAAGGGGTTTATGAAGAGTAGATCTAACCTTAAGGTCATTTTAAAGATTAGGAAGATTAGGCCAGTTATGGGATATTTTTTCATTCTTTCTTAAGCTTGACTGAGGGTTTGACCCCTCTCTCTGTGTTACCTGCCAGTCACTACAAGCTTCAATACAAAGAAACAGTAAGAAGAGAAAGGTGTTGCCTGGAAGACAGGAGGACTGGGAATTTCTATCTTTCTATTCATATTCAAAGGGACTTAGAGGTCAAGAAACTAAGGTAGGAGAGGCATTATAGTCATCAAAATGTGTATTTTTAAATGATTTAATTTTGTTACACATTACTACTCCTCAATAAAGCTGGTTTTTTTTTAATTAATAAAAAACGGAAGTGGGTTTCCATTTCACGCAGAGTGAAATCCAAAAATCTTAAAACTACTCCCTGATACCATCTCCCTCTGCTCTCCCCTCATTCCATTCCATCATACCAGCCTTCTTGCTAGTTCTTGAACACATTAGATACCTCTCGGCTCAGGACTTTCACTTCAGCATGGTATTTTCTTCCCCTACTATGCAGAGAGCTCCTTCTTACCTACTCAGGCCTTCACACAACTGTCACCTGCTCAATAATGCCTCCCTTGGTCATTATATAAAATTAGCTTCATTCTGCCTCTGCTTCTTCCCTTTTTCTATTTTAATTTCTTTCTTTAACCTTATCATTAACATACTATGTACATTTTCACTACTCATCTTGGGTTTTTTTGTATTTCCCTCTAGAGTGTATGTTTTTGAGAAGAGTTTGTTGTTGTTGTTGTTGTTTGCTTTGGGATTTGTTTGGGTTTTTTTTTTCTGTTTTAGTCAGTGCTGTGTCCCCAGTGCCTGAACTAATACCTGGCTCATAGTAGGTAACAAATATTTGCTAAGCAAATGAAATTAACATTTCTCTTTATTTTTTTCACTTGGATTTTCCATCAATTCAAATGTTCCTAAATCATCCAAGATGCACTATCAACTCTTAAACTGTCAAAATTCTTTCTTTCTTTCTTTTTTTTAATGCAATAGTAACACGGCAACTGTTTAGGACAGGAATTGGCAAGCTTTTTTTCTTTCTTTTTTTTTTTTTTTTTGGATTTATTTATTTATTTGACCGAGATCACAAGTAGGCAGAGAAGCAGGCAGAGAGAGAGAGGAAGGGAATCAGGCTCCTTGCCAGGAAGAGAGCCCAACATGGGGCTCGATCCCAAGACCCTGGGATCATGACCTGAGTTGAAGGCAGAGGCTTTAACCTACTGAGCCACCCAGGCGCCCTGTAAACTGTCAAAATTCTTCCCACAAATCCTCTGCCTTCCTTGGAATAACTCCCAAGGGTCACCAGCCACTTAGAGCAGATCTTCAGAGAGCAGGGGAAAAGGTTTTCATCTAAAATCAGAGCACATTTTTGGTGTCTCCTATTCTCAGCATTAGTTCTTGTTGATTCTGCTTGAGCTCTCAGGCTCAGTGAGCTTTTGAATAAGCCTAAGGTAGGTTGAGATTCTTCTCAACAACAATCTTCTTCCCTCAGCCTACCTCACCCTCAGCTTCCCTCACCCTTCTGAACCGTTGGCCATTGTGATCCTTCTGGGATGCTTCTCCCTTACCATCTGACCAATAGTAGCATCTCAAAAGACTGCTCTACATAAAATACTTGCTTCAGGCCCTTCTTATCCTTCATGAAGATACTGAAGAATTCCTTTAAGACAATCCACTGCTTCAGAAGGACACAATTCTTTGTTTGCAGATAGATAGGTAGGTAGACACACAGACAGACAAACATGTTGCATAGTAACTGCCAAAATTTCATGGTCTTCTAGGGCAGGAGGGTATGTGTACCGGGAGGACAGGGCATAAGGACTGACTGCTAATGATTATGCAGTTTTTTGAGAGAGTCCTAAACTTAGATTGGAAATGTCCTAAACTTAGATTGCAGGGCTCCTGGGTGGCTCAGTGGGTTAAGCCTCCACCTTCGACTCAGGTCAGGATCTCAGGGTCCTAGGATTAAGGCCGGCATTGGGCTCTCTGCTCAGCGGGGAGCCTGCTTCCCCTCTCTCTGCCTGCCTCTCTGCCTACTTGTGATCTCTCTCTGTCAAATAAATAAATAAAATCTTCAAAAAAATTAATAAAAAAAACTTAGATTGCAGTAATAGCTGCATGACTGTGTGAATATACTGAAAATCAGTGAATTGTGTATTTTAAATGGGTGAATTTTATGGTATGCCAACTATAAAGATAGTTTTAAAACTCATTTATTTACACTATATTTTTGTCTTCTTGAGTATCCATCTACTGTTGGTCTGATCTTTAGATCCCAAGCAGTTCTTTCATTTATTCAGTACGTATTTACTAAACACTTGTTATTTGTCAGATACCATGCTAGACACTAGTGATGTAAAAAGAACAAGGAAATCATGGCCCCCACTTTTATAGTTTACAATCTTAAAAAAAATATTGAATAAGTGATAATAAAGACAATAAAATTGCTCTGAGAGATAGTATATAGAGTGTTATGCCTAACCCAATATTCACTGTAATAGTAATCAAAGTAGTTACCATAGTAGTTATTAAATGCAGAAAATGTTGTTCCTCATATCCACAATTATAACTCTGTTTTTTTTCTTTCTCTTCTCTAGTCTTGGCAACCCCCATACAGACACCTGGACATCTTTGCCATTGCCAAAGATCTGATGTGGCTCTGTGTCCAGAAAGGACCCTCGGGCATAGTCTTTTCTACGGCTGATATGTAACTCCTGGCATTCCACAAACTCAGATTTTTTCCATGCAAATCCCAATTATTTGAGAAGAACCTGTTTTCAGAAGATAATTCCCTTTCAAAATTACCCGTCGCCCTAAAAATCAAGCTCAATATATTCCACATTGTTGTACAATAAAATCCCAGTGATTTGGCATGGGCTATTTCCTCCTGGCACTCTGTTTCAAACATAGCACTGACTTCTTGCTTAAAGTGCTGAAAATATATATTCTCAACACAATCATCATGAAACAGAAACTTTCACTTCAAAGACGATTGAGAGACCAGAGGATTCAGAAATAGAGTTATTCCAAAACAAATGCTACATTTACGCGACTTTAAGCAGTTTTCATATACTGGCATCAAGGTGCCCCTAAGTCATTTTATTCCACTCCAATTTGTGAGGAAAACCATAATGAAGTCTCATGTTGCCTCTCTAGTTGTGTTAGGCTGTCTTCCCTTATTTGTGAACCTTTATAGCTGTAGTTTGGGACATTATTTTATTTCCTCTTTATTGGCTTCTTCTCAGCTGGAAGAAATCAATAAAGAGATGCTTAACAAAATCCTCAAGAAATTAATCACAATTCATCTAAAGACACACATGTAGTCTGGTTTACCCAACAAAAGTATATGATTATTTAGACATTAAAACATGTTGCAAGAGGCAGCTTTATTGTGGCGGAAAACACCTGGAATTAGGGTCAAAAGACCCATGTTTGAGTCCAAACTTGGCAAAGTACTGCTCTCTCTGGGCCTCAGTAAAAGTCTCTTGTCATTTGTAAAGCACCTGTGAAAATGTAAGGTTTCATCATGTCAATGTTTAAATTTTTTATTCTAACTTATCAATATTTTTTTCACTGATTTTTCAAACACCATGTTATATACACAGAGCTACCTGTAAATATATACATTTCAAAACTATGCTACTGGATCACGAGGCAAAGACTGGCCCCTCTGTGACCGTAAAACTTTACCCTGCTCACCCTTTATTCCCATCAGGCCAGTTTCTTCCCTGCCACTTCCCTCGCACCTCCTTCCTTCAACACCCCCAGTCTGCATCATGGTGCTTACACTATTGTCTCTGCCAGCTATGCCTTCCCTCTTCTGTCACCTATATTTTCCCCCATTTATACCTCTAAATCCAAAATGGAGCCTGCCTTCTCCACAATACCTTTTTAGCTTCTCAGTAGGTACTGTTCTTTTCTTTTTCTAACTTTTTCTGACAAAAATTGCGGGTATGCGTGCATACACACACACACACACACACACACACACACACACACCCCTTCTCAAGTTGCCTCACTTTGTGTCTGGTCGTCCAACTATGGCATGTTAGTCTGCTGCTTGGAGGAAGGGTAGAGAACAAGCCTGGAGAGATCAGCTTGGAATGAGCTTATAGAAAGTTGTGAATTTCAGTTTTCTCTAAGCATCTTGGAGATACTAAAAACTTGTAAGCAGAAGAGTGGTCCATCAGGGCTATGTTCATGGAGATCAGAGTTTAGAGACCAGCCCAGAGGTTACTGCAGTCAATTAGGCAGGAAGTGATGAGGATAATAACTAGAACCCTGGCAGTGGAGGTAAGGAGAGGCTAAGGGTGAAAAGGTCAGGCATGGGGCTTGTGATAATGCCCTCTGTGGTCCTCATTTTCCTATGAATCCTGCTCCTACTGAGTGTTCTCTGTCTCAGGAACTGAGGCCATCATCCTTACAGAGGACAATCACAGAGGACAAATATCTGGGAAACCATCTGGATACCTCCTTGTCCCTCACTCCACATCCCACCAAATCACTACCTTATGCCAATTCAGCCTTCAAGATTGACTGCATCCTTCATTTCTCTCAAACCACTTGCCACCACCTGAAACCAGGCCTTTGGTACTTCCAACTGAGATTACTCCTATGTATTATCCCTTCTCCAAACCTTCCCCTCCATATCCACCAACTCTTTGTCACATCAATCTATCTAAACCATTACTCTGATTCTTTTGTCTTATGCTTAAAACATGTCAGTGATGCCTGCTTGCCCGCAACATTCATTCCAGTTATCTTGCCATGGCTGATAATATCCACTGTGAGCTGGCCCTTTGCCAGTCCTCCTAGACTCCTCCCTCACCCATGTTCTAACCGTGGCCCCAAACTTTTCACAACTGTGAATAGAAACTAATGTTAAACACCTCCATGCCTTTGTACTTGCATTCTTTCTACCCTTCCCTCTTTTTCCTGACTCAAAATTACTTTATTCTTTAAGTATTCAAGGAAATGCTCATCTTTGGTTGAAAGTCCTCCATGGCCCTTCCCTGTGTTCACAGAGCACCATTATGATGCTGTTGACTTCACAGAAGACAATAAATTGCAATTATCCTTATTTTACTCTAATTGACTCGGTTCCTTGAAGACAAGCTGGATTTACATCCTATTATCCTTAGTGCCTATCACAATTTCGAGGCACATAGATGACGTGTCATAAATGTTGAATAACTTAACAAATCAGTGATTGTGTGAGATGGCACTCCCAAATGGAAAGATGGAAAACAAGTCAAATGCATAAAGCCCCAGACGTTCACATCCTGACCCAGGTCCAGGTTCATGCCTGAGTCAGGACTAGGCCTTTATTGATGATAAAGACTCCTGCTAAGATCAGTGACTAGGAAACATATTAGAACTGGTGTTTGTCAAGCTTAATTTATTAACTCAGCAGTGTTGTTGGTTTTGAAAAAATAGCCAAAGTGCTGGAGTGAGCTTGACCCACCTGTCACTTTGGCATAGCAGAAAAATCACTGGATTTATTATCAGAAATCCTCAGTTCAATCCTGATACTGCCTTTTTCTAGTCTATAAATGAAGCTTATCATTTCTGTAAATAAGTTTCATCATCTTTAAATGGAGAGGATAATCATCCCCACCTTCAAGAACTGACATGAAGTCTCAAGAACATAAGGCAAATAAAGTGCCTATTATAGTGGCTGGCTCTGAGTAAGTAACGGAAATTTTATTTATTAGTATCATGTGAGAATTTCAGGTACAGTAACTATTTTACATGTATTTGTTTTTAAGGAATGTGGACAGCTCCAGGAGCATTAAATCCTAATAAACCTAATTCTGCAGAGGATACCAGCTGAGGCTTAACCCATATTAGAGACTCATTCTGACTGGTTGGTGGTCAGTCTACAAGGATATAAGACATGTAGCAGGATGGAGGATTTCAAAAACTGGATGCTTTCACTCCTACTAGTCATCAGTTACAGAGGCAATAACCAGACACCAGATGCCATAAGTGCATTGCTGCCTTTAATCTTTCCACAATTAGAGAAGGTAGATATTATTATCACCATGTTGCAGATGAGGAAAGTAATGTTCTAAGATGTCAATTAAGGTGCTCAAAGTCACATGAAAGTGGCAAAATCAAAATGTGAATCTAGTCTGCTTATGCCCAAACCCATGCACTTTCCCCTCATGCTATTTTTTTCACCAAGCTTTGTCCCGCACTCTGTGGAATACAAACCACTTCATACACACAATGTACTTCAACCTGTTCCAACTCCCTGTGAATAACCAAACACAGACTCGGGACATTTAAGTTGCTGGTACAAGATCACAAAACCAGTAAACAGCAGGCGAAGAACTCACACTCATTTCTACTGACTCATCCACTACACTTACCTACAATGGAGTAACCACCATCTGGCCAGACGGAAAAGTGTTGAAGTAATAAAGAGAACTATTTCTTCTTAAACCTTGTGTTATAAATTAACATAAAACGTTGTCCTGATGGAGTAGTTTTACAAGCCATACTTATGTGAGAAACACATTACATATAAATTTCTTCCCAACTTCCTCCTGGTATTAGAAGAAATTAGGTAATATATGCAAAACCATGCATTTGCCAAAGAGCACACTTGGGATGGAAGGAATCTGCTTAAAGATCATGAAGCTATAATATTTTTAAATGGGGTTTTATTTATTCAGAAGATGAGACTTTATTAAAAACTACAGAGATTTGGTTGAAAATGTAAACATGTGTTAAATGCAATTTTAGTGATCTATGTTGAATTGAATTGAAAAATGGTGAATTGAAAAATCTAATATTCAAAAACAGCCTCTATTCCATTTGTTTTAAAAGTTTATCAATTTATTGAGTGGCCTATTGTCCTAGGCAATGAGATAAAGAGATATATAAGTCATGGCTACACCCTCAGGAATTTCTGGTCCAATAAGGGAAACTAACCTATCAACAAATAAGGATAATAAATCAGGTTTCTTTCGCTTCCATCATCATGTTAGAAAGAGGTACACAGTGCAAGCAGCAGTCAGTTTTACACAGATACAAAAAGACTTCAGAAAATAAATGACAAGCTAAATCTTGGAAAGGGATAGGTATTACCCAAGAGACAAGGGACTACAGGTGGCTGTATGGTGGATCAAAGGGCATTATAGGCTCTTTTGTCCTGGGAACTTCCCAGGGAAGTCCCTACTATGGGAACATAGTAGTAGTATGGAACTAAAGGTTAGGGAACAAGGGAAGCAGAGATGATAAGACTAAATATGAAGTCATATTAAGAGCCTGAAGTATGGTAGCAGCAGTGAAGAGGACAGATTAATGTCTCAGAGACATCAAGGATATAGGGTTTTAAACCTGTCTACATAGGAAGGGTAAGAAAGAAAAGTTTTCTGCTTTGATGGCTTGGATATCAGTAACTGAGATAGAGAATAAAGGAGGAGCACATTATGGGAAAGGACATCAAATTCTGTCTTTGCTGATGGGCTTGAGAGTCTATGTAACATCCATATGAAGAAAGGAAGTAGGCAGCCAGATAAATAAGACAGTATCTCAGAAGAAAGGTCCAACCAAGAGATACAGAGTAAGGATCAACCATATTTGGATAGTTGATACAATGATATGAATAGATAGCTTTGTCTAGAGAGGGTAGAGTGAGAAGAGAAAAAGAGCTAAGGACAGAGTGCTAAGTACTAACATTTAAGATATGCCATAATGGTCAGAAAGAAGAAAACAAACCAGAAGATAAAGACTGAAGGTCATATAGGTAAGAAATCACTTTCTCCTGCTTTTAAGAACCAAAAGAAAAGGGACGCCTGGGTGGCTCAGTCATTAACCATCTGCCTTCAGCTCAGGTCATGATCCCAGGATCAAGCCCTACATAGAGTTTCCTGCTCAGCAGGAAGCCTGCTCTTCCCCTGCTTGTGTTCTCTCTCTCTCTCTCTTTCTTTCTCTCTCTCTCTCTCTGTCAAATAAATAAATAAAATCTTTAAAAAAAAAAAAAAAAGAAGAAGAAGAAGAAGAAGAACCAAGAGAAAGGAGTTTAAAGAGCAAGGAGGGTTACTCAGCAGCTCCAAATGCCACAGTGAGCTCAAAGAAGAAAAGAGCCAGGAAGAAAAGCAAGGCTTCTACAGAAGAGAATTTAAAATACCATTTAATAGACAAAAGACGAAGAGAATGAACATTAAAATAAGAATGAGGGAATGATGAAAACGCAAGGAATGTAAGAGGCATTAAGAAGTCATGTCATTAAGAAGTCAACTAGGGGGTGCCTAGGCAGTTCAGTCGGTTAAGTGGCTGCCTTGGGCTCAGGTCATAATCTCTAGGTCCTTGGATCAAGGCCCATGTCTGGCTGTCTGTTCAGTGGGGAGTCTGCTTCTCCCTCTGCCTCTGCCCCTCCCCCAACTTGTGCATGCATGCTCTCTCTCAAATAAATAAATAAACTCTTTTTGGAAAAATAAAGTCATGATTTGTTTTCATACTTATAGTATAGGATGACTATGAAAATGAAGAGATCACTTCACCAAAGTTTCTAGCTTGTGTGACATAGATCACCAAAAGGAAGGAACACAAAAGAAATGAGTCCGATAATGAAAAAAAAAAAAAAAAAAGTGAGTTACGTTTTAGAGGTTTGTGTTTTAAGTGACTATGATATTTTCAGGATAGATTCCATGAAAATAAAAAAATGAAAAAATAAAAAAGTCATGTATCATAATGAAAAGAGAGTGAGTGGCTATTGGTCTAAGTTGAATAAAGAAAGAATTGAAATCATGAAGGGGAGAATACTGGAAGAAAAGGCAAAGGAAAGCAACTGCCACTTCAAAGAGGGAATGAAGAGGCTGGGATAAGAGAACGTTATTATAGTTTAACATTTCTGGAGTTAAAGTGGTACCTGCAATAACTAGCATATGACTTTGGTAGTAAAAGAGCTGAATAAAGAAAATTATCAAATAATAACAATAATAAGTTATTATTAAATTATTATTAAATAAAAATAAATAATAAATAATAAAGAAAATTATCAAATCAGGAAGATTTGAGGCTAATATGGGTCATCCACTTGGATATGGAAATTATCTAGAACAACAACAAAAGCTGAAAGAGAAGAGAAAATAACAGCCAGGAGCAAAAGTCCTTGATGAATATGAGGAAATAACCAGGAGTTGGGAGAAGGGAGCCATCCAGAGTTATATATATGACATAGCCAAACACCACAAGCTCCTAGGTACAGCTGTTTTATAAAAGGCAGGAAGATAGAGCAATGGTTTATATGTGACGATGGGAAAAGAAAATAATGTCGATAGAACCTCCAGGACCTATCCGGCACATGATAGAAGAGAACAGCCAGCTTTAGAGAAGAAAATGGTATCCAGGCAGAAGGGCCAGAATTCAGCTAAAAGTCTGAGAGTAAAGATTCCATGGAAAACTACGGAGACAGAACCAGAAGAGAGTAAGTTCTATGCAGACTAAGGATGGCAATATTTTTTTTTTTTAAAGATTTTATTTATTTATTTGACAGACAGATCACAAGTAGGCAGAGAGGCAGGCAGAGAGAGAAGGGAGGAAGCAGGCTCCCCGCCGAGCAGAGAACCCGATGTGGGGCTCGATCCCAGGACGCCGGGATCATGACCTGAGCCGAAGGCAGCGGCTTTAACCCACTGAGCCACCCAGGCGCCCCAGGATGGCAATATTTTTTAAAGTAATCTAAAGCTGGAGGCTCTTGCCTTTTCCTTACATGTCTACAATGATAGGAGGAGGATCACCTGGGAAATTATGGTGTCACACTTCACAATGGGCATGGGATGTCAGAAGCCTTATGAGGTTGTTGTCTTCATTTTATATGAGTTAGATGTTGAGGCTCTGTTTAGGTACTCTTTAAAAGAACCTATGGTAACAAAAACAAAGAGTATATACTCTCTGATCCCCATCTCTGAGGGGCCCACAGGGAAGGAGCAGAGACGGTCTGAGAAACAAATACCTACTTACATAGTAGAATGATATAAATGATCTGGTGGGTATCAGGAATCCTGCCCTCACCTAGCTTCTGCTATCCCTCCTTGGAAGTGTTCTCCATTGCATCTTTTATAGTCCTCTCTTTTTTAAAAAGAGCTGATCGTGTGCATGCAATCTGCCTGGGCAATGAGATAAGAAGCAGGGAGGATGCGGGGCACCTGGGCGGCTCAGTGGGTTAAGCCTCTGCCTTCAGTTCTGATCATGATCTCAGGGTCCTGGGATGGAGCCCTGAATTGGGCTCTCTGCTCAGCAGGGAGCCTGCTTCCCCCTCTCTCTCTGCCTACTTGTGATATCTCTCTCTCTGCCAAAAAATACATAAAAATCTTTAAAAAAAAAATAAATAAAAGCAGCAGGGAGGATGGAGTAGCAAGTGACTGGTCATAAAGTCCAGTCGCTAACACACTACAGACATTCACCATCTTGAGTGTGAATTTATGTAGAATGACAGCAGGAACTGGAACAGAAATTAAAATTACAACCCAGTGCAAAAGTCCTTAAGAACCTGAAATTCAAGAGATTGCAGTTTTCTGTCTTTTCCTTGGAAAGAGAAATGGCACTATTGAGGGTTACTTTCATGGTAAGGGAGATGGGGTAGCAGTGGCTATGACCAATTCAGAGGCTCACATTCCTTACTGCTAAAACAAAAATTATAAAATGTACATTTTATGTACAGCAAAGCTGTTTTGAGAATTAGGTGAGATAATACATATAAAAATTCTTCGCATGATGCTAAACACACTGCAGTTTCTTGAATCTGATAATGCATAACATATATTTTTATAAATAACTGTTCTCTCTACACTCCACTTTAATCCTACAGATGGCCAATGACTTGAAATGGGTTTTGTGGAGCCAAATATTCCCCAAATCATTGCCCATTCAGTTGTCTTTTAACAATTCACAATTAATCCTATCTCTCTCTCTATTAATTCTAAATCTTCAGTTCTCTCTAGCTAACAATTGCATCATTCATTCCAAAAATTAGCATATAAATGCTAGCATATGTAACACAACCCATATGTATATGTTAAAATATGTGTGCATATCATGGTAGGAAATTAATTTTCCCTCTATTACCCTAAACTCATTTTGTTGCTTATTTTCAATTTGCTTTGTTCATTGGATTTTTAAACCAATTTACTGATGTGTCACCATCATTCTAGAAAGTAAAGACCTAAAAAAAATTCTCTAAAATTAAAATAAAATTTGCTTCAAAAGAAGCTTCGTGAAGATTCAAAGGGATCGTATCTCTGCCTAATTCAACTCCTGTCACATGGTTGAAGCTCAATATAATTATACAAATAATTTTTTTTTCTCTTAACATGGAAGCAGCATTAAGCAGAAGGCAGAGTATGTGAGTTTTGTATCTCAAAAAACAGGAATTAATATCAGGGTTCTGCTTTTTACCAGTCATAGGACCCTGGTCAGGTTATTCAACTTCTCTAAGCCACATTCCTCCATCCAGAACAAGGCAGTAATAGAGACTTCACAGGATCACTGTGGACGTGAAATGAGAATATATCTGGGAAGAGTCTGAAACAGTGCATAACACACTACAGTTGCTCAAAAATGTTTTTTATAAGACCACAGAGTGTTCTAAGTATGTATTTTTTCAAACATTTTAAAGATTTTTATTTTCCATAGGAAAATAGGACAGCAAGTCATTTAGGAGAAACTAACATTTCTCAATAGTCCTTTCCCAATATGAGAGAAAAGACAACCTCGTCAAGGTTTGGGGACATAAACCATCTCTCAAAAACATCCTGAAAGGCTTTATTATTTCTCCTGCCTTGCTCCTTTAACCAATACTGATATCTTACATTAGTATGATAATTTTCATTTCTGTAAAACACTTTCAAAAAATTCATCTTACACTATTCATATAATAACCCCTCACTTTGGTAATGTATGAGGACATACATTACCATCTCCCCTCTAGAAATGAGGACCTGAGGATAGGAAATGAATTCATCAAGGCCAACCTGGTAAGTATCAGAGCTGGGATTAGAATCTAGCCTTTCTAACTCCAAGGCCCATGTTCTTTTCACACAAGTAGTTGGAGGGGCAGAGTCCAAATTAAAATTATATCTCAAAATTGTAATTTCATAAATATTCTACTAGATCATAGCTATCTCTCACATTAGTTAATACTATTTTTAGAATGCTAACTTTCCCTATTGACACCTCTAAAATCAACAATTTAATGCATTTTTTAACATGGTCAAAAAAATCACAGAATGTCAAAAATGACAGAGCCCATAAAAAGCATCTAGTTCAGGGACGCCTGGGTGGCTCAGTTGGTTAAGCGGCTGCCTCCGGCTCAGGTCATGATCCCAGTGTCCTGGGATCGAGTCCCACATTGGGCTCCTTGCTCGGCGGGGAGCCTGCTTCTCCCTCTGCCTCTGCCTACCACTCTGTCTGCCTGTGCTCGCTCTCTCTCTCTCTCTAACAAATAAATAAATTTTTTTTAAAAAAAGCATCTAGTTCAATCTTAAGGCAAGAAATGAATCCAAGAAATGTTAGGAGATATATTCATCCTTATACTTATTAAATTCAAGTCAGAGCTAACCATGGGTCTCTGACTTCTGGTCCAATGTCCCTTTCTATACTAACCTTCCAGACGACGACAAGAATGACACTGAATTTCTTTTGTTTCTTTGTTGAAATACTTACTTGCTCTGTATCTCTGAGATAATTTTATCTTCTATTAACTTAAAATGACATATTTTAGAAACCAGAAATTTTTATTTAAATTTGCTTAGCATTCTCTTTAAGCCTTGTTCAATATGAAAAAAAAGAAATATTATTCATTTAAATGTATCATTTTTAGCCTATAATTCCATATTTAAGTAAATAGCCTCTTTTAATTAGAGAAAAGGGAGGAAAATTCCTGTCATACCTTGGATTTAAAAGTATTTGCCTAAGGCAAACTTCACTTTAGAAGTGAATTCTGGAATGCTCTGTCTTGATATCACAAGTAATGTAAAATTTTCCCCATTATTCTGTAGTAACTAGACACATTTGGCACTGTCATGATATATGATTATAACTAGAATTATTTATATATCAGAATCTACTGCAACATTCCCAGATTAACAGTTATTTGCCTTCCTTTCCAGTTTTCTATCAAAGCAACAGAGCATAACCCAGACATAAAAATTCGTTCTTTTTACATGCATCTTCGCAACGCTAGTTCATACAATTGTTCTTTCTTCTAAGAGTTATTTTCTTGCACTCGGAGAGAGCTTCTGGGAACAGACATATACCATCTCTTTTTCTTTTGGACAATTTAAACTTTATAATTGGCTTAAACACAAAACTAAAAGTTACTTCTTACAAGTGTAATAATTGCCTAGGAGGTAGAGTACATGAAGAAATGTAGTGGCTTTCAAGTCAAATATATGGGAAGTTAAGCACCAATTCCTCCACATATAACCTTTGTGACCTTTAGCAGCCTTAATTTTCACATTTTTAGACTATGGATAATAAAACCTACTTTACAGAGAAGCTGCAATTATTAAAGGAGATAAGGTTTATAAATAACCTAATATAATATTTAGTAAGAACACATAGTATACCTTCAAGTAATGTTGAAATAAAATAATGGTAATAAAAACCTAACATACTGCAGAAGACATTCTCTACACTGGAAATATTGGAGTCAGACTATGCTGCCAGTTTTTATTAATTTCTCCTAAGTTTGAAGCAAATCATTCAAAAGAGGGGAGTGAATAAGTAGGGTTTTTTTCCCCCCAATTCTTTCATCATTCATACAGAAGTTATTTAATGAGAGCCTCCTACAAGTCAGGCACTGTGCAAGACACAGAAGACATAGCAGCAAGTTCTAAGATATTTCCCTCATGAAACTCCTAAGTGTATCATAAGTAGAAAAAAATAAGGTATAGAAAATGTCAAATGAGGATATCTAGTTGGTTTTCCACCAAAGAGACCCCAAGGTAAGAATTTGGGTACAAGTGACTTATTTGGTAAATAAGATAAGCTAGTGGGGAGGTGAGAAAAGCCAATAAAGAATGCCTTGAGAGGGGGTGCCTGGGTGGCTCAGTGGGTTAAGCCTCTGCCTTTGGCTCAGGTCATGATCTCAGGGTCCTGGGATAGAGCCCCGCATCTGGCTCTCTGCTCAACAGGGAGCCTGCTTCCCCTCCTCTCTCTCTCTCTGCCTGCCTCTCTGCCTACTTGTGATCTCTCTCTCTCTCTCTCTCTGTCAAATAAATAAATAAATAATCTTTAAAAAAAGAATGCCTTGAGATAAATACCCAGTAGTGCAATTGCAGGGTCATAGGGTAAACTTATTTTTAATTTCTTAAGGAATCTCCACACTGTTTTCCAAAGTGGCTACACCAACTTGCATTCCCATCAACAGTGTGTAAGAGTGTTCCCCTTTCTCCACATCCTCTCCAACACTTATTGTTTACTGTCTTGTTAATTTGGCCATTTTAACTGGTGTAAGGTGGTATCTCAATGTGGATTTGATTTGAATCTCCCTAAATGCTAATGAGGATGAACATTTTTTCATGTGCCTGTTAGCCATTTGTATGTCTTCTTTGGAGAAGTGTCTGTTCAACAGTGTGGAGATTCCTTAAGAAATTAAAAATAGAGCTTCCCTATGACCCTGCAATTGCACCACTGGGTATTTACCCCAAAGATACAGACGTAGTGAAAAGAAGGGCCATCTGTACCCCAACGTTCATAGCAGCAATGGCCACAGTTCCCAAACTGTGGAAAGAACCAAGATGCCCTTCAATGGATGAATGGATAAAAAAAGATATGGTCCACATATACAATGTGAACCGTATTATGCCTCCACCAGAAAGGATGAATACCCAACTTTTATATCAACATGGACAGGACTAGAAGAGATTACGCTGAGTGAAATAAGTCAAGCAGAGAGAGTCAATTATCATATGGTTTCACTTACTTGTGGAGCATAAGGAATAATATGGAAGACACTGGGAGATAGAAGTGAGATGGGGGAAATTGGAGGGGGAGACAAACCATGAGAGACTGGACTCTGAGAAACAAACTGAGGGTTTGGGAGGGGAGGAGAGGGGGGGTTGGGTGAGGCTGGTGGTGAGTATCATGGAGGGCACATATCGCATGGAGCACTGGGTGTGGTACATAAACAATGAATTTTGGAACACTGAAAAGAAATAAAATAAAATAAAATGGAAAAAAAAGTTAAAAGAATGCCTTGAGTAATGCCATACTGTATACTTGAAATCTGCTACAAGTATAGATCTTAGGTCTCACCACACACACACAGGCATACACACCCCATATAAATATGAAGTGATTAAATGTGTTAATTAGCTCGATTATCATTTCACAATGTATACACATGTCAAACCATCACATTGTACACTTTAAATACATACAACTTTTATTTGTCAATCACATTTCAATAAAGCTGTGGGTGAGATTCAATCTCCCTCCCCCACAAAAAAGAATGCCTGAGTGGGTTATCATGGGGGAAACTAGAGATAAATCTCACTATAGACCCTTAGAGAGACAGTATAGCACATATATGGAACAGTTCCACCAATGGGGGAGAAAGCTGTGATGTCTATCTACCAAACCTACCCCTAATTGGTTGAGGGTTGCTCCTTAGCGCAATAACTGTAGTACTTCCAGCCCACCCCACCCACTAGCCCAGCAAATACTTGTACTCTGAGTAAATCTTCCAACAGAGGGACACAAATTAGCAAGTTATCTTGCATATAAAGGAAACTATCTGCCAAAGTTGCACATTTCTTAGTTGGAGAAGATACGGTTGGAATCCAATAGCATTTTCTGTAAATGTGTTGCCATTGAAGATAGGTTTGGTATACAAGGTCCTTTCTGAGAGACAGCAATGTGATGAGACACAAAGTAGGAAGTGAGCCATGCAAACATCTAGGTACAGAGCATTCTAAGCAAAGGGAAAACAAATTAAAACACCCTAAGACAGAAGCTAGGTTTACACATTCAAGAAAACATGAGATGGTTGGAGTAAAATGAGGAAGAATATAGTGCTAGGAGGTAGAGGTCAAGATAATCTGCCAAAAGCCAGTAATACAGAGCCCATAGGTAAGCCATTGGTAGAGTTTGCACTTTAATCCAGATGAGACAAAAATCCACTGGAGGGGTATTAAGCAAAAAGTCATGTAAATCAATTTACAGTTTAACTTTATATCTGGCTTCTAATTGGAAAGTGGACTATAGGGGGAAGTAAGAATGTAATGGAGGAGACTAGTTAGGAGGTTAACACAATAATCCAGAAGGAGAATTTAGTATCAGTGGAAATGGTGAGAAGGGAACAGATTTGGGTTATATTTCATATGGTAGAGCCAACAGATCTTTCTAAAGAAAGAGTGAGGGAAGCACAGTGCCAACTTGTATTTCTTAACTCCACCTTGTCTGCCTTGTTGCTTTCAGGTGGGAGTGGAAGCTCAGATCCCTCCTGGAGTCAATTTTATCCTAACCCATGTATATGTTACTTTGAATTCTTTTCATACTACAAAGAACCAAGTAGATATCTTACAAGCGGAAATATTCTGTGAAAACACTCAGTAGATGGGATAAATAGTAGACTGGATACCACTAGAGCAAATCAGTAAACTAAAAAATTATTCTAGAATTCAGATTCTCTCCCTCAACTCTATAGTGTTGTGTAGAATTCTCTTTACCTTGTTATATAATTAATAATACTTTACATTAACTTTCCCTGTTCAAATTAAATCCTATGTATTTCTTTCTCGTCATTGGATTCTAACTGATACACTAGTAATTTCTGATGAATCAATTTTTGACATTCCTCTTTTTTGCATTATAAAAAGAACCCTGGAATTACAAAAAGAAAAAAGAAAGAGTCAGAATTCTAGGATTAAAAAATAATCATAGAACTAAAAGCCAAAAGAAAAATTTTTTGGTCGCTGAGATACTGAAGAAGTAGCTTCCATTTTTGATGAAAGCTCTCTAACTGCCTATATCAAGTACTGTTGGGAAAAAAAGAAAGAAGAAAAAAATCATGGGGGAGGAAATACAAAATGGCAGATTCGCATCACAGCAGGATAGCTGATTCTCCAGATCAAAGGAAAAAAATATTGCATTATGGGTTAAAGCATGAGAACCTGGAGATTAATGATTAACGACATCATGAAGGTATCCATTTCCAGCAAGTACCGAGGAAGAAATAGGGACAGAAGTGATCTGCCCTGGCGGAGAGGAATAGGTTATCACTGACATTAATTAGAATCGCTGGTCCACAGTGATCATGAAAAGCAGACAACATTTAGTCATTTTTATTATTGTTTATGCATATTCTTACAATGAATGTGTTTATTGCCTGCACCAGGGGTGGATCATTCATATCAATCCTTGGTAGCCACCGCCAGCACCCAGAAAATGAAATGACTACATTTAAGATGATAATATTAGCAACCTTTATTACATAACTGGATGCTAAAGGCTTTAAGTGTTTTACATTTTTATAAAAAATATCGAATACATTAACAAATAACATTATAATATTATAATAACATTAAGTAGTAGATCCTTTTACTATTCCCATTTCACAAATTAGAAAGCCAAGGTTAATAGAATTTAAGAAAGTTAACCAAGTTCATACAACCACTAAATGGCCAGGCCAGGGATTTAAACCTACATCTAACTAACTCCAAAACACAAGATCTTAATTTTTCACTATTCATTTAATTTATAGTAATACAGCTATTTTAACATTTTTAGACTGAAAATTCCACTTTAACATTCCCCAAGTAAGTCCAATGATGTGCTTATGTTTAATGTTGCTGAGGCATGAATTTAATCATACGTGCTGAGGGTCTTGTAGGTGAGACATCACTACTCTGCTTGCGAGTGAGCCTGATCTCATTCAGTGCCCCCATCTCAAGGAGAAGATGGCCATCCTCCCTCATCATAGTTAATGGGTAAGTTGTATAAAGGGTTGCTAACTTTTGACTTTTTGTGAAGAAAAAAGAATAGGCTCTCAAAGGAGACAATTGTTTATGCTGCTGACAAAATTAAAAGGAGATAAAAATATCTATGTACTAGTTTACTAGAAAATGTAGATTTTAAGTATTTTAAACTATGTACAATGTTGCATCTAGTAGCATCCACAGCTAGGGCAGAAACAATCGTAACTAGGAAATTCAGAGACAAAATAATTTATCCAAGGCTAAGGAGCTGTGAAAAACAGAGTTATACACATTCTGCTGTATTTCCTCAAATACCAGTTAAACTGGTATACCGGTAGCACTCCTTCTACAAACTGTGGAGCTATCTTTCCCCTGCCCCTGTCCATATTCCTGTACCTTCCTCTCCATAGGTAGAACAGCTAATACAATTGTTCAAAGTCCCAGAAACCATCAAAAGCCACTGTATGTTAATAACGCAGCAAGCTGGCTCTAGGCTGTTTTCTACATTTATGTGATAAAAAGCATAGGCAGGGTCTGGCTTCTCAGGGGGTTCTAGTTTTCTGTCTCACTTCCTCCACATATTCAGTAGATTGGCTAAGTTTAGCTAAAGACTACACCACTCCTGTGGCCATGCAGGAGCCAAAGAGGTGATAAAAGCCTTGCTCAGACCTCATGCCTGAGCCACAACTGCCTACCTCACCTTTAGCAGAGGTTTACTTCAGGGGATCGGGTACTTACACAGCTAATGACAAAGTGGTATTTTGTTTCTCAGTCTGCTACTGTCTCCTGTGTATACAGCCCCCTTGGAAGACCCACAGCAGAAGGAACAACTGGCAGGGCAGGATTCATGACATAATACCATCAACATCCACCCCAAATTATAAAGCCAAGTGACAGACTGTTTTCCAAGTTACTACCAAATGCCATATGTTACTTAGTGATAATTACTGCTTATGACAAAACCAACAGAAACAATGATAATTACATGGTGAGGCAACCATGTTATCTCTCATGCACCTGGAACATAATGCCTGTCATCACAGTAGTGACAAGAGGGATTAGGCTTCCCTCTGCTCCAATGCTCTCATGGCAAGATTTTCCTCTCCTGGATAAAAAGGTTTACTGTCATTTTAATAATATAGCTTAATAGGCTTTAGAAGTTCTAAAGGTTGATACCAGGCATTTTTATTCATCGGCTGATTTTAAAAAGACTGAAGGTGTTTTTCCCAGCTTGAATATACAGAAACACAAAAGTGAAGGCACAAGGGGACCCTTTCTGTACAGTCTCAGGTAGGAGATAGACTAGTTACATACTTAGGTCTAGACTTCAAATCTGGGCTCTGTCACCTGCTAGCTATAAGACTTTGGACAGAAAGCTAGTAGGCTTGTCATCTTTCTTCTCCAAGTTTCATTCTTAGTTATAAAGTAGACATAATAACAACTATCTTACAGGGTCACTGTGAAGATTAAATGAGATTGTGCTTCACACAAAGCCTGACATTGACTGGGTGCTCACAAATATTAGTTTATCATTATAATGGCTTTGCTCCAGATCTTAGGGGAGACCTTCATCTCCCCTTCTTTTCCTCAGAGTAATTTTTTTAATTTATACAAAATCTCAATAGCCAAAAAGATCAAGCTATTGGTAAGGGCAAAGAGGACTAGAAGGCCACTTCATCTGCTCCTAGAAAACACATTTGACCTGCCTCAGCTGACAAAGGGATTCTTCATGGTTCTGTATGGTTCAGCTCAGTTCAATGGGAGAAATATATGTATTGGGTCTTGGAACCAAACTTCAGCCCATGATTGTAAGTAACCTCACCATCAAGCATTCATTGGAATTTGTCCTCCCTGTGGCACCTCGTAGCCCTGAACAGGAAATCAGGGGTCTCAGGCAACTGACATCTTGAATTACCATCTACCAACATAACCCTTTCACTTAAACACTGTTACAAGACTGACAGTTGAACACAATGACCCTCCTTTCATAGGGATGAGGAAATGGAGACTCAGAGATGTTGTTATATACCAAAGATCACACCATCAGAAAGCTGAGAATCAAATCCAAGTCTTCTGTCCATAGACCCAAGACTTTCCCTGGCCACTCATTCATACAAGACTCACATCAATGAGGTTGATGTGCTGACCAAACCAAAAGGTTTAGGTCATTTTCAATAAAGGCAATTTCAATAATCCCTGACAAAGCCACTCTAATTTAGCATCTTTCTTTTTAATGATCATAAACAAAAAACTTAGATTATCTTTGAAGTTTAAATAAGACGGGTTTTTAACACCCTTGAGCTACAACATAAAAAAAAAAAAAAACAGCATTTTGTTCAAATATTTACATCTATACTGGTTCCAGAAAGCCTATTTATGAGTCAAATCAGAGCAGCAGGGCTCAGTGACAGAAGCAGCGTAATTGGCCTCCTGTTCCCTTTTTATGGGTTTCCACTTCCCTATCATCCAGCCAGACTCCATTTCTCCTCCTCCCAGGAGAAGAAGTGAATGATCAGCATTTCAACAAACACTTTCACATTTTTGTTGCTTCTCTGGGCACACTTCCTGCCACTTTTATAGGTTATGCACCATTGGAATCAGTAACCTTATAGAAATATGGTCAAGGGATTGTGATGTTTGCTCAGAAGCAGACTTGATTTATCAGGCTAATAAGTATAGACAAAATTCTACAATTGTGGAATTGTTCTTAGGTACAATATGAATGGTTTTAAAAAGCAGTATCATTTTCAATTCCAACCCTTTCCGAAGCCCTTCTCCTTCAGGGACCAGCTCCCTGACATCTTTGTAAAGTTCCTGCTGACCACCTAGTCAAAGGGACCACCCTCCTCCTGGTAGTCTTCCTGCTTCTTTGTCTTATCTGGGGCTAGACTTCCCATAATGTACGTATCCACAGTAACTGTCCAATAAATACATATTGAAAATATATATACAAGACTAAACATAGGAGGGGGGAAAAATCAGATTGATGTGTATCTAGCAAATTTGCTAAAATGCCAAAACTGGACACTAGGGGTTCAAACTCAAACTTGGTACCATTGAGGTCTTAGAACTTTCTACATTTTTACATTTCATGAACACACTACTTCAAGCAAACATGTATTAAGTAGGCAGTTTGTAATAGGCCCTGTGGGAAGGCTCAAGAATACAAAATAATGATTGGGTTATGAACATTGGAGAGGGTATGTGCTATGGTGGGTGCTATGAAGTGTGTAAACCTGGCGATTCACAGACCTATACCCCTGGAGCTAATAATACATTATATGTTAATAAAAAATAAAAAGAATACAAAATAATGAAATAAAGGAGCCTAGTGCCCATCTTTGGTGTTCACAGTTTAGGGATGGGGATAAGTAGGGGGTAGGAATAGTGAAGAAAAATGAAAATAAACATGACCATGCAGTAGATGCTATACAGAATGATTAGTGAGGTGCTGTAGAATTACAAAGAAAGATGCATTTCATGTTCCCTGGGGAGGCCAGAAGAGCCTTCATGAGGAAATGAAACTGGCCCAAAACAATGAGTAATGTTTTTAAGGCAGACACAGATAGGAAAGACACTCCTGGCATAGGGTACTCTATATACAAAGAAAGAGGGGCACTTTAGATAGACAGGATACTGTACTTCAGTATGACTTTAGCATGAGGAGAAGGACTAGAAGGAAAAGTAGAGAAAAAAGTAGAGCAAATTGTGAGAGAGCTTGTGTACCATCCAGATGTTAGAACACAATGAAGAGCCAGAGAAAGGGTTAAACAGTGTTTACCAGTCACCAGTGAATTAGAATACATATATATGCTGTGACATGGGCATCAGATCTTCCTCAGAAGAGCCATTCCCAAAAGGGCAATGGGGGAAGACTGATGAGCAAGTCACTGATTAGGCAGTTCACTTCATGCAGCTCTGAGGAGAGCCTGGCCTTTGAGGCAAAAAGTACGTTTGGAGTCAGATCTTGGAAATACAGTACAAATGAGGAGGGCTGAAGCACTGAGACCCTGGCAGTCAGAGAGAGAAGCAGCATATGAGAATGGAAATAGAGGAAGCCTGGAACCAAAGATAGAAGCAACCAATAAGGCCTCCTCCCTTAAGAGCCACTTTCCAAGGTGTCTCAGCCAAGGTTCCCAAAAACTTGACCCACAAGAGGGCACTGCTATCTACACCTGGGAACTGCATATAAAACAAGCAAAAAGTCTGTCAGAAATTGGGAAGGGACCACTGTAGCTCATGTCCAGGATATCCATGGCACAGCTCAAGCCCAAATCTTGTTTTGTAATCCATGTCTCAGTTCAAATGTCTCCTCCTCACTGACCCTTCTATCTCTAAAACAGCCTCATACATTAGTCACTCACTGGGGATTTGTCATTGTCTTCAAAGCACTCAGCAGTCTCTGAAATTATGTGGTTTACTTATTTACTTCTGTATTTTCTATTTCTCCCCACTAAAATGGTGGCCACATCTGTTTACTGTTCCCAGAAGATCTGAGGAAGTACATAAACACTGTGTTCGCTGTTAAGCATTATGTAAAACTTAGCTGCTACTATATATTCAGTTAATAAATTTTTATTTATCCAGCTTTCTTTTTTGTTTCCTTTCAATATTTCTTCTTTTACATTTTGGCTTACAAAAATACATCTTCCATCCAAAGCTGGCATAAATATACTACTCTACTCCCTTGTAGATTTTTGTAAGCTCTAAAAGAAATATTCAACTCTTTTTTTTCCCTCTGAAAATTATCTTAGTGTATAGGATAAGCAATAAAATCAAGTCATTATATTTTGTAATGACATTCAACTACCCACTATTACATACAATAAGCATTTCTTTTCTAATTATTATAACACTTTGGTTAAATCTTCAGGCCCTAAATGTATTCAGACTTTCTTTAAAAACATATTTTTAAGCATCTACTAAAGTAATTTAAATCTTTCTGAATTCATCAAATTTTCAACTCTGTATCATGTAGTTTTGCTAGTCACTTTCTAAAATGCTTTAAACTCTTACACAGCAATTACACTGTTATTGCCCTTTAAAAAAAAAAGGTTTTGGTACTCTTACCCACTCTTACACAAGGATTTATACTAAAAAATTTTCAAGGTCTGTGGAATATTCTGCAAAAGTATAAGTTACACTATGCATAAAATGAACTAGGGGAAGTAGCAGAAAGAGGAATTAAGAAAACAAACCCACTTACAATTGCACGAAAAGCAGTAAAATCCCTAGGAAAAAACGTAACCAAGAAGTGAATAACCTGCACTCTGAAGACTATAAAAGAAGTGATGAAAGAAATTGAAGACAACACAAATACAAAAATATCCCTTGCTTATAGATTGGGAGAATAAATATTATTAAAATGTCCATATGACCCAAAGTAATCTACAGATTTAATACAATCTCTATTAAAATACAAGTAACATTTTTCACAGAATGAGAACAAATAATTCTAAAATTTGTATGGAACCATAAGGACTCTGATTAGCCAAAGCAATCTTGAGAAAGAAGTAAAAAGCTGAAAGTATCACAATCCCAGATTTGAAGATATACTACGAAACTACAGTAATCAAAACAGTATGGTATTGGCACAAAAATAGACACATACATAAAAGAGAAAAGAACAGAAAATTCAGAAATAAACCTACAATTATATGGTAATTGATCTATGACAAAGGAGGCAAAAATACCCTATGGGAAAAAGAGAGCTCAACAAATGGTTTTGAGAAAACTGGACAGCCACACGCAAAAGAATGAAACTGGACTACTTTCTTATACATTCTTACGCAAAAATAAACTCAAAATGGACTAAAGGCCTAAATGTGAGACCTGAAATTGTAAAATTCCTCAAAGAAAATATTGTCAGTAATCTCTCTGACACTGGCTATAGAAACTTTTTTCTAGATGTTTCCTGAGGCATGGGAAACAAATGTGAAATTAAACTATTAGGACTACACCAAAATAAAAACATTTTGCACAGCAAAGGAAACCATCAACAAAACAAAAAGGCAACCCACCAAATGGGAGCAGACATTTGCAAATAACATACCCAATGAGGGTTTATTATCCAAAATATATAAACAACTTACACGGTTCAACACCAAATAACAGGTAATCCAATTAAAAACTGGCAGAAGGGGGGTCAATTGAGCTCAGTCGATTGAGCATGCAACTCTTAATTCTGAGGTCCTGAGTTTGACCCCGATGTGTGGCACAGAGTTTACTTAAAAAAAAAAAAAAAAAAAATGGGAAGAAGCCATGAGCAGACATTTCTCCAAAGATGTCTTCCAGATGATCAACAGACACTTGAGAAGATGCTCAACATCACTCATCATAAGGGAAATCCAAATCAAAGCTCCCATGAGCTATCACCTGATACCTGTCAGAATGGCTAAAATCAACAACACAAGGAACAAGTGTTGGCAAGGGTGTGGAGAAGAAGGATCCCTCAGGCACTGCTGGTGGGAATGCAAACTTGTGCAACCACTGTAGAAAACAATATTGAAGTTCTTCAAAAAAAAATTAATGATATAATTAGCATATGATTCAGTAATTCCACCTCTGGGTACTCATCCAAAGAAAACAAAACACAAATTTGAAAAGACATATTCACCTCTACGCTTATTGCAGTAGTATTTACAATAGTGAACATATGGAAGCAACCCAGGTGTCCACGGATTGATGAATGGATACAGAAGTCACACACGCGCGCACACACACACACACACACACAACGGAATGTCACTCAGCCATAAAAATTAAATCTTGCCATTTGAAACAACATGGATGAATCTAGAGGCTAAGTGAAATAAGTCAGTCAGAGAAAGACAAATACCTTATGATTTCATTCATATGTGGAATTTAAGAAACAAAGCAAACAAAAAGAAACAAACTAAGAAACAGACTCTTAACTCTAGAGAACAGACTGATGGTTTCAGAGGGTGTGGGAGGAGATGGGTAAAACAGGGGATTAAGAGTTTGCTTATTTTGATGAGCACTGAGTAAAGTATAGAATTATTTGATCACTATACTGTATACATGATAATATAATACTGTATGTTAATGGTACTTAAATTTAAAATTATTTTTAGAATTAAAAAAAATTAATCAACTAGGAGATAGTACCACCTTTATGCTATTTGGTATAACCTGCCAGGAAGAGGACATAGCTCTCCCTTTATTCATGTCTTCTTTTGCTTTTCTCATTGAGGCTACATAATTTGTTTTTATGAGGGGGAAAAAAAAAAACACTTGTGTTTTAGGAAAAAATATTAAGTATAAATATAGAGGTAATAGGCAACATGAGGGATGAGAGCATTAGCTAGTTTCATGAAAAGTTGTTGTTGTTTTTTTTTTTTTTTCAGAAATTTACAAGCTCAGCATAGTAGAATATAAGCAGGAATGCAATTGATTGTCGCAGATTTGTTGTATATCCTATATCTCCTGTCTTATTGCTATCAATAATTTTAGTTGAATATTTAGGGGTATAACCAAGATATCAGCAAAAATTACTCATTCATTTCCTATTGTCATTTCTTTCAATCACTGAAAATGCTTTATTGAGTGCCAAGTGTGTACTGCACACATTGGATACACGCTATTCTCTGCTACACACAAAAGAATCAGAAACAAACAACAACAAAAAGCAGCCCTTTAAATTATTCAGAATCTGAAAAGGGAAACACACAAGCAAGCCAGTGACTGAAAGCATAGGAGAGTAAGGAGATTTCATTGCTAAGTATAGGACATAACATATTTTCTGCAGAAAAGAGATTACCAGCATCTTGGACAGCATCTGCAAGAGAAAGAGTACCAGCTGTTCTAATGCCAGTTAACTTATTATGCAAAGTAGGTGGATTTTGAAGGGCACTCAGGTCACTGCAGCAGTGACCTGCCGTGGAGCCCCTGCTGGGCCACCCAGGTACCCCTTTGAGTCCATGGCACTCATCTTCCCAGTTGCTGGGAGTGCTGACTACTCAAGGCTCATTAGTGAGTCCCTCTTCTAAATGAGTTGCCTCACCCAAGACTGTTCCCCTCTCTCTGGTTACACACTTGCCCACATAAATGACCAAATAATGCAGGGCACAAAAGCTGCTATTGAGACCACAGGGTCTCAATTTCTCAAGAATCTGATCTTTGTTGTGCATTTGTTTTTCCTTTTTAGTTTGGTTTTGGTTTCTGTTGGGTTTTGGGATTGTTGGGGGTTTTTTTGTTTGTTTTTTTTTTTTGGTGGGAAGGTTGTTTTTGATTTTTGTTTTCGTTTTTGGTCTCACCCCTCTGGTACAGAATCAAGGCTCTCTGCTATCATTATACTTCTGTATCTCCATCTCCAACACCAAAAACAGTACATAGTTGTGCTCAGTGAACATTTCCTGAGTATATAAATAGAATTGGGATCCTCCCTTGCTCTTCCCAGGTACACCAACAGCTGGACCCCTGCCCCCGAGCCCCAGAGGCAGCAGAGAGCTGCTCCTAACAGACCTCCTGTGCAGGTCTCTGGACACTTCCTGTTCTTGGATTCTTACTGCTTGTGGAACCTTCATTATTTCCTTTTTTTTTTTTTAAGATTTTATTTATTTACTTGACAGGCAGAGATCACAAGTAAGCAGAGAGGCATGAAGAGAGAGGGGGGGAAGCAGGCTCCCTGCTGAGCAGAGAGCCCGATGTGGGGTTCGATCCCAGGACCCTGGGATCATGACCTGAGCCGAAGGCAGCGGCTTTAACCCACTGAGCCACCCAGGTGCCCCTCATTATTTCCTTTTTGATCTCCTGGCTGCTGACACTTGCCTGAACCTGAAGTTGGTACACTTCTTTCCAATTACCTTCTTTTCCTTCTTGCTTATACTCTACTTCATCACCTAGAGTTGATTTCCTCCCAACTTACACCCACCTCTAGTACATGGCTGAGGCAAAATTCAGACCCAAAGACATTTGATCTCAAAATTACATTCTGTCCACTTAACCATGCTGCCATTGAAAACATAGCAATTACAACTAAGCTTATAACAAGCATTTGTATGCCACTTTACAGTTTACAAAGCACTGATATCTCACAGCTAGGTCAATACTTAATAACATTAATTACCTAGCATATGAACCTTGCTGTCAGTGTAGCCAGGTCTCCTGGAAAATACCTGACCTTTCAGAAACCTCTTCTAACCACAAATTTACTTTAAGACAAATATAATTAAATTCAGAAATCCCAAACAATAATAATCAAGTTGGTAGTGTCACAGAGACCCCCAGGAAACTGCCTGAACTTCCATCCGTAGCTGCCCATCACTTCAGAGGGCTGAGGAGATGGGAGTGTCTTGGATCATTCTCCCTGAGCCTCGGTTTTTGGTACCATCCAGCTTCCTCCTCCATCACACCTGCATGCTCAATGTCTCTGACATGGCCTCAGCTGTACCCATGCCTCCATGGGTCATACTGGAATCTGCTGCTCTCCCTTCACATTGTCCTTGTAAAAGAAGCAGGAACTAATTGCAGTCCTTCTCCATTCTGATGCCCTCCTGTTGTTCCTAGCTCATCACCATCTTCTTCTTCCAGAGTTGTTCCTGGAACAGTCACCTCAGGCTTCCTTTGACATGACATTTCCTAATAAGACTTTCAGCCTCTCCATCCATAACTCTTGAGTTATAACCATGTAGCATTAAATCCGGTGCTCAGTAAAATCCTCCAACGTGGCTGGTGCAGGGATTATTACCATGCTGACCAGAATTTAATCAAGAAGAAAACTAAGTCAGTGACTAACCCAAATTCACATTTTCATTACATGATGGAATCCGATGCGAGATTTTCTAGCTCCAGGGTTTTGGCCCAACCACTGCACCATTTGACACATAATAGCAATAACATCAAAAGCCGTAAAAAATGCTTACTAGAGGCACCTGGGTGGCTCAGTGGGTTAAGCCTCTGCCTTCGGCTCACGTCATGATCCCAGCGTCCTGGAATCGAGCCCCACTTCAGGCTCTCTGCTCGGCGGGGAGCCTGCTTCCCCCTTTCTCTCTGCCTGCCTCTCTGCCTACTTGTGATCTCTGTCACATAAATAAATAAATCTTTTTTTTTAAAAAACTGCTTACTATATGCTAAACACTGGCCTAAGCTGCTACCATACACTGTTCATACAGCCCTCAAGACAATCCTCTTTTCATAGAATAGGTAAAGGATACTACCTACATTTTACCCAAGGGAACAGAGATTGAGGTTATATGCAATATGTGGTCTTGTCACATAAACAGGAGATGGTGGAATGGAGATCTGACCCAATCCTAGTTGATTGCTCCACATGGTGCAAAATTTAGCTGTTATCCTGATACAAGTCATTCCCACCTGTTGGATTTGTGACGTTATAACCACAGAATGCACTATCCAGAGCCACCATGACTCACATGGCATGTGTCTCCTATTCTTACCAGTCATTTCTCAAGCTTTAATTGCTTTATAAAAACACAGTACTTCTCTGTTTATTTGTGTTTCCTCAAGTAATACTGAAACATTTATTTCAGACAAATTCTTCCTTGAAAATTCTCTTACAGACACCATAAACATAGGTCATCTGCCAGATCTTCAGCATGTTCAGCAACATGTGAAAAAGAGGAATGGAACTAGTATCTACTGAATGTTCACTTTGTATTATCCACTTTATGTGCCTCATGTCGTATAAACAACAATCTGTGAAATAGGTATCATAAACCCATTTTACAGATGAAGAAATTAGGTTCAAAAAAAGTAACTCCCAGGAGCCTAGGTGGCTCAGTGGGTTAAGCCTCTGCCTTCGGCTTGGGTAGTGATCTCAGGGTCCTGGGATGGAGCCCCACATTGGGATCTCTGCTCAGCGGGGAGCCTGCTTCCCCCTCTCTCTCTGCCTGCCTCTCTGCCTACTTGTGATCTCTCTCTGTCAAATTAATAAATAAAAATCTTAAAAAAAAAAAAAAGTAACTCCCCCAGAACCACGCAACTTCCAAATGGCAAAGAATTCACATTCAGATCTGCCTGACTCCAAAGCAGAATACGTTTCTCACCACACACATGCAAGCTTATACAACCATATACTGTGGAGGGGGCAGAGCATTACCTCCTAAGCAATAATACAAAATTTTCAGACTGAGTCTTTTGCATTTCATCAGCATTTTTGCATTTTCCCCCCAAGACCTCATAGGACCACTTGGACCTTCCTGTCTGTGAAGCAGAGGCATTTTGAAGTTAATACTTTAAAAAAAAAAAAAGCCAAATACACATAACTCCAAAGCACCAAAAACTTACATCAGAATTCATCTAATTTGTTAGAAATACTATTTGTTACCTTGTGCTGAGAAAATCATGTTTACTGTGTATATTGCTGGGGGCAAACTAAGAAGATTTCAGAGTTAATTTCCCCTCATAAATAATACATGGCCAAGCCAAAAATACACAGGCCTTTGCCTTAGGACTTCATCTTTGGGCTACTGATGCCATCTATCGGGCCCTCAGCTGCCTGCAGCCATGCCTGCAGCTAGGGACAATGAACACTGAATGTCCCCACACACGCCTAGACCAGTGTGTCTGTGGCTCTCTGGCCCAGAAGAGGATGAAGCTTTATGTTACAGCAGACGTCCTATAAAGGGATTCATTTCAAAAGGTTGTTTTTGTTTTTCTTCAAAAAGGATGGCTTTTTCCTACCAGAGAGGCGGTAAGATGGGGAGATTCCCCCCATTGAAGACAAACACAATGGAATAGTGATAAAAAAAAATATATAAGCCAGAAAGCAATACTTTGACTGAGACAGCCCATGGAATTAGTAAGAGAGGAACAAGAATGCAGTGTTCTGCAATGCAGTGGGCACAGACGAGGTAAATCCCGATGGAAAGCCTGTCATCCATCAGACAGTATGTGAGGAGTTCTCACGTCTTCAGGGCTCACAACCTGGTCCCTAAATGGGCTTCAGGGACCCTGTGCATCCCCTGAAATTTTATGCGAAATGGCTTTCATATTTTTTTTCCTCAGTGGCAGATTTATAGATTTCACTAGTTTAATAAAGTTCCCACACACTAAAGGGATGAAAACCACAGCACAGTTATCTGAGAAGACAAACTCATGTGAACAAAGAGAGCGGGTTTTGGAGTGATACACGGTAAGTGTAAATCTATTTTGCCACTGTTCAGCTGCATGACCCTAAACATGCACACACAGACATACTTTGATTCTCTGCCTCAGTTTCCCCATTTTAGACATGCAGATTAACTGCACCTAGGAGAAAGGAAATGACTTGCCAGAGGTCAGATACCAGGGTATCCTGGAGCCAGAGCTCCAACCGTTTGGCCTCCCAAGCCTACCAATTGTTTTTTGTATTTGTTTTTGTTTTTGTTTTTAAAGATTTTATTTATTTCTTTGACAGACGAGTAGGCAGAGAGGTAGGCAGAGAGAGAGGGGAAGAAGCGGGCTCCTCTCTGAGCAGAGAGCCCCATGTGGGGCTCGATCACAGGACCCTGGGATCATGACCTGAGCCGAAGGCAGAAGCTTTAACCCACGGAGCCACCCAGGCACTCCCCAAGCCTACCAATTGTTTTACTAGTTTCCCTTCTCTTCACTAAAAACCCTACCCTGCCTGACCCACTGCCAACACTGAAGGACAGCTGTCTTTAAACACGGCCAGTCTCATGAGCTTGCAACCTGTGCAGCTATGCAGGGATCCATGCTCAAAAGAGTCCCTGCACTTGGAGTTCAATGCTCTGTAGTCATCATCTTGAGATTAAGGATTTTGTCTTTGAATTCATGCTAAGTGAGGTCTGATGGGACAAAGGACCACGAGGGATGGGAGGGACTCAGAGCTTCAGCTCATAATTGGTCTTACTTCTTGCAATCTCTTCATCTCCCCATCGCTCTCAGTCTTCTCTGCCAAGTCCACTCATTCCCAACTCTGTACCCTAGCCCTCTTCCTGCCTTCCCTTCCCCAACTGACTGCCTGCAGACCTCCACTCAGGGCAAAAACCACCAGATCTCAAGGCCCCATACTTCTATCACCTCCCTCCAGTTCCCTCAAAGGGCCGGAACAGGGGAGGGGAGGATACAAGTAGGGGATGATCTGAGGGTAGGACAGGGCAGTGCCCGTCCCTGTCACAGGATAAGAGGGATAAGAGTGGGCAATACATAGGAGACCTCTCATCCACCCCCAATCCCAGCACGAGGCACATCCCTACACAGAAGGTGCAAACCTCTGGTGGTTGCTCTTTGCCTTGGAGGATTAGGATAGGGAACCCATGGCAGGAGACTGACTACCGTGCCCTGCTAGAGCCTCATGTTTTTATTTTGCCCTGAATCCCACAAATTACGTAGCTGACCTTGTCCTTAAAGAAAAATATATGTATATTTTAATACTGAGGAATAAATGCTAATCAGCTGCTATTACTTGAACTCATGCTTTTAACTTTTCCTGCTGAATCCTCTGTCTGCTGGCATTAGCACTCTGGCCTCTTATCTATACATCATCAATTATTTGGGCATGAGAGTGCAAACAAATAAAAATTCAATTGTATCAAAAAAGGGACTATATATAAAACACTACACTAAAGATGTCCTATCATATGGAACCATATGGAATTTCTATTTTAAAAACCGAAGGGGAAAAAATGGACCAGTTGGGATAATTCTAATGTTTTCCCTTGTCCTTACTGACTTTTCTATGCCACAGCTCTGTCTGGTAGTTAGCACAGGAAGGTCTGTTGGGGATTAGTTCCTTTTACAGGCTAAAGAGCTAGAAGCCTTGCTTTCTTTCTTTTCCTATTTTTTTCTTAAGGAAATAGGTGGCAAGCTATATTTTCTGGTCCCAGCCAGAGTGCTTAATCCATGGTATTTATGAAATAACATGCATCCATTCATATCTCAAGAGAAACTCAAAGATTCACCCACTTTCTCTCATCTTTTTTTTCCTTTTCCCCAAGGCCCATCTGAGTGGATTTATACAGGCAAAATCAGAAGTCGGAGAAGTTATTCTGATGGCCTGTTCTCTTGGGTCCAAATCAATCTTTTCCACCTCAGACCTTCATCCACATTATCACTTAGGTGACCAATTTAAAGACAAATATCATCATCTTGTTCCTATAGGTCTCCAATGTTTAAAGACCAGTTTCCACTAGGAGAACCCGTTCTGCCCCTGCATTCAGGGATCCTGAAACAACTTACCATAAGACAGAATACAGAAGAAATAATTTCACTAGTACACAAATACACACACACACACACACACACACACACACACACATACACACATACACACACACAGGAGGTAGACAAGGTCACCGTCCAAACATAACTCAAAGAGAAAGGCTTTCACAAAAAAACATCATAAACAATCTGCCAGTTTTGTACTTCTCCCAAATCCATGGAACAAAGGGGTTAAGAAGGGAGATTGCCAATCCCACCCTTTCAACCACAGAGATATTTAACACCTGGGTTTTATTTTCGAAAAAGGAAGTAAACTTTTAGTGTCTAATTTAGAGGGACCTAGTCCCTTGGTAGGAATACTAGGGATAACACAAGCTCATTAAAGCAGTTAGCTGGAATAGGAAGCAGGCAAAGGGAAACTTCTGTGCAGAGGTCCGGCAAGGTATCCAGCTGGCCTGTGAGAGCACAAAGACAGGGTAGAATGGTGACAGGACAGCAGTGACTCCAGCCTGCTAGGGACACCCCCAGGGAAATTTCTCCAGTAGTTCTATTATAGTGCTCATCACACTGGATTATACTCACATGCTTAATTGTCTACCACCCCTACTCGACTGTGAATTCCTCCAGGGCAAAGACTCTGCTAACTTCTTTCGGCCTCAATGCCCATGATAAGTGTAAAGTCTCTACCTCCAACGGTTGGTTAAGGTACAAAGGGCTTTCTTTAATTGAAATCTGTGTCTTTGCATTTTCTTAAGGCCACTTCCTCCTGGAGAATCATGATCACAGTCCTAGTATTTTTTCCCTTTCATACAGTTACGCATCTGCCAGTCCTAAGGACAGCAACAGTATTTTGATCCTGGTTGTGAGACTACTCCACACATTAGTCTTTCCTTCCTGCTCAACATTGTATTATCGTTAGAGCTAGCCCCAAATTACCAAATTCTAGCACCCTCCGACCAGCAGAGAGAAAGGCTTATGAGCTCTAAATGGAACTTAGAAGCTTCAACAATTCAATAGACTCCCCCCCAAAGGTGCATCCTCTGTCACCTGGAGCCTTGTCAAACCCTGACTAAGGAGCTGGCATATTTCATCATCCGTCAGTCTCCACCAGCCTCACTCTACCGGAGACAGCCTATTTTGAAGAATAGGACGAATGAGCCTTCAGTGTGTTGCTCGCTCTTCCCCATGATTTCTGCCGGAAATACCAATATAGACCAACTGTCCAATTTTCCATGATCCACACCACAATTGGGGAACATTCTACCTGCCATCTGTCACTTTTTTTCCATCAGATTTCTCACAAGGCAAAGGAAACTGATTGTGTTTTTACATATAAATTAAATTGATATCGGTAATAAAACACCTGACTGAGTTGTGCGAGTTAATAAATGCAGCCTGTTCAGGATAACTACGTCTGCACAAGACGGAGTGGCAGTAATCTATCAGCAGTACCAGGCCCTGTTGCCTGCCTGCTCCTAACCTGAAGCTGATCTCAGTGGCCCATGGAGGGTCTATTTTTCTCTCTGTCCTACCCATTCATTTTCTTTGGAGTGTGAATGCTGTGGGGCTGCCAAATCTTGTAGCAAGACTCTCCTCAGCCAGGCAGTGAAGCGCAATGAGAGGAGCCCCCACTTTGGGTCAGGCAGACTTGGGTAAGGATCCCCATGATTCCTAACAGTAGAGTGCCCTTAGGTAATTCACTAGTCTCCTCCAAACCTCAGCTTCTTCAATATGCAATATTGGAATACTTGCCTTCGAAGGTTCTTGTGGGATTAGAAATAAAGTATGTAGGGGCACCTGGGTGGCTCAGTGGGTTAAAGCCTGTGCCTTCAGCTCAGGTCATGATCCCGGGGTCCTGGGATCGAGCCCCTCATCATGCTCTCTGCTCAGAGGGGAGCCTGCTTCCTCCTCTCTCTCTCTCTCTGCCTGCCTCTCTGCCTACTTGTGATGTCTCTCTGTCAAATAAATAAATAAAACCTTTAAAAAAAAAAAAAAAAAAGAAAGTATGTAAAGCACCCAGCTTGCTGCTGGCCATCCATAGACAGTAATCAGTAGCCAGACATAAACCATCATTTGGTGTCAGCCTCCACTAAAAAACCACACCTGTGTTATTATTACTGTTGCTGTTATTTTTAACCATTTGAGTAGATTATTCGGGAGTATGGAAGATTTTTCCAGAATGAGATAAACAGGATTAGAAAGGTAATACCCACTTGGTGGAATAAAATAAAACTATTATTTAAGTCCAGGAGCCTTTCTCCTATGTTAGCTAGGTCCCTTTAGTTCATTCCAATTATCTTATCTACAGGTAGAAATAAGAATAGGAATTTCAACATTAGAACCAGATTTCACCTAGATAAGAACATTGCCAAAAGCCTGGAAGATCATTCAAGATTCAACAGAGCTCAAGCAACCAAGTTTTCCTGTCATTCCCTCAACAACCACTTCCACCGTCCAACTGCTGTGCCATTAAGTAACTCCATACTCTCTTTATCCACTTCTGCTTCTACTGTGATAAGTGACACGATGTCCTCCTTTCTGGCTTTTTCAAGGTTTTTGCTTATATATAACTTCTACCTATTCGGGGCTCCTAAAGCTCATGACTTCTACTATTTCGTGAAGCCTGTCAACATGTCTCATCATGTCCTCTTTGTGTTCTCTGCCTCTACGGACAACCACGAACTCTACATCTCATATTCAAACTCCCCAGTGGAGAAGAAATTCATAGTTCAGTTTATCACTGCCAAAAAGAATCACCAACACCCGAGCGGGGAGTAGCTCTTACGCCAGGTTACCACAACTCAGATGTCAGCCTCAGTTCAGATAACTACCCCTTGTCCAGTGAGTTACAGCCAGGACCTTGAATCAAAATTCTGCCCAGGCACAGGGTGAGTCCCCTACCCCTGAGAGCTGATTCCATCCACAGCAGACTGTGGGCTTGGCAGGCAGTCAGCACAACAGATTCCGCTCCAAAACATCTCGTTCCTCAGGCATTTGCAATCCAGAAAGGGCTTATAACATTAAACAGAGAATTGATTACTGTACCAGAGATTGTACTTATTATACAGGATTGCTCGTTTCACAAATTTCAGAGTAATCAGAACAACAAAACACCATACCTAAACCGTATCCTTTGGAATAGGGAGCTTTTAAATCATGAAAGACATTGTATTTATGCAAAATGTGACCAAGTTAATACAAAATCCATTTTCAGGGTAACTGGGAAATTTTCAAGATGTTGTGTCATAGAAGCAGGGTGTGATACATAACTCAGTCCGATTCCTGATCCTGTATTTAGCATCTCCTCTTCAGTAAGCATTTATGGACCATACACTAACAAACACAAGTGCTTGCTGATTGTTTTAATACCTATGGATGATGAGGGACAGTTTCAAAATAGCTTTGGTGAATGCCAGGTGGTGAGCCCTGTGAAAATTGGTAAAACAATTACATTTCATGCCTGAAATTCACACCTCTAATCGTGATGTTCCACTGTTTTATTTCTTGGCAACACATCCCTAACTCATTCCCTTGCAGCATTAAAAACTAACAATTCAACAAAGTCAACTCTCTTTGCTTGTAATCTGGATGAGCTTCTGTTTTATTCTGTCAAGAAACATTCATGGGGGGAGGCGGGGGTAGAAATCCTTGACCAAACCAGGAGCTTCTTTTCTTAATGTTTGGGAGGATCATACTGCACTTTACGGCAGTTTAAGGCAATTTGCATGACTTATTAAGTGATGAAAAGCAAAGTAACATTGTTTTATGAATGATCACGAGGTCAGAGGACTCAAGGGTGACATAGAACAGCAGGAACAATCTCGCCTGTGAAATGCTGCTGAGGGCAGTTACCCAGATGTCATTCCTGCAAAAGCATCAGTCCAACAATTTCATGTCTCACACCGGCTGGATGGACCATATCTGAGCAGCCCCTGTGTGGTGCTTTTGTAATGTAGAATTCACTGAATGAAAGACATGAAGAGGCTTAGTAGGTAACATCCATGATCCCCCAGGCAACAAAATCCTTTTGCTTAGAAGAATAAATTGAAATTATCTATATAAGGGGCTGTCTCTCCAGTTAGAAGGAAAGAGCCCTTCACCTCTACTGCCTCACTATCTAGCACAGAGCAGACAGCCAAAGAAAGCTTGTTGAGGTGGCGTTCTCCCAGCTCAGACATCTCTTATGTGAATTGCTGATGACATTTAGAAACAAAAGGGGAGAATTAGCTAAGGATGGTTTACGGGGATGACAGTGTATAGTTTTCTATCGTATATGTATATGTGTGTGTCATATAATATGTGTGTACATATATATGCTTACATATATGTATGTATGTATGTATATCTGGTATCACCAGAATGATTAAGTCTATTTGAGGGTCAGCCCAAACTATCTCTACTCATTCAATATAAATATTCCTCTTGTTAAAGACTGTTCTATACCAGAACAGTTCCCCAAATTTGCTTAAAATTTCCATCCTCAACATTGTTAAGGACTGTCCCACCCTCATCCCAGTTTGCTCTGCAAAATGATACTTTTCATCCTAACTTGCTACCTCAAGAAGAACTGCCCTGAGCTATGTGTCTGCGCAGGTTTCTCTGCTTTGGAAGGCTGTATAAATGGGTTGGAAAGAACAGTGCTTTTGAAAACATATAGTCAAGGACTTATGTTCAATGTGTCTCCAGTTACTTAATTTCTTTAAATCTCAGTTACTTCTCTAAAATAAGCATAATAATAGTAGCTTTGTAGCAGGGGTATTATACAGGTTTAATTAGATAATGTATATAAAGTACTTAATACAGTGTTTGGCACATAATAAACTCTTTTAAAAAAGTGTTATTTACCTGGGTACTGAGGTGGCTCTGTGGATTGGGTGGCTTTTAGCTCAGGTCATGATCCCAGGGTCCTGAGATTGAGCCCTGCATGGGGCTTCCTGCTCAACAGGGTGTCTGCTTCTCCCTCTCCCTCTGCCCCTCCTGCCTGCTCATTCCCGCTCTCTCTCTCTCTCTCAGTCTCAAAAACAAATAAAGTCTTTTTTTTAAACTCCTACTTATTTTCATTACCATTTCTTTATGTTATTGTGTTGTCTGAACATAGTGAATTATAAACCGTAGTACTGAATCTCTTCCTGCTTTGTTCTGATGGGATGAAATAAACAGCAAAGCCACTTTTTCATTTGCATATGAACCAAAAACACAGCCTCCCCAGGCAGAGAACACCTAAAATTTCTACTCTAATACTGTTAAATATAGCCCCCATTCCTCAACATAGAAGTACTTTAAACTTAACACAGTATGGGCTATACTTTAGCAGTCTTAGCAAATAGGATTATTAACTGTCACAAAATCCCTTAACTTACAGATGAGAAGAAAACATCTTGAATTCTATGCGAATTTTAGGCATCTCCTAAGATTCTTTCTTGGCATCAACCTAAACCCTTAATCCCAAGGACAATTATACTGAAATATTTCCTTCGGCAGATATTAAAGGAATGACCAGTGTAATGCTATACCATACCTAATAAGCTCTTTCGGCCAATCTCTACTCAATCAGCTCTCTGGCTTAAGTATTCACCCCTATAGCCTGATGACTGAGGACCACTGAAGCTGACTGCTTAGAAGTGATAGGTCTCTTGAAATGTGTTCACACATTTTCCACACCCAAAGCCAGGTTGTTAATCTGCCAAGAGCCAGTGTTGTTTATTCTCAAATCCTTTTCTGCTTATTGTAGGTGATTTTGTGATCATGTTATTTAATTAACTATGATATAAAGCCATTAGATATGGGTACAAAAAGAGAGCTGCTGTACCAATAAAATTAAATAGAATGTTTTGAAAAGAATCAATGAAGGTGAGTCATTTTTAAGTGCTATTAAATTAGCAATAAGAGAAAAGGTTTCAAAAAATTGGGAGGAGGGGCACATGGGAGGCTCAGTTGGTTAAGCATCTGCCTTCAGCTCAGGTCATGATCCCAGGACCCTGGGATTGAGCTTCTGGCTCTCCATCTGCCCCTCCCCCATCCCTACCCCCAACCTACTTGTGCATGCTCTCTCTCTCAAATAAAATCTTTTAAAAAATTGGGAGGAAAAATTATAAAATTTTGAAAAGGTTTTGCATTTGCTTTACTTGACAAATAACCTGAGTTTTAGCTCCACCTCAGAGAAATGAAATGTGGAGATTGTAAACAATGCAATGTAGGTGGGGTTTATCCAAGTAAAATGACTGTGTCCTCCTGTCAGCAAACTCATAATCAAATAGAAAACATGATCCTACATTAAAAGATTGATAACTAAATATACACTTGACCATTATAAGTTAAAGCAAAATGTTTAAGGTATAATACATCACTTTAATGGTATGTTAGGCAATTTTTCTTCAATTAACCAAAAAATAACTAATACAAATCACATGGCCTCACAGTTGCCTTGATTATAAAATGTAACCCAAGTCTAACATAGCCGTTAAAACATAGCAGACCATTAGTAAAAACTGGAGGGCAGGAAGGCAAGCACAGAGAGAGGAAGAGTGGAATAAATGAATGGCTTTGAAGATTTAAGTAAAAATTTGGTTTTTAGGCTAACAAAGTGGACAGCAAGAAAGATGCAACCCCTGAACAGTGCATCCAAACGTGAGAAGAAGCACGTAGTTTGCCACATTCCACCCCCACGAATGCTTTCAAATAAAAACATTTCCTACCAAGAAGAGATTCACTATATAAACCAAATTCTCAAGAAATTTGAGGAGAATCTCCCAGACTACGACTTCCCCTGCACTTAATATTTATGCTCTTCCTCCTGTCCATTGAGTATGCAGGAACAGTTAGATTTTACACATGCCTACAGCCAGCAGAAGATGAGAGGACAGACTTAAAACAGCAGGAGGGGTAACTCTGACTTGATAACTTCCAGCTCCAGATGTGTCTAATGTTAGAAAGTTTCTATGTGATGCATAATTGTTGTGATGCCTGTCCTACAAAGGAATAGGAAACCAAGGGGAAAGGATATTGATTGAGCCCTACCATGACCCAAGCCCTGTGCTAGTCCTTTATTTAATTCCACAGCAATACTGTGGAAGGCATGTTCTCCTCATTTTACAAAGGGGAAAACAGACTTACAGAAGTAGAGCCATTTGCTCAGGATCACACAGCCAGTAAAGGCGAGGAAGTCACTGCATCTTCTCTGACCCCACTTTGCTCTTCAGTCTAACTTCTGGGATTCCTCTGCCAATTACAATTCATTTGTGCCAACCCCACAAGAAAGTCTGGAGGTTTAACATTTCAACTAACTGAGAGCAGAAATCTAAAGAAAGACTGTCAAGTACACCCACTGTCTCCATTCTCATCACAATGCAAGCTGCATAACCGGCTGGCACTCCAAATTATGTGAAGCACTGAGGAGCACTTGAGTACACTGGAGGGTCCTTGTACATGTTTGGGTAATTAGGACTGGAATCCTTCTAACCACTCATTGACCAAAGCAATTTCTCTCACAAAACCTTCTGCTCACACACCTTTTTTTTTTTTTTTTTAAATCTGCATAAAAACTATTTCCCAGAGTAAGAGTTCCACCTGGAGGACAACAGAGAACCTCTGGACCACCCTCCATAAAATCATGAAGGAGCTATACTATACATGGCTGACTGCAAAAAAACACTCAAGAAATTGAGCTACGTATGAACTTAATGACACAATCTTATTTAATCCTCAATCACAACCCTTTGACAGATACTATTATTATTCCCATTTTGTTGATAAGGTAACTGAGGCTTCAAAGCTAATAATTTTTCTGAACACACTCAGCAATTAAGTATTCAAAAGGAAATTAAAACTCAGGTCTGCATGAACCAATTTTGGACCCATAAATGGTATTACTGCATATTTAGCAATAGAAATACTAAAAGATTGAATAATGGGCTCAGAAATCAAAACATTACCTTTTGCCTCTAGCCCACACCCCCCCCAAAATTCTTCTACCCAGATGTTCTGCTCCCCTTTTTGCTACTGTGCTCTCACAAGAAACTATTACATTCCTGTCACAAGCAATCTGACTTAAGCCCGCTCACACTCCAGCATAAATAAAGCTTAATCAATAAAGCTTATGCTTTAATTATTTATTTATCCAAATTGATTATTTAAGCTTAACAAATAAAGCTTAAGCAAAAATTCATTATTTCCTTACTATGTAATTAATTATTCATGTCTAAATTAAGATAAACAAGGCTTAGTATATCAGCCCTGGATAGAAAACCTCAGTCAGGTCTGGGCTGGCTCTGGTTCTCCTTCCTTCTCTCTGCCCCAGGCCCCAAGTGCTCCACTTTCCTCCTTCCCTCTAGGTTGCTACCACCATCTCATCCCTCAGGATTCTTCTCCCCCAAGCCCACCTCCAAAATAAGACACAATCCCTCTAACAACCCCAGTACTTAAATATTTGAGACAAAATTCACAGACCCTTTGTGTTTAAGGATTTCCTTATAGAATACAATGGGACAGAAACAAGACAACATAGTGTAATATGGCAGTTTCTATTTTCCAACACTACCACCACAGCATCTCCCTGACCACATGCTCTTGTTAAAATGTAACTTTGGTACTCTTTTCACTAAGTAGCGATGTCTGCAGTCACTTCTTTGAACCCGAATGGATCTTAGAGACTGCCTGACAACAGAGAATGGTGGAAATTATGCCATGTGACTTCCCATTTAAAAAAAAAAAAAAAAAAAAATATATATATATATATATATATATATATATATATATATATATAACCGTTCACCTTGCTTTCTTAGGACAACTGCTTTTAGAACTCCAACACCATCCTGTAAATAAACCCTAACTAACCCTGAGGGGAAGACCATACTAAGGAAGTGATAGGTAGATGTTCTGCTCAAGAGATCAACCAGAATGGTTTCTGTCCTCCCCACTCTCATAGTACTTTGTCTAACTACTTTAACAGCTGATAGGGTAATATTACTGCCTTTCTTCTCTCTCAACAGGATTAGCTTTTGAAAACAATCAGCTTTGGACCCCAGCTCAATTCCTGGTATGCAGTAGCACTACATTTTTTTTTAATTCAGTAACTAAATGAAATATTAATTCTTAGTTTTTGATCAAGGAAGGCTACCTGAAAAAGTTTATATTTGAGCTGGGTATAAAATAATGGGTTGAACTGGGACTTTCCAAGTGAGAATTCTGTTTGAGTAAAGACTCAGAGACAGCAAAATGATGGTCATTGGGGCAGGGGGGGCAGCAAAATACGTGGAGAAGTAGGAACATAGATCATGTGAAAAGAAATAGTGAGAGAAGAGTTTGGTGAGTTAGGGTATGAGGAGTTATGGAGTAATTTAAATTTCAACTTTATTTGCTAGCCAATGGGGGATACTAAAAAGTTTTAAGAAAGTGAGTGTTAGTATAGTGTTTTCCCTAAGTTACACTTCCAAATTGAAAGCATTTGTTCCTTAAATAAGGGTTGATGTAATTAATCATGCCTTAGATAAATGTTTAAATGTGCTTCTTCCATATCTAATAGTCAGTGATGTTAGGATTCCTGGTCAAAATCATGTCCCTGTGTTGTTAAAACAAGTGCTAACTCCCTGACCTTTGCTGAGTACCTAAGGATGTGCCTAAAGATCCTTGACACCTTATGACAAGTTCTTGATGTCCCAAGTCCCACAGTGGAACTCCGTATGGAATCACCATGGAATTTATATGGAAGCCAAGCTTCCTATATCTCCTGCAACAAAACTAATGTGATAAAAGGATTATCATCCAGAGACAAGCACCAAAATTATTAATTCCTGCAGCACCTCAGATACTACTTTGCAAAGAATCCTTTCCAAATAGTCTGAAGGTAATGTTTTTTAACAAGTGTAGGCTGAGATCAGCTTCCTTTATTTGTGGCTCTTAAGAAAAACTTTCTGTAACTTTTAGCATGATTTCTAAATGAGGTAGCAAAATTATTACTAAAAATGGATTCCTCTACTATGTCAATTCATGTGTGTTCATCAAATATGTACTGAATACTACTATGTGCCAGCCATTTTATACATACTACTTCATTTAGTCCTGTCTTGATGTTCATAAGAAAAGGGTCCATTTTAACATCTATTTTAGAGATGATGAAACCCGAGTTCAAGGACATTATGTAGTAAGGCCAAGGTCACAGTGTCAGTAAACGGTAGTTTCAAACACTAGCTGGCTAGTTTTTTTCTTCTCCCATTGTCCAATTCTGTCTCTCTTGGACAGGAACGAGATTGGTATTGGGAGTACAAAAGTGAGAAAGATGTCATCCCTGCTCTCAAGAGTCTCACAAACTATGTGGAAGGTGACAGGTAAACAAACAAGAAATAACTAAGGGCCAAACTGAAATATCAATAAGCTGTGGTAGAATCATTAAAAAAAAATAGTAATTACTTCTAGTCATAATAATCTGGAAGTCCTTACAAAGGAGAAAAATTTGACATGGATTTTCATGATTGAACAAGATTTTGATTGATGGTGGACTAGAGAATGCCACTAAGCGACAACCACCACTAGAATTAGGAGCTGAGACTGGGCTGTCAGACATACCTGAGTCCAAGAGAAATCTCAAAAATCAATTCTAGATATTGGAGTCATCAGATAAACATCTAAAGAAATGTATCTATTGTGTTTAAAATATAAAGCCATGTATTTAAAGTAAAACTAAGAAAAAAAACACAGTTGCAAATCAAAACCACAATGAGATGTCACCTCATACCTATTAGAATGGCTATTATCAAAAAGATAAAGGGCAACCAGATTGCTCAGTCAATTAAGCATCTGACTCTTGATTTCAGCTCAGGTCATGATCTCAAGGCTATGGGATTAAGCCCCATGTCGGGGTCCATGCTCAGCCAGGAGTCTCTTTGAGATTCCTTCTCTTCTTCTGCCCCTCCCACCCCCAAACAAATAAATAAGTCTTAAAAAAAAAAAAAAAAAAAAAAGACAAGAGAGAATGTAGAGAAAACGGAACCCTTGTGCACTGTTGGTGGGAATGTAAATTGATACAGCCACTATGGAAAACATACAGAAGTTCCTCAAAAAATTAAAAATAGAACTACTATGTGATATAGCAATTCCACTTCTCAATATTTATACAAAGAAAATGAAAACACTAAAAGATACATGCACCTGTATGTTAACTGCAGCATTATTTACAGTAGTCAAAAAATAGAAATAACCTAAGTGTCCATCAATAAAGAAAATGTGGTATGTGTATGTGCATATATGTATATACATATCCATACAAAAGAATATTATTCAGCCATTAAAAAGAATGAAACTTTGCCTTTTCTAACAATACTGATGGATGGATCTTGAGGGTGTTATGCTAAGTGAAATAAATGAGACAGAGAAATACAAAGATCTCACTTATGTGTAGAAAATTAAAAAAAAAAATCGTAATCAATTCCCATAGATACAGAGAACAGATTCGTGGTTGCCAAAGGCAGAGAGTTAGTGGTAGGCAAAATGGGTGAAGGGATTAAAAGCTATAAACTTCCAGTTATAAAATAAATGAGTCCTAGGCATATAATGTATAGAATTGTGACTATGGTTAATAATACTGTATAACAAATACTGTATTGCATATGTGAAAGTTGCTAAAAGAGTAAATCTTAAAAGTTCTCATCACAGGAAAAAAATATTTTGTAACTGTTTGGTGATAGATGTTAACTACACTTACTGTGGTGACCATTCTGTAATATATACAAATGCTGAATCATTGTGTGGTACACCTGAAACTAATGGTGTATGTCAATTATACATTAATTTTTTAAAGAGAGAACATTGGCATGGAAAAAGAAACAAACAAACAGACAAAAAAAAAAAAAAACAGTATTAGCAAGCCTAATCCATCAATTTACAAAGTGGTCTAAGAATAACAACATGATTAAGTTTCTTTTGTTCTAGGAATACAAAAATCTCTTAATGTAATCTGCCAAATACAATACTTCAGGAAGGGAAAAATGCTCATCTAAATATATACAGAACACAATTTTAATTAAATTCAATATTCCTTTTTTATTAAAACTCTCAGCAAATAATGAAGAAAATTGTTTTAAATTGATAAAGGGTATTTACAAAAACAATAAACAAGCAAAAACAACTACAGCAAACATACTCAAAGGTAAAAGGTTAAGTGAACCTCCTTCAAAATCAAGGACATTAACAATGGTGCCCATTATTGCTATTTCTCTTTAACGTTACACTTGAGCTACTTTCTAAAATAATGGTACAAGGAGAAAAAAAATAAAAGATTTGTGAGCATTGCATTGAAATGAAAGAAACAAGAGTATCATACTTTGTAGTCCATATGAATATCTACTTAGAAAACCCAAATCATCAAACCAGTTACCAGAATAAAGATCTACTAATTCTAGAAAAACAGAACTTAGCTAAACTTTTAATTAAATTCAATACTGTAAAGTCAATTTTCTACAAAATTAAAATGCCAAATCTTAATCAAATCTCAACAAGCTTTTCATCTAATTTGACAAGCCAATTCTAAAATATATTGGAAGAAGAAAAACTAAGAATAATTATCCAAGTACACTATGTGGGAACTTATATAATAAAGTTAACATTATAGATCCGTGGGAAAAGTACAGGAAAGAATTTCTTGAGACACAGAAACTACAATATAGAATGGTGTTAATAAACCAATCAATCAATCAAAATATATAAATTTGATTACATTATAATGCAAAACACCTTTGTATCAAAAGGAGCCATGAAGAGAATGAAAAGATAAACCATAAGCTGGAAGAATATTTATAAAACACAAAATAGAATTCTTTATCCAGAATGTTCTAAGTTGAACCATATAAAACCATCATTTTTAGTGGTTAAAAAAAAATGGTTAAACATAGAAAACTCATTTGGTGGAACTTAATGGAAAGAATTCCTATGAATCATTAAAAAAAAAAAAAAGCTAAGCAGGAAATGACATAAGCATCAGGGCTGCATAAAGTCTCCTTCATCTTGCCTCCCTAAATGATCCCCATCCATCTACAAATAAAACTGTCTTTGTGGAAGTGGGGATTTAGCACCAAACACCAAGGGATCTGGGAGCTGTCCCATACACCTGTGTCTTAGGTAACAGGTAAACAGACCTCAGTAGGGCTGTTGACCCTTAAGTGACCTATGAGCCAGCTTTCACACCTCTCCATCAACCATGTCCAGGAATCCCTACGGGAAGCTGACTGAGGCAATCACCAACATATGAGAGAACCTTTGTGGAAGTCCAAGTTTCCAAAGAAGATCCAGAACTAGAAGTAAAATATACATATATATATATATATATATATACACACACACACACACACACACACACACACATACATACATACACATACACACAAGTACAGATACACTGGAGTAAGAGAACCCTTTTACTTTACCCATGTCACCCCTCCCCCAAGTCGGCACAGCTTAAGCCCTAGAGAGATTCCCTGCTCCCTGGGAGAAAGGAAGAGCATGTGAGTGAGCACCTGGCTTCCACCCACTGTGCAGGTATCACCAAAGAGGCTCATTTTTCTCTTGCCCCATCCAGTACTAAATCAAGGCCTCCATGACTGGAGGGATAGAGGAATCTGGCAAAGTACACAGGAGTCTCAGAGAGCATAAAAGGGACTAACTGTATGGTGGCTCCATCAAGAAGCCCACCACCCATGAGCTGCTGGAAGAGCCCCACCTTTAGAGCCTCCAGCTGACCCACTGACATTTCCAGCACCTCCAGTGTCTCAACCACACGCACCCACACTGTGGCTGTCTACCTGTGCACCCTCCTGTAGGTGGCAGTAAGGAGAGCTTGGGAAAATGCCAGGTGAGCACCCTGGGAAAGCCAGAGCTTTCTCCCTAAACCTGTGGGCTGAGGAGAGGACACACACTTGAGCTATATGTAACACCACCTTTAGGAAAACAAAAGAGGTTGTCGGGCTCCACCTGGCTTGTTTCAGGATCCAGAGGCATAAAGCTTTAAAAATTCTGCCACAAGAGGGAGCAAGAAGCCTGAAGAGGTGAATCCGTGGGAGGGCTGAGAAAGCCTCACAATCTCTAGCAGGCCGGATGGATAATATTTCTTCCCAGAACTCAGTAAAATGGACAAGATGACTGCTACTTCAAATGTGAAGACTGCAAAGTGAAACTCAAAGGAACATGAAAAATCAAGAAAGCCTACCACCATCAAAGGACCACAATAATCTACCAGCAACCAAACCTAAAGAAAATAACAAATTCCCTAATAAAGAATTCAAAATAGCTGCTTTAAGAAAACTCAATTTGCAATTTCTGATAACATGGATGGACTGAGGGCATTATGGTATGTGAGGTAAGTCAGACAAATACAAATAGTATATGGTATGACTTATACATGGCATCTAAAAAAGCCAAATTCATAGGAACTGCGAGTAGAATGGTGGTTATCAGGAGTTCGGGGTTGAGAGAAATGGGAAGATACTGGTCAAAAGAAACAAACTTTTATTTATAAGGTGAAAAAGTTCTGGGGATCTAATGTACAGGTTGGTGACTACAGTAAACAACAGTGTATTACATACTTGAGGGGCGCCTGGGAGGCTCAGTTGGTTAAGCATCTGCCTCTTGGTTTTGGCTCAGATCAAGCCCATGTCAAGCTCTGCACACAGCATGCAATCTACTTGAGATTCTTTCTCCCTCCCCCTCTGCTCCTACCTCTGCTTGCACGCTTTCTCTAAAATAAATAAATTAAATGTTTTTTTAAATACTGTATTATATACTTGAAAATGGCTCAGAGAATAGATCTTCAATGTTCTCCCCCCAAAAATTAAATGTCAATTATGTGATATGATGGAGATGTTAGCTAATGCTATGGTGGTAATCATTTTGCAATATATAAGTACATCAAATCAACATATTGGACACCTTAAACTTACACAATGTTATATGTCAATTATATCCCAATAAAGGTGCAAAAAAGAAAAAGCTAAGTACTCTTACAGAAAAATGACTAATAGACATACCAGCATTTCATAAAAGTGAAAACAACTGACCAACAATTGAAAAGGCAATAAGCATTAGAATTAATAAAACATAAATTCAGCCCAGAAATATATGCAATCTCACATGCATTATATTGGCAGAAATTTTAAAGACTGACAATGCCAAGAAAACCAGTGTGGTCCAGGCTGAAGAAATAGAACAAAAAGAATCTTCACTCAGTGCTGGTTTTCCATCTTGGAATAAACCACCATTATTGCTCCTTGTCCTCTCAATCTCATCTTTTTCCAGGATAAGAGCAAAAACAGATGACATCACTAGGCATTAGACTAGAGAATTGGGCTTTTGTAATTTGTGCAATGTTCATATTTGTTCAGGGGTAACAAGAAAAATGTCAACAAAATTGCTATACTTTAGGTCGGTAGTTCTCAAACTTTACTATGTGCCAGAATCACCAGGAGGAATTCACAGATGTATTGGCTCCACCTAGAATTTCTGATGCAGAAGTCTATCATGGGGCTCAAGAATTTGCATTTCTAATAATCCCCAGCTAAAGCGGATGCTGCTGGTCTAGGGACCACACTCTGAGAACTCTTGCTCTAGAGAATGAACTTTGATCTATCAAAGTGTTAGCATTTAATTGTGCCATGTACTATGTGCCAGGCAATGTGCTTTTAAATAAACCAATAGTCACAACAAATTCACAAAGTAGGTGTTATAAATGCCATTTCACAGATAAAGAAACTAAGGCTTTTGAAGTTGAGATATTTTTCCAGTGCCCCACATGGAATACATGCCAGAAGGGGAGATTAAAATACAGATCTGACTACAACTCTGATACTCTTTGTACTCTTTGCCCCATACTGCCATGACAAAACATCCTCTACTACTGATATCACTGTGTAAGATGCAAGCAGACCACTGTTGTCTGGTACGGACAAATGCATCACTAGTATACAGAAGTTCAAAGTATAGAACCAACATAATGCAGGTAGAGGTGGCATATTAGGGAAAAAAGATAAAACTAACTCAATTCTAAGGGTCCTCCTAATATCATAATAAAGAGTGGGGGGGAAAGCATTCTAGATACTCCTTTGTACTTTTTTCTAGTTTTAGAGAACTACGAACACATAATTATGCTTATTTAAGCAACAAATATATTGAGGACAATTCATTTCAGAATGTTAACTTCTTAGCAAATACACTCTTTATTTAGGGTTCCAAAAGAAAGGATTCCAACAGAGGTCATTAATAAGACATCCTTCAATGGAGTAAACCCAACATCTTTATCCAGTCCCTCTCTGGTTGGAGCACTGATCAGATCAGAAAATTAAAATAGGCAAACAAAATACCACTCTTAACGTCTAATGTTTCCATGACCATAAGTGCTATAGAATACAATTAGGAGTGGCTGTTTATGCCACATTCCTCACAGTCTTCTTAAAATTTAGGTAGAAAACCCTCCTCAGGGATTTTTGAAGATAAAACTGACAGCCAGGGCTCCTGAAAGTGCCTGTGGTTTCTAAATAGGATTACACTAGGGACTGAATGTGTGACTAGCATTTCAGAAGAGGAAAGGCATCAAACAATGTGAACATTTATTACTATTTAAGTTTCATGTTAACATCACTTACATCTCCACAACTCTACAAAAACTCAAAAAGATCAAAAAGCTCACTTGAATTTGTAGTGCTTGCTAGCATGAATAACTCCCTACTTCTGTTATCTCTTTAAAGCAGTAAAAAAATGCCATGCCTTCCTATGTGGACAAAACCCAGATTTATAAGAAAGCACAACAGAGCAAATTGCAACACAGCAGAATTAGTCTAGCCTGCTACAGAGTTCCAGGTACAGATGCTAAAGTAAACAGCTTCTTACCCCATAGTGTTCTGATCACCAATTCCAGTATGTGTGGTGGGTGGAGACAGAGGATCCCCACAGAGACAAGCAATAGTCAGGACACCACCTGGGTGTCCTATAATTCAGCTCAATTCTGATTCTATCTACCTGGTGATAGTATCAGATTCCACAGGTTGAGAGCTCAATCCCACAAGAACTGCCCTTTCCTCACATCAGATACCAGTCACAAACGTAGGTTGTTAGCCTGTACTTCTGACCAACCAGCTATAAATGGAGGTTCCGACAACTCGGAATGCCAACTGCAAGCCTAGGTGGTTCCCACAATCCCCTCCTTGGGTTCAATTAACTTCCTAGAGCAACTCACAAAACTCAGAATACCTGTTTAAGTACTAGATCACCTGTTTATTATAAAAGGATGTAACTCAGAAACAAAGGGCATTGAACTCTCATGTGGACTGTTCCCCCTAAATCTCCTTGTGCTCACCAACCCGGAAATCCTCCAAGTACTGTTCTTTGGGGTTTTTATGGAGGCTTCATGACAAGGGCATGACTCATTAAATCATTGGCCAGTGGTGACTGATTCAACCTTTAGCCCTTCTCCCCTCCCTTCAGGTGAGGGGGCTAGGACTGAAAGTTCTAAATACTTAATCACAAGAAAGTTTCCTCTTGTGACCAGCCCCCATCTTTGGGTGATCGAGGGACATTTTGAAAGTCACCTGATCAACATTAAAAAATACCTATAGCATTCTCATCACTCAAGAAATTTTAGGGGTTTGAGGAGACCTGTGCCAGAAGGGAGAGGAAGATCAAATATATATATTTTTATAAATCACAGTATCACATACTGTCATACCATACTGAGTTCTAATATGTTATCCACTATAAGCCACACCATTTTATTACTGCTTTGGAGTGGAAGGAAAGAACTACATAAATATTCACCTTTATAGATTTAACAATAATCTATATTTATCCATACTTTTTCTTCAGTGTCCTAACCAAGTCCGGAACTTAAGTTTTGGATTTGCATAAACTATGCTCATGACAGTGGCCTTTTCATACCTTTAGGATTAACAGTGCTATTTTCAGCATACAGAAGAATATTGGCGTTTCATTGGCATGCCCTTGGAGCTTTACCCTTTTTCTTCACTGAAGGAATGTCCTGAAAGTTAGCCAGCCTCTCTTGAAAGTCAGCCAACTGCTTTTGAGAGAGAAGCTGTTTGGCACCTAAATGACAGTAGTTCAAACACAAAAATTGGTTACCCCAACTTCCCACTTTAGCATTTTTATGATCTATTCTGAGAAACTTGGCAGTTTCTATTTCTTTTCATTGCATTGCCTGGCATGTGTCAGTCATTCTTGTGGAAACAATAAAATTATTTCATCTTAATGCTGCATTACAATGTGGTATTTTTGAAGGCATTTAACTCAATAGTTAGAGAGCCAAATTTAAGCTAAAATGCAGCCCCCAAGTTATGATATTGATACAAATAATTCAACTGAGTTAACAATCATGTGATTAAATAACCTCCATGAATGGAAAAGTTCATATATCTAAGGCAATGTAACAATCCAGTAAAAAACTCTTCTGCCTGGCAACTGACTGTTGTTTATCTTGCTTTCCAGAAGCATCTCAACCACAGAAATATTGACATGTTAGGGGGAAGTACCTCACTGTCAAGGGACTAACCTAACAATAATAATGGCTGTCATTTATTGAGCACTAACTACATGAAAGGCTTTGTGACCCTATAATAGAAGTATTAAACCTTTACTAGAGATGATAAAACTGGGGTGGGTCCAGAAAGCTTGGGAAATTTTCCTGAGATCAATAAATAATAGGAAACCCACTGTGACCAAAATATCTATGATTCTCTTTCCACTACAACTGTGTTTGCCTGACGGTTATCACATTTGCCTCACAACTGTGTTTGCCTGAGATGCACATGAGAATCACCTGTGTGGGGGGGTTTGTCCAGGTGGGCAGGCCTGGTAATCCTTCCTATTAGGCCCACAAATAGCAGATAAGGCTTTAGGATCCATCAGATTGTACTTACCTGTAACAGTTTGCCTATATCTTCTCACACATTTGCAGTAATCTACATGACTCATTCTGCCAGTTTTGAAAGGTTGGTCATTTAAAACATAGGGTAATAAAGAAAAAGGCCACAATCTTAAATGTGATGTGGCTGAATTTACAATAATAATTTACAATAACCTTAACCAATCCAGTGCTGTAACATTCAAATTACCTCTCAGAGTTGAGTACTATTTTCGAAATACACAACACAACAAAAATACAATAACAGATATTTTTGTAGAATTCTACTAAATGTTTGTTTGTTTGTTTATTGTTTCAAGTTTTTATTTAAATTCTAGCTAGTTAATATATAGTGTAGTATTGGTTTCAGGAGTTGAATTTAGTGACTCATCACTCACATATAATACCCAAATAACAATTTTTAAAAAGCTAAGTAATTTGTTAAAGCTTATAAAATTACAAAGTGTGTGATCTGTCTGACAAGGGAACCATGAAATTTCAAGGCAAACAGGCGGCCTTGGTGTGTCTGCTTAAATCGATCGTATTTGTGAATATGGATATAAAAATTCTAAATAAAAGTGCAGCAAATGAAATTCAGAATACATCATAAAAAAGTAGAATCTGTATCAGGAATGCAAGGATAGTTTAAAATCGACACTTATTAATTAATTATATTATCTGATTAAAAGAGATACGCCAATGCAAGAGATGCTAAGGTTTTAATGAAAATTAGTTCATTCACACTAACAACTTAAATGTTCTATGGTAAGGAAGAGGTTATCAATTATGTTTTATCCACTTAATAATTATAGGGAACCATTAATGACACCTTTTTGGAAACTATATAATAACCTAGGAAGCTAAGCATTGGAAAAACCAGTGAACGAAATTGAACATAAGATTACAATTATATAAGAGGACAAGCTTATAAGATTGGAAACACACAAACCAAAATTCTAAAAGTGATATAATGTGCAAGCACTATGGGTGTTTTTTCTTCTTTTTAAGGTTTTAGTTCAAATATTTCAAAATGAAAAATATAGCCTAATGTAAATAGAAAACCTTTTATCATAACTATTAAAAATGTATTGAAACCACTTTCATCTTTATTCTGACTACCTGTATTTATTTTCTTCCTCATCTTCAGAGCAATTTGGTATATCAAGGATCCAAGTTTTCCAAGGATTGCAACTATTTCACGCGGTACAATGCCTGTTTTACATCTCATCAGGGGACTGCAAGAGATGCAGGCACTCTTTATGCATACTGGCTTTGAATAGTGATCACATGGAGAAAAGCATTTTGTCTGCTGTCATACTTAATACATTCTAGACATAAAATTACATTCTGAATGTAAGATTTGCCAACTTTCTTTTGAATAGGACAAGCTTTTTTGTTAGAAGAGATTAAATTGGTTTCCTTTTTTCATTCCGAAGCTCAAAACTCCCATGGCCTCATGATCTGTAGGAATACAAACCAATGTATTTAATGTTTTCCCATGTACCACTCAGCCTGTCTTTTCTCTTGCAGAAGCTACAGGCAAGATTTTTTTTTTTGAAGTTTTATGCATCTACTTTAAATCTGAAACAAAGGATCATACACATTCATGCCATCATCCTTAAGAATCCCATTGACATATTTGCTCTGGCTAAGAGGGAATCCAAAGGCTACCCAGAGCCAACGCTTTATCAACTGCTTCATTCTAACCTTCTCCTCTATAGCCCCATCTAGTTCCTCTCCTTTCTCCCAAATTTTTATCTGTAATTCTGGTAGACCCTATGAGACAATCTTAAGAGGTAGTGCCATATCTTGGCAAGTGCGGGAGATTCTCTAATCAGAGAGAAAGAGCTGGGGCTACTAGTTGTATGACCCGGGGCAGGTTGTGTCACCTCTCAATATCATCAAGCATAATAATGTCTGCTCATAAGATCACTGTAAAAATTACAGAAGATTGTCTCTGTGCTGCCCGTACAGAGTGGCAACTTAAATTGCATATACTTAATAGCAAAGTATGACTTAAACAAATAGCTGCCCAGTGAGAGAACTAAAGTGGAAGAAGTGATCAAGTAGAAGGGTGTGACAGAAAAATTACATGCTCGTTTGTCTAGATTTGAGTTCCAAACCTTTTTCTGACACTAACTAGCTGTGTGACTTTGGGACAAAACCTTTTCCTCTGTGGGCACCAGTTTGTCTGTAAAGTATGTAATCAGATTGCATGATCTTAGACTCCTTTCTGCCTTAATGGACTCTATTCTTTTATTTTCTTTCTTTTTTAATCATACCAAGTGCATAGCTTTCAAACCCTGCTCAGTTCCTTGAGAGAAATCCTCTGCTCTTTCCCGTGATGTTTCACAGGCAGCTGTCACTTCCTACACGGAGCTACAGAGAGGGCTTGTCATAGCCCCGAGCAACCATGGGTGTTTGGCAGCCAAGGTGCAGAGCTGAGTGAACAGGGCAAATTGTCTAACCTTCCTGCCTTGAACAGGGCGGCAACGCACACTGTTTGATCAGACAAAGCTTTCTCCAGCCCTTCCGCCTGGAACTCCCTCTGTGTTCAACCAGTCACTCACATTCTCGTTACAATTTCCCCACACGCCAGAAGCAAATTGGAGCCAAAGGGTCTGAGTGCTTTGTGCATGTGGGAGCCTTCGCTGCCTGGCAATCCCCAGCCGGCCTGCCACAGTTCATCTACAGTAATAAATGTGCCTGGTCAATGCTCACTTACAAAGCTGCAGCAGTCACTTAATCTGGGAATGAGGGAAGGGAGATCCCTGCTCACTGAAGCAAAGGCTATTTCCACAAATGGTTCAAAGAGGCCCTTCCTCAAGGGACCTCCCAGAGAGCCCAGAGGCACAACGCAAGAAGCAGGGCAAGGGCAAGCAGTGGAACCATATAATGAACAAGAAGAGATGGATCTTGGAATTTTAAAGTAGAGAAATATTCAACTGATTAGAAAGCTGGACCCCAACCCCAGTTTGAACTGATCAGTCCGGGCTACCTTCATCTATCATAAAATAAATCCTCACACTTGTTACTACAGAACTTCTCACAATGTGCTTAGAAATGACTGTTAACATTTACTGAATAACTACTATGAGTCAATAACATATGTGTGGTAGATGTTACCATCTTCATTTTCCAGGGGAAGAAAATAAGGTTCCTTTAATAAGTCACTTTACTTAAGGGTACACATTACTAACTGGTTCTAGGTGAACTTCCCTCATCTTGAGATGAACACTGTATACAAGTAATTTATGAAGGAGGAGCTCCCAAGGGAAACCAGTAGTAGGGTGGGAGAAACAAGAGAGGGAAGAGGAAGGAGATAAGCAGGATTTAACACCAAGTCCTGAGCCAAAATAGGAGCACCATAGGGTAGATTTTATCTCATAGTCATATCAACCAGAGCAAGGAAGCAGGACTGACATATCAGTCATTGTTTAAAGGCCTCCAAAGGTTAGTTAAGGACATACTCGCACTTAACAAAGTGTCAGTCCACTGAAAGAAGACACTTAGGTGCAGGCTATTAGCAGCAGAAACAAACCAAAACCAGGAAAAGAAAATGGAAATAATAGAAAGGATCCACACAGGAGGCCCTGGGCAGGGCCCCAACAGGACATTCCATAAACAGACAATGGGGAGCTCAACCCAGGCCTGTCTCTATTTGCTCTTAACAGCCACTTTCAGGAAAAGGATACCATTTACCACTGTCATTATTTAACAGATAGGAAAAATGACTTTAGATTAAGTAACCAATCCAAGGTCATACCACTGATATGTGGCTAACTGACTCCACATCCCTTCTCTTTTCTCCACACTGGGCTGTCTTCTGGAACAAAAGATGAATGGTGTCACATGAGGGGTACTTGAAGGCATCCTTGCCACCAAATATTTACTCCCTTAAGTATTTATATATCCACAACTAGGAGTACATCCTTTTGAGGGCCTATGTGCACTAAACTTGGCGGATGTGCACTAAACTTTGTAGGGCCTATGTTGAAATGCATGGCTGCAGAGAAAGGAGGCAAAACGGATGAAGAGTAGGGTACCTTATTTCATCTGGCCCCTTGAATTTAGCTAGACATCTGTCAAATCATTCCAAACACTTATGAATTCAACCTGAGATATAAGAATTGCTGGAATTCAGGGCACCTGGGTGGCTCAGTGGGTTAAAGCCTCTGCCTTCGGCTCAGGTCATGATCCCAGGGTCCTGGGATCAAGCCCCGCATTAGGCTCTCTGCTCTGTAGGGAGCCTGCTTCCCGCTCTCTCTCTCTGCCTGCCTCTCTGACTACTTGTGATCTCTGTCTGTCCAATAAATAAATAAAATCTTTAAAAAAAAAAAAGGAATTGCTGGAATTCTATGAATAGAAAAGCAACCACTAAAAAAAGAAAAAAGAAAAGCAACCACTTTTTGCAAGGTAAGAGGTGTGGAGAAGTGAATCTGTGGGAATATATTGAAAGATAAATGGTAGGGGGAGGAAGCATCTGTAAGCCAGCAACCAGAAAGCAATATAGCAGTGAAGCACAAAATCTGAACTTTTAGACATCTGCTCCAGTGACATATGTCCCTGCCTGAAAGGCGTACAGGTTGTGAAGTGGGGCAGAATCCTAGGTGGACAGTGTGGTCTCAGGATCCATGAGGTCACAGAAAGAATGGGGGTGGGGTGCCTAAGCCAGCAGAGTTCCTAAGCATTGGAGCATGGAACCTGGCTACAATCAGCAAGACTGGGAGTGGGCTCTCAGCTCGGTTTGCCATAAACCATGAACCCCAGTGGAATTGGGCAACCACTCCCCATGCAGGGGCCTTCAATGGACAAAAACATGGAGACCCTCCTCCTTCCATGGGAGGGGTGGTGGGGTACACTCACAATTAATCAGGTGACATCTCTGCCTGGGGGACCCTACAGGTGGTAGGCCTAAGGTGATTCTCCTTCCTCCCCTGGAAGGAGTGGCACAGGTGTGCCCTGCCAGAGTTTACAGAGTTTGGTGCACACAAAAGTGAAGACTGCTTTTTTCCCCTAAGGGTTTACTGAAGAGAGGGGCCCACAGTCTTTCAGCTCTGTGGCTGGAGAGCAGGGCACCACCATTTTTATTTTCATCATCTAAAGCAGTGTGGAAAGGCTTCAGAAAACAAAAGCCACATATAACAACCCAGAGCAATTTACACTGAGCCTAGCTGCCCGGCAAAGCTTAGTGCACATCCGCCAAGGCAAACACACCTGAGAATCAGTGCAGCAACCCCCTGCCCCAGAAGACCTTCTGGAACATCAGGAGAATATCAAGTTTACAGAGCACACAGAACTGCAAAACTCCAGCACTAGAAGAAAACAGTATATATAATTTGAGGGGTTTTCTCACGATTTTTTACCTTTCAAGTTAAAATTTTCATTTTCTTTCTTTTTCTCTTTAACTAGTTTCTTATTTTATCAACTCTTTACATATATTTTATATATATTGTAAGACTTTTTAACTTTCATTTTTACATTTGTATTTTATAGACATATTCTTCATTTTTTGGTTCTTCTCACTGTATTCAATTTATATATATATATATATATATATATATATATACACACACACACATGAAAGTTTTGTTTTCTTTACAATTTTCAGATTTAGTGTCTTCTAACAAACAGATCAAAATATACCTAGGACCAAGTGAATCACCTTGTTTTATCCACTTAGAAGATTATAGTCTCTCTTTTTCCCTTTTTCTTTTCCTTTCTCTCTCTCTCTTTTTTTTTGTTTGTTTGTTTGCTTGTTTGTTTGTTTCTGACCTCTTTGGATTTGTCTACTTTGTATTTCGCTTAAGTTGTGGTTGATATTCTTTATTTTGTTCTCTCATTTGTTCATTCTTCTCTGGGCAAAATGACTATAAGGAGGAATTCACAACAAAAGAAAGAACTGGGGCGGTAATACTCTCTGCCCCAGGGCTAATCAATATGTATGTAAGTAAAATGTCAGAGCTGGAATTCAGGATAATGATTATAAAGTTACTAGCTTGGCTTAAGAAGAGCATAAAAGACACCAGAGTATCTCTTACTGCAGACATAAAAGCTAATCATGCCAAAATTTAAAATGCTTTAACTGAGCTGCAGTCTAGAATGGATGCTCTAACAGGTTAAATGAGGCAGAAGAGAGAGTGACACAGAAGACAAGATGATGGAAAGGAAGGAAGCTGAGGAAAAGAGAGAAGAACAACTAATGGACCATGAAGGGAGGCTTTGAGAAATTGGCACTGCCATAAAGTGAAACAATATTAGAATTATTGGGGTCCCAGAGGAAGAAGAGAGAGAAGGAAAGTATATTTGAACAAATCGTAGCTGAGAACTTCCCTAGTCTGGGGAAGGAAACAGGCATTCAAGTTCAGGAGATAGAGAGAACCTCCCTCAAAAAAATAAAAATAGATCAACACCCCAACATATAAAAGTGAAGCTTGCAAATTTCAGAGATAAAGAGAAAATCCTGAAAGCAGCTCAAGACAAGAACACTTTAACCTACAGGGGTAGGAACATTAGACTGGCAGCAGACCTATCCACAGAGACTTGGCAGGCCAGAAAGGGCTGGCATGATATATTCAGGGTACTAAATGAGAAGACGATGCAGCCAAGAATTCTTTATCCAGCAAGGCTAACATTCAGAATGGAAGGAGAGATAAAGAGTTTCCAGGACAAACAGAAGCTAAAAGAATTTGTGATCACTAAACCAGCCCTGCAAGAAATATTAAAGGATCTCCTATAAACAAAGAGAAAGTCCAAAAGTAACAGACCAGAAAGAAACAGAGACAATCTACAGAACATGGACTTTATAGGTAATACGACCAATATAGTTACCTTCGATGTAAATGGGCTAAATGTTCTGATCAAAAGGCACAGTGTATCAAGTTGGATAAAAAAAAAAAAAAAAGCAAGACCCATCCTTATGCTGTCTACAAGAGACTCATTTTAGACCTAAAGACAACGCCAGATTGAATATGAGGGGGTAGAGAACCATTTATCATGCTAATGGACATCAAAAGAAAGCTGTGGTGGCAATCCTGATATCAGACAAATTAGATTTTAAACCAAAGACTATAATAAGGAATGAAGAGGGATACAATATCATACTTAAAGCATCTATCCAACAAGAAGATCTAACAATTATAAATATTTATGCTCCTAACTTGGGAACAGCCAATTATATCAACCAATTAATAACCAGACTAAAGAAACACATTGATAATAATACAATAATAGTAGGGGACTTTAAGACCTCCCTCACTGAAATGGACAGATCATCTAAGCAAAAGGTCAACAAGGAAATAAAGGCTTTAAATGACACACTGGACCAGATGGACATCACGGATATATTCAGAACATTCCATCACAAAGCAACAGAATACATATTCTTCTCTGGTGCACATGGAACATTCTCCAGAATAGATCACATCCTGGGTCACAAAACTGGTACCAAAAGACTGGGATCATTCCCTGCATATTTTCAGAGCACAATGCTTTGAAACTAGAACTCAAGCACAAGAGGAAAGTTGGAAAGAACTCAAATACATGGAGGCTAAAGAGCATCCTAGTAAAGAATGAATCAGTCAACCAGGAGATTAAAGAAGAATTTTAAAAAATTCATGGAAACAAATGAAAATGAAAACACAACTGTTCGAATCCTTTGGGATACAAAAAAGTTGATCATAAGAGGGAAGTACATCACAATACAAGCCTTTCTCAAAAAATTAGAAAAATCTCAAACACACAAGCTAACCTTACACCTAAAGGAGCTGGAGAAAGAACAACAAATAAAGCCTAAACCACACAAGAGAAGATAAATAATACCAGAGCAGAAATCAATGAACTAGAAACCAAAGGAACAGTAGAACACATCAATGAAATTAGAATCTGGTTCTGTGAAAGAATAAGATCAATAAACCCCTAGCCAGACTTATCAGAAAAGAAAGAGAGAGAGAGAGAGAGAAAGAAAGGACCCAAATTAATAAAATCATAAATGAAAGAGGAGCGATCACAACCAACACCAAGGAAATACAACCTTAAGAACATATTATGAGCAATTATATGCCAACAAATTAGGCAATCTGGAAGAAATGGATCAGTCCTGAAAACTTATAAACTGCCAAAAGTGAAACAGGAAGAAATCGAAAAACTGAACAGACCCATAACCAGCAAGGAAATTGAAGCAATCATCAAAAATCTCCCAACAAACAAGAGTCCATGGCCAGATGACTTCCCAGGGGAATTCTACCAAACATTTAAAGAAGAACTAGTACCTATTCTTCTGAAGCCATTTCAAAAAATATAAAGGGAAAGAGAACTTCCAAACTCTTTTTATGAGTCCAGCATTACCTTCATCCCAAAACCAGATAAAGACCCCACCAAAAAGGAGAATTACAGACCAATATCCCTGATGAACATGGATGCCAAAATTCTCACCAAGATACTGGCCAATAGGATCCAACAGTACATTATAAGGATTATTCACCACAACCAAATAGGGTTTATGCCTGGGTTGATTCAACATTTTCAAATCAATCAATGTGAAACATCACATTAATAAAAGAAAGGACAAGAACCATATGATCCTCTCAATTGATAGAGAAAAAGCATTTGACAAAATACAGCATCCTTTCTTGATTAAAACTCTCCAGAGTGTATGGATAGAGGGAACATACCTCAGTATCATAAAATCCATCTATGAAAATCCCACAGTGAATGTCATTCTCAATGGGGAAAAACTGAGAACTTCTCCCCTAAGGTCAGAAACACTACAGGGATACCCACCTTCACCACTGCTTTTCAACATAGTACTAAAAGTCCTAGCCTCAGCAATCAGACAACAAAAACAAATCAAAGGCAATCATATTGGCAAAGAGGTCAAACTCTCACTTTTCACAGACGACATGATACTTTATGTGGAAAACCCAAAAGACTTCATCCCAAAATTTCTAGAACTTATACAGGAATTCAGCAATGTGGCAGGATATAAAATCAATGCACAGAAATCATTTGCATTTCTGTATACTAACAATGAGATAGAAGAAAGAGAAATTAAGGAATCAATCCCATTTACAATTATATCAAAAACCATAAGATAACTAGGAATAAACCTAACCAAAGAGATGAAGGATCTGGATTCTAAAAACTACAGAACTTTATGAAAGAAACTGAGAAAGACACAAGGATATGGAAAAACATTCCATGCTCATGGATTGAAAGAATGTTGTTAAGATGTCTATACTTCCAAGAGCAATCTATATATTTAATGCAATCCCTATCAAAATAACATTGATATTTTTCACAGAGCTGGAAATAAACTATCCTAAAATTTGTATGGAACCAGAAAAGACCCTGAATAGCCAGAAGAATGTTGAAAAAGAAACCAAAGTTGGTAGCATCATAATGCCAGTCTTCAAGCTCTATTACAAAACTGTAATCATCAAGACAGTATGGTACTGGAACAAAAAGAGACACCCAGGTCAATGGAACAGAAAAGAGAACCCAGAAATGGACCATCAACTCTGTGGTCAACTCATCTTCAACAAAGCAGGAGAAACTATCCAATGGAAAAAGAACAGTCTCTTCAATAAATGGTGCTGGGAAAATTGGACAATCACATGTAAAATAATGAAACTGGGCAATTTTCTTTCACCAGACACAAAAATAAATTCAAAATGGATAAAAAACAAAAATGTGAGATAGGAATCCATAAAATCCTAGAGAAGAACACAGTCAGTAACCACTTTGACCTCAGCAGTAGCAAATTCTTGCTAGACATTTCTTCAAAGGCAAGGGAAACAAAAGCAAAAATGGAGTAGTGGGACTTCATCAAGATAAAAATCTTCTGCACAGTAAAGAAAACAGTCAACAAAACTAAAAAGCCACCTATGGAATGGGAGAAGATATTTGTAAATGACATATCAGATAAAGGGCTAGTATCCAGAATCTATAAAGATCTTCTCAAACTCAACACCCAAAAAACAAATAATCCACTCAAGAAATGGGCAGAAGACATGAACAGACATTTTTCCAAAGAAGATATACAAACGGCCAACAGACATGAAAAAAATGCTCCACATCAGTTGGTATCAGGGAAATACAAATTGAACCACAATGTGATACCACCTGACACCAGTTAGAATGGCTAAAATTAACAAGACATGGAACAACAAATGTTGGCATGGATGCGGAAAAAAGGGAACCCTCTTACACTGTTGGTGGGAATGCAAGCTGGTACAACCATTCTGGAAAACAGTATGGAGTTTCCTCAAGAAGTTAAAAATAGAGCTACCCTATGACCCACAATTGTACTATAGGTATTTACCCCAAAGACACAGATGTAATGATCCAAAGGGGTAACTTCACCCCAATATTTATAGCAGCAATGTTCACAATAGCCAAACATAGAAAGAGCCAAGATGTCTATCAACAGATGAATGGATAAAGAAGATGTCATATATATATATATATATATATATATATATATATATATATATATTCATATATATATGTGTGTGTGTGTGTATATATATATATAAAATAGAATATTACTCAGCCATCAGAAAAGATGAATACTTACCATTTACATCAGTACGGATGGAACTGAAGGGTATTATGCTGAGCAAAATAAGTCAGAGAAAGACATTATCATTTGCTTTCAGTCATATGTGGAATATAAGACACAGTGCAGAGGATCGTAAGGAAAGGGAGGGAAAACTGAAGAGAAGGTCATCAGAGAGGGAGAAAAACCATGAAAGACTCTTAACTATAGGAAACAAACTGAGGGTTGCTGGAGGGAGGTGGATGTATGATGGGGTAATTGGGTGATGGGCATTAAGGAGGACATGTGATGTAACAAACGCTGGGTGTTATATGCAACTGATGAATTATTAAACACTATATTTGAAACTAATGATATACTATATGTTGGCTAATTTAATCTAAATTTTAAATAAAAGAAGTGTCATGTCTGTACAACAGACATTTCTTGAATACACACATTGTGCCCAGGAAGATTAAAGCAGGAATGAGACATGTGCTGGCAGAACTCAAGTCCCTCAAGGGACACTGTATGTGTGCAGAGCACTTGGGGGCTCCCTGAGATCCTCACAAAAGCCATAGCAGTAGCTGAGCAAGGAATTCTTTCCTCAATTTTACAGTCGAGAAAACCTAGTTTGAAAAAGATGACTTCTCAAAGTTACACAGTAAAGACTAGAAAAGCTGGGAAGGGTAGCCCTGTATTGTCTTTTGCTTCTTAAAGACTGTCTTTCTTATGAAATCCTTGAGTATACTGTCATCAACATCTCTGGGTTTTTCCTCTTTTAACTTCTGTCTTATAATAGCAGCACCTAATTTCTCTTCAAGGAACAACACTCTCCCATCCCATCAGCCATGGTGAGACCACACCAGATACCACAACATTGGGATCCTGATCCAAGTTGCCAAATTGGGGTATACTATCCAAACTAGATTTTCTCACAGAAAGATATACGACCCAGGAAAGACAAATCAATGTTTCGGAGAATATTGATATAGATTTTACAAGAGAGGGTTTCTTTATTGTTAAGATTGTAAACACTAAAAGCTATCTAAATTTCTAGCTTTCAAAATTACCTTTACAACCAGAGAGAGAGAGACATTGCCTGGAAATGAAGCCAGCACAGAAGAAAAGAGAGATCAAGGAGTGAGAGATGGAAGGAGGGAGGGATGAATGGTAGGAGAGAAGAGGGAGGGAGCGGGAGGCAGAATTACTGCAATGCCCTAGATTTGGCTGCTGCTGACAAGAGCACCGACCACCTTAGACTACCCAGTTATGAGAAACACAACATTTTCTTCCTGTCACTTCCAACCAAAAGACTTTTTACAAATGCTATACTATATAACTTTCAGATGTGTCTGTATATGTATCTGTGGATATAATATTAATATAGCAACAGATTCTAGTCGGTATAAAGAAATGTTTTAAAAGAACCATTTCTTTGAGCTACATGGTGAATAACAGACTGAGAAATTATACTGACATCATGCAATAGTAAATGGCCTCCAAAAGATGGGATTCCAACTTCAGCTCCATAGACAGAGAATTTGGTGCAAGAGCCAGCTCAATCACTCACCAGCTCAGCCACACTGAACAAAAATTTTAATGGTTCCACTGCTCATCTGCAAAACAGAACATGTGCTTGCTGCTCTCACACACTAGTTGTGAGCATTTTTAGGGAAAGGATGTGAAGGTTCTACATGACTTGAAAAATACTGTATAGGTACAAGGGATTCATTACTGCAGCTACAGAGCCTGCTGGACTACTTACTCTTTGCTGAAGTCTGGATGAGTGTCTACACGGATGAGAGTTGGGTGGGCGTAAATGCAGAATGAAGTAGCATTTCAATGATTACTCCCTCTTGTCGCTTTAGCTTTAGTGGGTAAGTACTCTGAGATGTTTGTTGGTTTGCAGTGGATTCCTGGGTGATTTCCCCAACAAGCATCACAGCAGAAATACAATAATGGACTATGACGGACTAAGAGTTAAAGCTGTCTGGACTGTTCAATACAAAGCCCAGTTCTATATATATTCTATTTCATCCTTGAATGCAAATGCTCCTGATAGCATGTCTAGTGGCTTTTAAAGGTTCTACAAAATACATGATGTCTGTTAAACTCTGCTTCTTTGAAATTCCAGGTTACTAAGATCCATAACCTGGGTATCACCCTCTCTTCTTTGACCCCCTATCTCATCAAACTGTCAGCCTTGCCAATCCCACCTTATCCCTCCTACCCCATTAGCATTGCCAATTCCTGAATTCAGTCCTTCATCACTTCATGGTCCCAACACAAGAATGATTTGTTTCTAAAACAAGTATCTGGGGGCGCCTGGGTGGCTCAGTGGGTTAAGTCGCTGCCTTCGGCTCAGGTCATGATCTCTGGGTCCTGGGATCGAGTCCCACATCGGGCTCTCTGCTCAGCGGGGAGCCTGCTTCCCTCCCTCTCTCTGTCTACTTGTGATCTCTCTCTGTCAAATAAATAAACAAAAATCTTTAAAAAATAAAAAAATAAAAATAAAATAAAACAAGTATCTGACCATGATATTCCCTAGCTAAAAACTCTTCAATAACTCCCTACTATTTACCAAATTAATTTTCTAGTAGCTTAACAAGACTCTTCATGAATTTGCACTCACCTTTCTCCAGTCTTTTTCTTTCTTCTTACCCCACATGCATCTTATGTTCTACCATGTCAAAATATTATTTCAAACTTCTCAAAATTTGCTTTCTCATATCTCTTTGCCCTTGTACAGAATGTTTTTTTCCTTCAATTTTTTATTTACATTCTAGTCAATTAACAGATGATGTAACATTGGTTTCAGGAGTAGAATTTAGGGATTCATCACTTACACCTAACACCCAGTGCTCATCCACAAGTCCCCTCCCTAATGCCCATCACCTATCTTGCCCAATCCCCACCCACCTCCCTTCATCAACCTTCAGATTCTTATCTATAGGTAAGAGTCTCTTATGGTGGGGCACCTGATTGGCTCAATTGGTTAAGTGCCTGCCTTTGGCTCAGGTCATGATCTGGAGTCCTGGGACTGAGCCCCGTATCAGGCTCCCTGCTTAGTGGGTAGCCTGATTCTCCCTCTCCTCCCTGCTCATGCTCTCACATTCAACTGGCAACTTGATACCTCTTCAGATTCCTCCCTTACACCTTCAACCAGATATCTAATAAACATCCTAAATTTAATGTAGTTAAAATAGAAATTCTGATTCTATCTCTTCCCCAAAATCTGTTCTCCCTGGGTCTTCCCCATCTCTACAAACAGCATTTGTTATTATCAAATACTGTTCTTGTTTATAGTCCATTTCCTCCCAGGAAATGTAAGCCCAATGAGAGCAGGGACCTTGGTTGTTGCTTCATTACTCTATTCTCAGCAACTAGAACTATAGCTGGCATGCAATAAGAATATCATAAATAAATACCTTCTACTACTATCTCCTGAAAGCTTCCAAGTGGCAGAGAATTTTTGTCAGACTGCTGGTTTTCCAACTAATTCCACTGTGACAATGACCTGAACAATTTGCTGGTTTGACCAGTTGTGTCTACAGTCATCAGGGGCTCAGTATCTTCCTTTTCTCCTAGTGGTTAATGTAATTCAGATTAGGAAAAGTCTTATCATTGATTCCATTCATTTTAACAATGAAGGAAAAAGCTACCCTTGAATTCCATAAACCCTTATTCAATTTAGAAAGACAGACATACCTAGATACCCCTTATGGAAGGCATATTAGAAGTCTGACAGAGATAAACAACCATTGTATAGGGTATGAGAGCAAAGTGGGAGGAAGTGGGAGTCTAAAGGGAAGTAGCATTGAGCTAGATGTAGTTTGGTGGTGAGAACAAGGAGGATGGCATTGCAAACAGAGATACAAATTAAACAAAGCCACATTTATGAAGGAATTTCAGGAGCTTTCAAGGACAGGTAGTAGTGGTCTAGGCCTGGAGCTCAGGGTACACAATGAGAGAGAAGTTTAGAACAGTTCATGGATTACAGGGTAAGCATATATTCTGAACAAAGAACACATAGGAACTGATAAAGCACAGCAGTCATGAGCATGAACTTTGCCATCAGAATATCTGGGTTTCAATTCTGACTCTATCATGTCCTACTCCTATGACCTTTTTACACAAATTAATATACATTGCATCCAAAATTGAAATGGTAGGAATATCTGCCTCAGAGGGCCCTTGTAAGGATTAAATGAAATAATAAGCTAAAGCTTCTGCAACATGTCAATTCTTTTAAAACTTCAGATATTTTTAATATTATCATTGTCTAGAAACATTTTTGCTGGGTTTAAATTTGTGTCATATAATTAAAACAGTATGAGTATTAAATTCTTTCTGTGGTCTATTTAATAAACCATCTTTATCTAAAGTATAAAATAAAATTGAATCCATATTCATGTAGAAAACACTGTATTTAGTGTACAAGGGAGGAGAGGGAAGTACACTGAAAGTAATAATGGTGAAAATCTAAAAAAAAAAAAAAACAAACAAAACAGTTTTCTGAGTAGTTACATTGCCTTGAATTGTATGGCAAACCCAAATAATTCCTAGTTCTTAGTGGCCCCATTTCCCCAAATCAAGAACCAAGCCAAATCAACTCAAATCACAGATGTTTTCCCATAATATAAAGAAACTACCCCTTCCACTTATAACAGGTGGGGAAAGAAGCAGCCAGAACTTCAGAGGAGTTTACTCAAGCCCATAGCAAAAAGAAAAGCTTGCTTTTTCTAGTATAGGAAGAGAGTGGGGATTTCTTTAAAAGGAAGGGGAAGCAGGCAGATGGCATGTCAAAAAGCCAGCATCTTGGGGGCAGAAAATATGGGTTATGCTCTGTTCTCCATTTGGAACTTAAAGAAAATAGTGAGAGGCAACACACAAGATAGTCCCTTAGCAACATGGGGTAAAAAGTCACACAATTAGTTTAGGTGGAAGAGAGCCTGAATTAGCATTTCCAAAGTTCTCTCAACTTCCATGCTGTAAGGAATCCAGAAGCTTAGAATCCAGAAGCTTCCCCCTTAGACCATAGAGTACGTGGTTAGAGCAAATTGACTCTATAGATGAGGGCTACAAAAAGAGCTGCCCAACCAGACTTAACCAGGAGCATCCTCATTACCAGTGAAAAGGGGTGGAGTTAGCAAGGGGGCAGAAGAAACACCAGACCCTGCTGGAGGCCAGAGAATAGACCACAAGTTTTCCAGTCATAAATTTTATCCTGTATGCCAATGGCTGGGCCAAAAAAAAAAAAAATGTTGCCATGTTGATGAGAAGAACCAGAGAGCAGTAGAGGGGCGTGCATGTGGGGAGGTATGCCCCTTCCAGCTGTTGCAACAGCAGCAGCAGTCCCAATCTCACACTTCAAGAGTATCTTGGAGAAAAGCAGGGAGGAAGCTGGATTTAAGAGGGGCATTATCCAAAATGACTGAAATGTCCAAAAGCCATGGTTTAAAATGGAAAGTACTGAGAGAGATATCAATAATTGGAAATTTTGAATTCTCCTCCCCCACCACTCACCCTTCTTTCTAGCTAGCCAACAACATGGGGCTTTGGAGGAGGATTAAATAATTTATAAAAAATAAAATCATACATTCTTTGAGTAATAGTGAAAATACAATCATGATCCCAGAACACATGCAATGTCTCATCTATTTTTTACAACAGGTTTGTAAGATAGACACTATTACCCTATTTTACAGATGAGTAAAGTGAAGCTTAATGATTTTAAGTAAGTTGCCCAAAGTCCATATCCTGGACTCCATCCTGTATGTGACTAATGCCAAAGTCCCACTATACCAAGCCAAAGGTTAAAGTCCAACTGAGAAAGATACTGACTATCAGTCTATGGACTCCAGTTCCCACTTAATACAAATGGAAAGAAAGAAAAGGTTTTGCAAACAGAAGGGGGATTATTATATTTTAAGTTTAGAAGAATCGTTCTCGTGGCAATGTATGAGGAGATTGGGGAGGTAGACACTGATGTATTAAGTCCACCGAAGAGGTTTATATAGAGTGAGAATTAAAATTCAGGCCTATTTGATGTAAAAGTCAGTGAATTTTCCCCTAGGCCAATCTTCCTCACCAACACGACCTCCAAATTTGATGACGGAAGGAATGCAATTATAGTGGTACCATATATTGAGTGATAGGAGGCATGTCAGTATAGAAAGAAAATATTAAAATGGCTTCTTTTGATATGTGTCTTCTATAACAGCAATCTCCTTGAAAAGAAACAGGATTCTGTAAATTCCAAGAAACCATTTCCAAACCTCTTGGTACTTGAAAAGAGCATCATCATTATTATAATATATGTCTTTTCTCAGTGTGACTCTGTTGGCATTACCTAAATTACTTTTAAACTTTAAAACATGAAAGTCCTATTTAACACAGTTCATGAATTGAATGGAAAGTTTTTGTAAAATTCTTGTAATCACTTTGAAAAGGTAGAAAATATCTTTAACAGATAGATGAGCTGATTTCATCTAAGCCCTACAAAATGAGCCTTTGTAGTTATTTATGAAGTCAAGACATATACAATGAGAAGTATAAACAGCAAAGCAAAGGATTTTGATAAATTAATCATTTGGTTCAATTCAATCCAATTAAAAAACTGTTATTGAACATCTACTTGATGCAGGGCACTCCACTAGGTAATGGGATTATAAGCAGGCCACTGAAAGCAGAGCTGCAGACAAGGGGGCATTACTGTACAAGTACACTTTCTTCAAATGTTTCCAGATGGTCACCTCTGAGCCTTCCCACTATCCTGTTGTACATCTGAACATGCTTCCTCAAGAATATGCTATATCCTTCTTAAAATCATAGCTCTCAGATGCGAATGCAATGATCCAAGTTGTGGTCAGTTTAAAATGAGCAGAAAAGCACCATAACCACCTCTACTTTGAACATTATAAAAATTAATGTGGCCTAAGATGATAAATGTATTTTGTTTTACTTTGCTTTCAACAGCATGCACCATTTACTGACTCTTATAGTCTGAGCAAGTTTTGTTCAAGAAATAAATGTTTTTAATTAACAACAAAAAAAAATAAAAATTCTGGTGTTTTCCAAAGTCTTTAAGAGATACTGAAAAGAAGACTTCCTCTTTCAGACTGTGACTAGAGTTAAAGAGGTTTCAGAATCACAGCATGACTTCCTAAATAGAGACGACAGCTAAAATGTTTTCTCTTCAGTGATTCAAGAGGAACCGAGCAACTGTCTAAAGAACAAATCTATCCTCAGCGTAGCAGTTCTTTCCTTCCCCATTCATTTTCATTCTATCTGCATCACAAATTGGATATAACATTTAGGGGCAAGTTCTCTGATTAAAATGGAAATGTTTTTCAGGGAAGAAATGCTTGAGTTGGGATCACAATTTTTTAAAGAAAAATAAATGAGCAACTCACGGATGGATCTGTACTGCTACTTTAATATTTCCGAATTGAGATTTTCTGAGATTTTTGTCAGGGTTTGTTAAAAGGCTTTGATGTATGAGAAAGAGTTAATCTTTGTGCACTGTGGCTCCTTCTTAGGATACTGTCTTAATAACAAAGAGTGTGCTCTCTGTCCCCAAGTGGGTAGTAGAATTACCATGTACTAGTAGTGCTATGAACTAGTAATATTATGAACTAGTACTGTACAGAGGATTAGCCTCATGATCTGTAAGGACAAAGACAAAAGAAGCACCTAAGTGATTTTGTAAGAGAATTAATTTCAAATCCTTAATAGTAGGCAGGCAAATTAATAAATAGAAGAATAAGGTTACTAAATTAAGGGAAAACTTTTAGAACCAAAAGAGTAGCTTTCCCTTTATATTCAGAATTAAAATAAATATTGAAGATATTCTTTAACTAGACCAATTGTGTGGTAATTTTTCCTCAGATCCAAATTTCAAGAGTTAAATATTTATTGAGTACCTATTTAGGGCCAGGAAATAGCTTTGGAATACAAAGAAAAATAAGACAAGTTTCCTGGCCCCTTGTAGCTCTAATCTGAGAGTGATACAAAATCAACAAATAATAACATATTTGCCAATAAGTGTATCTGGCCCCAAAGGTTCTTATCTTTTCATTTTTTAAAAGATTTTATTTTTTCACTTACTTATTTGAGGGAGAAGAGCAGGAGGAGGGGAAGGGCAGAGGGGGAAGGAGAGGGAGAGAATCTCAAGCAGACCCTACACCTAGCATGGAACCTCACATGGGACTTGATCTCACGACCCCAAGATGATGATGACTGGAGCAGAAACCAAGAATCAGATGCTTAACCAACTGAACCACCCAGGTAACCCCCCAAAGGCTCTTTTCATGAAAAATCTATGCAGTTTGTCTTCAGGCTTCTCTGCTTTTCCTTTTCTATAATATTTTCCTGTTCTCAACCATTATCTTACCACACAGACTGCCAAAGTTCTTAATTGCTGACATGGGAGAATTTGACCTCCACATGAAGAGCAGACCTTAAATTTTCAGTCACAATTCCCATGCTCTAATCCTGGATTTATCACCTGTAAGCTATGTGATTCTGAGTGAGTTATTTCTTCTAGGTAGACCTCAGTTTCCACATTTGTAAAATGGAGTGAGGGTCTGAAGAGTCTTCAGGGGCCTTCCAGGTCTGAGATTTCCATGGTGTGCTCTGCACCTGCCAAGGGGCATTTGAAGGGAAATAGCAACACTTGACCAAGAGCAGAAACTCTCTAATAACAGAATTTCAGATACTGGGCTGCCCCCTTGGGGAAATAGAGAGATTTGAGGCTGAGGGCGGTAGGTCTATCTAATTCCAACGCATTCAAGAGGCATTTGAAGGAGGTCCATAATGAGCCAGATGAAGAAGGAGCTTCAGAGTCCTAGAAGCCTTTCTTTCAGTGGGAGCAAGGCCGTAAGGAGATGTTGGTTATATAGAAAATTATGTAGTGAGAGAAAGGAAAGCACAAGGCATTGTACGAATGCAGAGAATACCTCTAACAATCTAGAATTTCAGCAAAGGCTTCCCAAAGCCCATGACAATTAAGCTGAAGCAAGGAAAACAAGAGAAGAAGATCTGAAAAGAAAAAAGGGTGAGTGGGAATGTCTACCGGGGAAGAAGCAGCAGTAGATGAAAGCAGTTTAAATTAGCAGGATGCCTGTAGAAACTGAAAATTGCAGCTAGAGCCCAAGGTCTACATTGCAAAGAAGCAGAACCTAAGTTGAAGATGGAAAAGTGACAAGGACCCGGAAAATTGAGGGCCTTGTGTTTCATGCCAAGGATTTGAGACATTTTCCTGTGACTCTCAAAGGACAATTAAAAGGTTTAAGCAGAAATGGGTGATCCATTAGTAACACCTCCCTCAACCACACCTTGGACCAGCTCATCTCTCTTACATAAACTTACAGTGTGGGGTCAGAATGCATACACTTTCCAGTTATTCTTGAAGATTTTCTAAGCTGAACCTTCCATAACCGTGTCCCTAAGATGCCATGCCATGCAGACCCCAGGATAATTCATTCTGCACAAGCTAAGCATTTCTGCATGGGCTGCTTCCCAAGCAAGACAGCCAAAAGCTGCCACACAAGCTCAGAACAAACTGCAGCTCCTGAATTATTCAGGGCACTATTAAAATGAGACTCACGACTCACAGGGCAAATTAATTTTAATTTTTAAACAGGCAACATTTTAAACTGTTCATTTCCTTGAAATGTATCTGTCCTGGCATTTTTATCATCAAAAGAGTAAGTAAAACTCATAGTGGAAAGACGAAAAGAGGCAGGATGCTGTAAACGAGGACTCTCGTGTCCAGGAAAGGCCCTCTGGAGTGAGCAAGAGTCACATCATCTCTTCTCGGAAGGTATGTATCTTGAAAATCCTGTGTCAATCTAAGAAATCCAGTAGTGGAAAATTTGCTTTCCTTCTGCTTTTGTCATTATGACATGTGGTCAGCAGCCTGAAACCCTAGTACCTTGGTCACTGTGCTTTAACTCAAAGGCCTAAGGTATGGGGGCCTGAGAATATTCATCTGAACTGTAAATTCTCTCAACAAGGGCTATGTGTTGCTGTCCTTTGATCAGGCTCCAGCACCTGAAGCACAGTTGTTCCTTTAAGCCTCACTGTACTGAGCTGAATTTCATATGGAAAATCCTTTCAAACAGGAGATGTCCTTTATGTTTTTCCCTTTCTTCTATACTGCCTTTGCTCTCTATGACTGGTAATTTAAGTGCCTTTGGGATGCCCAGTGACCCCAGGAACAAAATTAAATGCACCACTGCTACCTAAATTTAGCCTTGAAAATGACCAGATTCTGACTTCCCTGTCATTCAGACATTCAAGATCAGTGTGGCTACCACGCATAAACTGAAAGTAAGGAGGCCAAGTTGGGAGATTGGGTGAGGCCGATACCCAGGCTTTCTCCCTTCTGGTCTGGGTTTTTACCACCACACTCCATGGCCTGACGGAATTAGAAAGTCTCTCAGGTCCCCACCTGGCTTCCTTCTCCACTCTTTCCCTTCCTGATTGCTGGGAATCACAGAAAATAAGTGAATATTTTTGAAATCCCTCACTATAGGCCCACCACTCTGATAGGCAAATTTTATACACTATAATATTATTGAATCCTTTCAATAAGCATATGAGGAATAATTTTTTAACTGACATATAATTGACAACACTGTATTCATATCAGGTGTGCAATATAATGATTCAATATTGGTATATATTGTAAAATGATCACTACCATAAGTTTAGTTAATATCCTTAACACACATAGTTACAAAAGTTTGTTTATTGTGATGAAAATTTTAAAGATCTATTTTCTTAGGATTTCAAATGCAGGGTATAATATTGTTAATTATAATCATGTTGTATATTACATCTTCAAGACTTATTTATCTTATAACTGGAAGTTTGTAGCTCTTAACACCTTTCACCCATTTCTCCCACCCCTATCCCCTGCCTTAGGAAACTACCAATCAGTTCTCTGCATTATGAGCTTGTTTTCTGTTGTTGCTTTCTTTTAAGACTCCACATAGAAGTGAGATCATACAGCATTCCTCTCTCTCTGACTTATTTCTTTTTTTTTTTAATTTTACTTATTTATTTGACAGAGAAAGACAGTGAGAGAAGGCATACAAGCAGGGGGAGTGGGAGAGGGAGAAGCAGGCTTCCTGCTGAGCAGAGAGTCCACGCAGCCTGATCCCAGGACTCTGGGATCATGACCTGAGCTGAAGGCAAATGGTTAACAACTGAGCCGCCCTGGTGCCCCTCTCTGATTCATTTCACTTAGCATAATGCCACAAATTATTTTTTATACCTATTTTGCATCTAAGAAAATGTTGAGGCTAGATAGGATTAAATAGCAAACTGAAGGTCACACAGAAAACCAGTGGTAGTACTAGGTAGTATTAGATTAAAATCTTCATCTGACTCCAAAGTTTTTGTTCTTTCTACTATACTGAGAAGGAATTGAGTAGGTTGGAACAAACTTTTTGAATGAGCAAGGAGTCTTCCATTTCACAGCCTCTCTGATATTTCTTAGGCTTGCAGCCCATGTGTTATTTCTTGAAACTGGTGTCCTCACCAGTAGGCAGATAGGATATCTCATTCTCTGCCCATCTGTAACCCATCACAATTTCTCAGACTCATCAAAGCTCTGCCAGTGGCCAAAAAGGCAGCTCTGTTCAGTTCTGTTCCACCCACTCTCAGTGATGGTCTCATTTCCATCCTCCTGACAATGTCTTAACTAAGGATCTCATCACCTCTCTTACTTGACAGCTTCCTCATTCTTCATTTGTCTTTCTTGTCTCCTCTCTCTTCCTCTTCCAATCCATACTCCACATGGATTTTGAAGATCTGTCTCCAAAATGTAAATATGAGTATGTCATTCATCAGCTTAAAACCCCTCACCTACCTGATCACAACCAAATTGTAAGCAGGATATACAAGACCCTCCATGCTTTGGTTTCTGACTCCTTCCTTATCCCTTGCTATGCTCCCCACTCTCACTCTTAAATCCTATGCTCCAACCCTACTTAAATATTGCCATTTCCCATTCTGTGCACACCTGTAAATTTTACACATATACTGCAACACACACACACACACACACAAACGTGCGCGCGCGCACACGCACACACACACACACATCTCCAACTAGTGTACTCCTAACCTAGATTAAGTGTAGTTCTTCAATGAAGCCTCCCATGATCATTGCAGAAGTTTATCGCTCATTTCTGGGCACCTACCATTCTTGGTACATTCTTAAATTATGAAACCCATCCCATATCAATCTGTCATTTCAGAACTCTCTTTACTTTTCTTAGCCTGTGTGTTCTTTAAAAGAAAAGAAACTATGTCTTATTCATCTTTAAATCCCAGTTTAAACATACTGGACATTCAACAAACATTTGAGGAACAAACGGGTTGAATAAATTGTTTAATATTTAATATATCAAGGATCTGAATCAGGTTAGCTGAAATCTATACTCAGTACCCTCAGTAACTTTTTGTGTTAAAAATCAATCAGTTTTCTGCATATCATTTTCATTTCCCATTTAAACCATTTCTGTATGGAAAAGTGTGCTGACCAGCTAATGGTTCTCCTATAGTTATATTTATCTTTTAAATTAACCTATGGGCATCCTGATTTACATGTCAGTCTTCTACGAACATGATTAGTGTAAGTCAGTCATCGTGAGGCTAACCTCTGACTTCACTGGGAAAACTGTCTGGAGTTAAAGTAAGCTAAGAACCAGCTTATAGAGCTTTGTTGAAGTGGGCAGTCAAGTTCTACCACTATAGAATTGCTCTTTAATTGAAATTTAAATAATGAGAGCTTAGCCACTGAGCCTTAAATTTGTTAATTTTAAAATAGAAAATTGGATTAGATCCTAAATCACAAACTCAAATACCTGTTGTTAACCTAAATGAGTAAACTCTGCTGGGTTTTAGACAAAAAGAAGCTTGGCTGCTTGTATGATTATCACAATCAATCACGATTTCTACCTAGTTACACTGCCCATTAAAACATAAGATGCTAAACAAAGCACAACCATAAGCCTTGTACAGACATCAGTCACCTGGTACAGCTCTTTTCTAACTCCAAGGACCCTAAAATGCTTTAAGGCTACAATGCTGTGACTGCTATTTCTCTGAATTTCATTCTTTCTTTCATGTATTCACACAGAAGTAAGTATTGCAGGCACTGAAGTAGGGGCTGACAATATTGGTGTCAATAAACATGACTGTGCCTTCCATGGACACCAGGGTCTGTTGGGCGAGATGGACTTTTAATTAATTAAAGACATTAAGTGGTGTCAAAGGCAGTTTACAAAGAACAGTGGGAGTACAAGAAGTGATACTGTCTATGCACATGACAATTTCCCTGGAAAGGTCAGAAAGACTTCACAGAGAAGGTGATATGTGAGCTGAATTCAGAAGGATAAATAAGAGATTTTCAGACAGGGCAAGGCATTCCAGGCAAGCTGAACAGCATGGATAAAGGCACTAAAAATTGAAAGGCCTCTGAATGGAAGAAGAAATGATCTCAATACTCAATTACTCTTCTTAGTCCAAAAACTGCAAGACATAAGGAGTGGAAAGGAAAGGAAAAATATTCTGTAATTCCACTGAGGATTGTCCCAGCCTCTTAAAGGACAGTAATCCCCACCACAAGCACCAACCATTCCTCACCTACACTGCTCACTCAGTCTAGGTTTTCCCATTAAAGAAGTGAACAAGACATTTCTCATTACTGATGCACTGTATTCACACAGCAACTTCCTTTCTCATGGGGAGCCGCTCAGCTGGGCAGCTAAGACCCTCCTCCTCAGAGGCCCTAGTGACTGAGAGACACTCTTCACTGAAAAGCCATCCGATCCATGTTAACTCTTTTTAGTAATAGATAGACTAGCTAGTTGATTTAACATATTCCTTAAATTGCCTCTAAACAAACTGAAGGATACAACCATTTACTAATAGGTTGTTCAACTTTGTATTTCCAATTTGGGTAACTTCCCATACCCTCAAGTTGAAGACGGCAAGTAAGAAGTGGAGAATAAGGAATAACAAGAAGATCCGCTGCTTACATCCACTTACTATGGTCTGGTTTTGACTTTAACTGCCTCACAATCATTAATTCATTCAATCCCCACTCCAGCCCCATTAGGCAAGCCCTTTAAAGATGAAGAAACTGAGATTCAGAAATCTTGTTTCTCACCTACTTGCTAAGTGATGAAAAGTGACATCTGAACCTAGGAGACGTGGCCAACTTTGCTCATAAGAACTATGATCCACTGCCTTGTGATACACTAGATGCAATGGCTCTGTGGGACTATGAACCTAATGCTTCAGATGAATCATATAATGTAATCTCCATAACAGTTTAGCTTATAAATTGAAAGCTGAGACTTGGAGAAGAATAACTGGTCCAGCACCACATAGCTGGTAAATGAAAGAGGTAAAATCTGATCTCAAGTCTGACTTTAACCTTATGCTACTGTATCTATCGTTGTGTTCGGTAGGAGTTTACACAAAAGGAAAAGTGGTTAACAAAGCAGTAAGCCCAACATCCCTGGATGATATTATTTGCATTTTAATTCCAATATCTGATAGAATTGAAAATACCTGAAATTGAGACTTCATTTAACAGTTTTACCTGGACCAGTAGTCGTGAAACAGAGTTCTTGAAACCCCAGAGTCTTCTCCAGTGGGGAAATTCTAAGTCTTTCACATAATCTCCTATATTAATCAGCTTTTGTTATAGTGGCAAACAACTAATTCTCAGAGCTTCTCAACAACAAAGGTTTATATCTCACTTACCTTACATGTGGTATGCAACATGGCATTACCAAAAAACTGTATCACCTCTAAAATTATAAATTCAGTCTCCTACTACCCAACCACAAACTCCTACCAGTCTTCCAGCTCATTTGCTTAGTAACCCCATATCAATAATGACTTAACTTCATCAACATCACGAATCTACTAACCCTCTCTCTACAGTCTCTCTAACTACTTGCTTTCTATCATGTAAACTCCATCCCTGATCCATGGTCAATGGTAATTATCAACCTCATATTAATAACTTTAATTCACTTGTCTCTGTGCCCCTCAATTGTGTTCATCCCAACCCTGAATGATCCTAACCTTCTGCTTCACTAATGCAACCGAATTTGTTGACAAATATCATGTAACTAGAAAAATTGCTCTTAGTATATTCATGATCACCAACCCCAGATTCAGCATTTCCTGGAGATGCTACTGAATTCTTCTGTTAAGCTTAGTCTCCTCCTCTACCCACCATTTTCTAATTTCCTCAAAGACCCCATTCTTCACCCATATTTACAGTAGTTGGTCTTCTTTTTATTTTATTAAGAGAAAAAGGAATCATCTGACAATAGTTTCATACCTTTAAATCTACAAAAATACTAATTTGCAGCCTTTTCCCCTTCCTTCCTGTAAAAATTGTGGAACATTCCTTCTAGCAATGGTCACTTCCTCTACCCTTGATATATGCTTTGAATTGTAGTCTCTCTTATGTTCTCAATTATCCTTCTTTCTCTTGCATCTTCTAGCTCTTCTTTTCTAATGGATTTTTAACATCATTATATCTGTTATCATACTTCCTATAGTTTAAAAAAAATCGTCCCTAGCTCCCAAATCCCTATCTAGCCAATGTCCCATTTTTCTGCATAGCAAAACTTCTCATATCTACCAAACTTAAAAGAGGGGACATGAATCAACATATATATGAAACACCTTTTATCAGGTCTGATCTATGCCTCATACTCAATAAATGATAATATTGGTTGTAAAAACAGTAATAAAAATAACTGTGGGTGACATAAAAATTTTCTTATATGCCAGTAATAGCCCTCAGCATTGTAAATAGATTGTCTAAATTTGTTGTCTACAACAACCTTATGAAACAGGTATTAATTTATCCCAATTTTATAGATGATGTTTCTGAAGCTTAGAAAGGTTAAATTGCTCAAGATCACATAGTTCATAGAAAATATGACTAAGATTTCCTTCCATTTCTGTCTGATCCCATAGCCAAAGGCTGTTACTCTCTAAATAATCCCTAGCATTTATTCCTCTAACACTGTGTACTTCTACCTCATAAGAACAGATATAGTTTTTCCCATGAGCAGAGGAATAACATTCAGAAAGAACTCTGTGAGGCTGGATGACGCTGGCATCATCACCAGATCCCTTAGGGTATCAGTACATGAGTAGATCGACTAGGAAAACTCAGAGGAAAGTGTCAATGGGGTTCAGGGCAGGCCACCCCAGAATATGCCACCTCAACATGTGGATTGTTTTGAGCTGAAGACAATCAAAGTCCAACAGACAAAGGATACCTTTTTACTTCACCCTTAGCTGCCTAAGAGAATTCATATAGAAGGCCTACACCAGGAAGAGAGATAATATCAAAGATAACTTTTTTTTGCATCAGAGAGACTTCTCTCCAAGGCATGGCAAACATTTATTTACCAAACATTTGTTTTCCCCATCCTCCTGGATAATTTTCCTTCTTATTTGAAGTCCCAGACCTTTACCTCCTTCTCTTTAGCTCAGAATAGCCTATGAGCTTCAATTGCCTGGCTATCTGGGAGCCCCATGCCTTTGTGGAGTTCCATATATATGAAACATATGCAAGTATATGTACATACGTAACAAGAGCAAAAAATCTACTATCCATTTCCAACAAATAGAATTTTTGGTTAACATGCAAAAGAAAAGGGAAAAGAAAAGAAAAAACAAACAAAACTCAATTAAATTCAGCTCAGCACAAATGGAAGAAACAATGAGTAAGAACCAGAAAGTATTCAGTGAATGAGGGGATGACCCACTCTACCTAAGAAACCTGAGGGGATGACTGGTAGAGTTAGAATGTCTTCACAGTTGTTCTCAATCAATAGAGAAATATCAAGACCAGAGGGAAAAGCTGAACGTGAATGGAAGTATCAGAAGTGCTTACAATTAGACAACAAAAGGCCAAGTTGCAAACACTGGCAGTTAGGACACACTGATTGCAAAACCAGTAACAATATGAAAAGTGTAGCTTTGGATGACTCAGAGGCCAGACAGAAAAACTGAGGAAAGTATAGGGAACTAAGTATAACCAAAGGAGGAAAGAGGAAAAATAAGTTGCAAAAGTGGGGGAAGGTTGCCTAACCTACTATGTACCAAGCACCTCATGTTTATATTCATCCTTTGAGATATATTTCATATTTCAACTTTACATGAGAACATTGAAGCCTAGAGAGGCAAAGTGAATTTTCCAAGGTCATTTAACTACCATGGTGAATTTCAAACACAACTTCTTAGAATCAGAATTTGAGCTATCTTGATTTATAAATCCATGATCTTTTCATTCCTCAGAATTGCCTTGTGAGGGAAAAAAAAGTCTAGGTACGGAAAGCATGCCCAAAATGCTTAATGAAGAAAAGAAAATGCTATGGAATCCTAACCATTTTCCTTCCTGCAAGCTAGATGGGATTTTTTTTTTTTTAAGTTTTATTTATTTGAGAAAAAGAGAGAGAGAGAGAGAGAGAAAGCAGGGGAGTAGAGAGGGAGAAGAGAAGCAGGCTCTCCGCTAAGCAGGGAGCCTGATGCAGGGATCGATCCCAGAACCCTAGGATCATGACCTGAGTAGAAGGCAATGACTTAACCAATGGAGCCACCCAAGCACCCCACCAGATGGGATTTCTCATGCTTCAGAATCACCACTGAATTTTCAGAGCACCATTTACAGGACACTCAGCCTATTACAGCCATATAGTAGTTACTTGTAGATCACTTTTATGTTCCCTGTACCTTTCTTCATATTTGTATTTTCATGGCACCAAAAACAAGGTGAACTAGTGATTGGTAGAAAATGAATATATGAAACACATACACACATATGCACATACATGCACACACTTCCTTATTCATTTAACACAGAATGCTAAAGGGAGGCCACACAGAGTTGGGGCAGTTAAAGCTTGTCTAACCACAGCTTTTCTAACAAGGACTATTGTTGCCAGTTATATCATGCAAGGTAGGGTCTTTCTGCATTCAGTAAGCTTAACTGCGTGCTATACCACATCCTTTCATACCTGGAGTTGGTTTCATTGTTCTGGAAGAATTTAAATAATACCTTTAAGGGGATCTTTACAGACATTGAGAATGTCATGATTCTGTAACTATTTCTAACAATTCCAAAATTTTAGAGTCTGTTCCTTTCAATATTATGCTCCTAATCCCACATTCTTCTTCAGTTACAGTTCTTTGGCTTGAAACAATAGAAAGTCCAACTCGAAATGACTTAACCACTGAGGAGAATGTATCATCTCACAAAACCATTAATATAAATCCTAAATAAGAGGACTCCGGGGTTGGTTAATTCAGTTACTCAACATTATTAAAAACCCAGGTTTTTTTCATTCTCAGTGTGTCATCTTTGTCCTCAAGGAAACTCCTGTTAGGATTGAAAGATGTGGCTGCATTTTCCAGATCCCCAAATAAACACAACATCCCTCTTATATGTCATTTTTAAAAGGAAGATAAATCTCAGAAACTTTAATTAGGGACATGTGGGTGGCTCAGTTAGTTAAGCCCCTGCTTTCAGCTCAGGTCATGATCTCAGGGTCACAACATCCCTCTTATATGTCATTTTTAAAAGGAAGATAAAGGGGCGCCTGGGTGGCTCAGTGGGTTAAAGCCTCTGCCTTCGGCTCGGGTCATGATCTCAGGGTCCTGGGATCGAGCCCCACATCGGGCTCTCTGCTCAGCAGGGAGCCTGCTTCCTCCTCTCTCTCTGCCTGCCTCTCTGCCTACTTGTGATCTCCATCTGTCAAATAAATAAATAAAATCTTTAAAAAAAAAAAAAAAAAAAAAGGAAGATAAAACTCAGAAACTTTAATTAGGGACATGTGGGTGGCTCAGTTAGTTAAGCCCCTGCTTTCAGCTCAGGTCATGATCTCAGGGTCCTGAGCCCTGCATCAGGCTCCCTGCTCAGTGGGGAGCCTGCTTCTCCCTCTGCCTGCCCCTCTCCCTGCTTGTGCACTCTCTCTCTCTCTCTCTCTGACAAATAAATAAATAAAATCTTCAAAAAAAAAAAAAAAGGAAGAAGAAGAAGGAAAGAAAGAAACCTTTCATTAGACCTCGCATTTTGTCTATGTGGCTAGGATTAGGTCCAGCATGTAACCTCAATGAAGAAATAAATGTTGTCTGTCTTGTTCACTTCTGTATCCCTAGAATACAGAACAGTATTTGGTGCATAGCTTATATGCACCAAATAGGAACCTATTTTATTTTATAATATAGTAATAGCAGTAACTGATAACAGTAAAAACATAGCACATCTGTTCAGACTATGGGCTCCGGAGCTAAATGGCTGGGAACTTTTTTTTCTCTCTTTTTGGACCTTAGATGAACAGAATTGGCTTAATCATAGCCCTCCATTCATGACAACTCTCATCATTGCTCCATGAAGGGCTCACTTATTTATTTAGTTATTTACCAATAATGTAATAGAAACTAATCTCATGATTCAAAACAAAAGTTAGGATCTTGACAATAACCTATTTCTTTTTTTTTTATAATTTTGCGGGTTTTTTAAGATTTTTATTTATTTATTTGACAGACAGAGATCACAAATAGGCAGAGAGGCAGGCAGAGAGAGAGATTGGAGGAAGTAGGCTCCCCGCTGAGCAGAGAGCCAGATGTGGGGCTCAATCCCAGAACCCTGGGATCATGACCTGAGCCGAAGGCAGAGGCTTTAACCCACTGAGCCACCCAGGCACCCCGACAATAGCCTATTTCTAACTTTATGACTACCAGTCACATTCCTTGCCTGTCCCCATCCAAGATAAGCATTATAATAAATCGTCTCAATATTGATTTCCTTTTTTAATATAGTTTAACATCTATAAGTATTCCTAAAAATATTTTCTTTTTTTTCAACTTTACAAAAAAGTAATCACCTTTAAGTAATATTATGAGATTTACTTTTTTTACTTAAACTTATATTTGCTGATATGACTCATATTTTGCATTTCACTGTAGTCTACTCACTATAACTGCTATACAACAGCCCATTCTGTCGATATATCACCATATATTATCCTACTTTGATGTTAGTAATCACCTGAGCCATTTTAAAAAGCTGCTTTAGGGATGCCTGGGTGGCTCAGTTGGTTAATCCACTGCCTTTGGCTCTGGTCATGATCCCAGGGTCCTGGGATCGAGTCCTGCATGGGGCTCCTTGCTCCTCCCTCTGCCTGCTCTGTCTGCCTCTCCCCCTGCATCATGTGCTCACTCTCTCTCTCTCGCTCTCTCTCTGACAAACAAATAAATAAAATCTAAAAAAAAATTAAAATTAAAAAATAAAAATAAAAAAGCTGCTGCGAACATTCTTGCAGAGCTCCCGTTGTGCACATGCAAGACTATCCCTTGGGTATTTTCACCTAGATGTGGGTTTGCTGGATCATAGGGTGTGTAAATATTCAAATCAAGTAAATAAAACCAAACTGTTTCCAAATTGGCTGACCTATTCGCTTTTAGTTCCATATCATCTCCGGTATTATCATATCACTAATTCCATTTTTTTCTATTATTTGTGTTTTCCTAATTGATTTGTAGATTGCATACATACCACACACACATACATAACACATCCCAAATATTCTTTTTTTTTTTTAAATTTTTTTATTTTAATAAACATATAATGTATTTTTATCCCCAGGGGTACAGGTCTGTGAATCGTCTGGTTTACACATTTCACAGCACTCATCATAGCACATACCCTCCCCAATGTCCATTTCCCCACCACCCTCTCCCATCCCCCTTCCCCCCCGCAACCCTCAGTCTGTTTCTTGAGATTGAGTCTTTTATGGTTTGTCTCCCTCCCAATCCCATCTTTTCATTTTTTCTTTTCCTACCTCCCCCCAAACCCCCCCACCTTGCATCTCCACTTCCTCATATCAAAGAGATCATATGATAGTTGTCTTTCTCCGATTGACTTATTTCGCTAAGCATGATACCCTCTAGTTCCATCCACGTCGTCGCAAATGGCAAGATTTCATGTCTTTTGATGGCTGCATAGTATTCCATTGTGTATATATACCACATCTTCTTTATCCATTCATCTGTTGATGGACATCTAGGCGCTTTCCACAGTTTGGCTATTGTGGACATTGCTGCTATAAACATTCGGGTGCACGTGCCCCTTCGGAGCACCACGTTTGTATCTTTAGGATATATACCCAGGAGTGCAATTGCTGGGTCGTAGGGTAGCTCTATTTTCAGTTTTTGAGGAACCTCCACACTGTTTTCCAGAGTGGTTGCACCAGCTTGCATTCCCACCAACAGTGTAGGAGGGTTCCCCTCTCTCCGCATCCTCGCCAGCATCTGTCATTTCTTGACTTGTTAATTTTAGCCATTCTGACTGGTGTGAGGTGGTATCTCATTGTGGTTTTGATTTGTATTTCCCTGATGCCGAGTGATGTGGAGCATTTTTTCATGTGTCTGTTGGCCATCTGGATGTCTTCCTTGCAGAAATGTCTGTTCATGTCCTCTGCCCATTTCTTGACTGGATTATTTGTTCTTTGGGTATTGAGTTTGATAAGCTCTTTATAGATTTTGGATACGAGCCCTTTATCTGATATGTCGTTTGCAAATATCTTCTCCCATTCTGTCAGTTGTCTTTTGGTTTTGTTAACTGTTTCCTTTGCTGTGCAAAAGCTTTTGATCTTGATGAAATCCCAATAGTTCATTTTTGCCCTTGCTTCTGTTGCCTTTGGCGATGTTCCTAGGAAGAAGTTGCTGCGGTGGAGGTCAAAGAGGTTGCTGCCTGCATTGTCCTCAAGGATTTTGATAGATTCCTTTCGCACATTGAGGTCCTTCATCCACTTTGAGTCTATTTTCGTGTGTGGTGTAAGGAAATAGTCCAATTTCATTTTTCTGCATGTGGCTGTCCAATTTTCCCAGCACCATTTGTTGAAGAGGCTGTCTTTTTTCCATTGGATATTCTTTCCTGCTTTGTCGAAGATTAGTTGACCATAGAGTTGAGGGTCTATTTCTGGGCTCTCTATTCTGTTCCATTGGTCTATATGTCTGTTTTTGTGCCAGTACCATACTGTCTTGATGATGACAGCTTTGTAATAGAGCTTGAAGTCTGGAATTGTGATACCACCGACTTTGGCTTTCTTTTTCAATATTCCTTTGGCTATTCGAGGTCTTTTCTGGTTCCATATAAATTTTAGGATTATTTGTTCTATTTCTTTAAAAAAAATGGATGGGATTTTGATAGGGATTGCATTAAATGTGTAGATTGCTTTAGGTAAAATAGACATTTTCACAATATTTGTTCTTCCAATCCATGAGCATGGAATATTTTTCCATTTCTTTGTGTCTTCCTCAATTTCTTTCATGAGTACTTTATAGTTTTCTGAGTATAGATTCTTTGCCTCTTTGGTTAGATTTATTCCTAGGTATCTTATGGTTTTGGGTACGATTGTAAATGGGACTGACTCCTCAATTTCTCTTTCTTCTGTCTTGTTGTTAGTGTAAAGAAATGCGACTGATTTCTGTGCATTGACTTTATATCCTGACACTTTACTGAATTCCTGTATAAGTTCTAGCAGTTTTGGAGTGGAGCCTTTTGGGTTTTCCACATATAGTATCATATCATCTGCAAAGAGTGATAGTTTGACTTCTTCTTTGCCGATTTGGATGCCTTTAATTTCTTTTTGTTGTCTGATTGCTGAGGCTAGGACTTCTAGTACTATATTGAACAGCAGTGGTGATAACGGACATCCCTGCCGTGTTCCTGACCTTAGCGGAAAAGCTTTCAGTTTTTCTCCATTGAGAATGATATTTGCGGTGGGTTTTTCATAGATGGCTTTGATAATGTTGAGGTATGTGCCTTCTATCCCTACACTTTGAAGAGTTTTAATCAGGAAGGGATGCTGCACTTTGTCAAACGCTTTTTCAGCATCTATTGAGAGTATCATATGGTTCTTACTCTTTCTTTTATTAATGTATTGTATCACATTGATGGATTTGCGGATGTTGAACCAACCTTGCAGCCCTGGAATAAATCCCACTTGGTCGTGGTGAATAATCCTTTTAATGTACTGTTGGATCCTATTGGCCAGTATTTTGGTGAGAATTTTCGCATCTGTGTTCATCAAGGATAGTGGTCTGTAATTCTCTTTTTTGGTGGGATCCTTGTCTGGTTTTGGGATCAAGGTGATGCTGGCCTCATAGAATGAGTTTGGAAGTTTTCCTTCCATTTCTATTTTTTGGAACAGTTTCAGGAGAATAGGAATTAATTCTTCTTTAAATGTTTGGTAGAATTCCCCTGGGAAGCCGTCTGGTCCTGGACTTTTGTTTGTTTGGAGATTTTTGATGACTGTTTCAATCTCCTTACTGGTTATGGGTCTGTTCAGGTTATCTATTTCTTCCTGGTTCAGTTGTGGTAGTTTATACATCTCTAGAAATGTATCCATTTCTTCCAGGTTGTCAAATTTGTTGCCATAGAGTTGCTCGTAGTATGTTCTTATAATTGTTTGTATTTCTTTGGTGTTGGTTGTGATCTCTCCTCTTTCATTCATGATTTTATTTATTTGCGTCCTTTCTCTTTTCTTTTTGATAAGTCTGGCCAGGGGCTTATCAATCTTATTAATTCTTTCAAAGAACCAGCTCCTAGTTTTGTTGATTTGTTCTATTGTTTTTTTAGTTTCTATTTCATTGATTTCTGCTCTGATCTTTATAATTTCTCTTCTCCTGCTGGGTTTAGGCTTTCTTTGTTGTTCTCTCTCCAGCTCCTTTAGGTGTAGGGTTAGGTTGTGTATTTGAGACCTTTCTTGTTTCTTGAGAAAGGCTTGCACTGCTATATATTTTCCTCTCAGGACTGCCTTTGTTGTGTCCCACAGATTTTGAACTGTTGTGTTTTCATTATCATTTGTTTCCATGAATTTTTTCAATTCTTCTTTAATTTCCTGGTTGACCCATTCATTTTTTAGAAGGATGCTGTTTAGTCTCCATGTATTTGCGTTCTTTCCAAATTTCCTCTTGTGATTGAGTTCGAGCTTCAGAGCATTGTGGTCTGAAAATATGCAGGGAATGATCTCGATCTTTTGGTACCGATTGAGACCTGATTTATGACCCAGGATGTGGTCTATTCTGGAGAATGTTCCATGTGCACTAGAGAAGAATGTATATTCTGTTGCTTTGGGATGGAATGTTCTGAATATATCTGTGATGTCCATCTGGTCCAGTGTGTCATTTAAGGCCTTTATTTCCTTGTTGATCTTTTGCTTAGATGATCTGTCCATTTCAGTGAGGGGAGTGTTAAAGTCCCCTGCTATTATTGTATTACTGTCGATGTATTTCTTTGATTTTGTTATTAATTGGTTTATATAGTTGGCTGCTCCCATGTTAGGGGCATAGTTGTTTAAGATTGTTAGATCTTCTTGTTGGACAGACCCTTTGAGTATGATATAGTGTCCTTCCTCATCTCTTATTATAGTCTTTGGCTTAAAATCTAATTGATCTGATATAAGGATTGCCACCCCAGCTTTCTTCTGATGTCCATTAGCATGGTACATTGTTTTCCACCCCCTCACTTTAAATCTGGAGGTGTCTTCGGGTCTAAAATGAGTTTCTTGGAGGCAGCATATGGATGGGTTTTGTTTTTTTATCCATTCTGATACCCTGTGTCTTTTGATTGGGGCATTTAGCCCATTAACATTCAGGGTAACTATTGAGAGATATGAATTTAGTGCCATTGTATTGCCTGTAAGATGATTGTTACTGTATATTGTTTCTGTTTCTTTCTGATCTACTACTTTTAGGGTCTCTCTTTGCTTAGAGGACCCCTTTCAATATTTCCTGTAGAGCTGGTTTGGTGTTTGCAAATTCTTTCAGCTTTTGTTTGTCCTGGAAGCTCTTTATCTCTCCTTCTATTTTCAATGATAGCCTAGCCGGATATAGTATTCTTGGCTGCATGTTTTTCTCGTTTAGTGCTCTGAATATATCATGCCAGTTCTTTCTGGCCTGCCAGGTCTCTGTGGATAGGTCCGCTGCCAATCTAATGTTTTTACCCTTGTATGTTACAGACTTCTTTTCCCGGGCTGCTTTCAGGATTTTCTCTTTGTCGCTAAGACTTGTAAATTTTACTATCAGGTGACGAGGTGTGGACCTATTTTTATTGATTTTGAGGGGCGTTCTTAGCATCTCCTGGATTTTGATGTTTGTTCCCTTTGCCATATTAGGGAAATTCTCTCCAATAATTGTCTCCAATATACCTTCTGCTCCCCTCTCTCTTTCTTCTTCTTCTGGAATCCCAATTATTCTAATGTTGTGTCGTCTTATGGTGTCACTTATCTCTCGAATCCTCTCCTCGTGTTCCAGTAGTTGTTTGTCTCTCTTTTGCTCAGCTTCTTTATTCTCTGTCATTTGGTCTTCTATGTCACTAATTCTTTCTTCTGCCTCATTTATCCTGGCAGTGAGAGCTTCCATTTTTGATTGCACCTCATGAATAGCTTTTTTGATTTCAACTTGGTTAGATTTTAGTTCTTTTATTTCTCCAGAAAGGGCTTTTATCTCTCCGGAGAGGGTTTCTCTAATATCTTCTATGCCTTTTTCGAGCCCGGCTAGAACCTTGAGAATTGTCATTCTGAACTCTAGATCTGTCATGCTACCTATGTCTGTATTGATTAGGTCTCCAGCCTTCGGTACGGCCTCTTGTTCTTTTTTTTGAGGTGAGTTTTTCCGCCTTGTCATTTTGTCCAGGTAGGATTTGCTTTCTCCTGCTGTGGAATTCCGCTGTTCTTGGTGACTGAAGTTGGTTTTGGATGGTTTCTTGTTGATCTTCTGGGGGAGGGGCCTGTTGTAGTGATTCTCAAGTGTCTTTGCCGCAGGCGGAATTGCACCGCCCTTGCCAGGGGCCGGGCTAAGTAATCCGCTCGGGTTCGCTTTCGGGAGCTTTTGTTCCCTGAGCGCTTTCCGTAGAGTTCCGGAGGACGGGAATGAAGATGGCGGCCTCCCAATCTCTCGGCCCAGAGGAGCCGAGAGCTTGGGGTTCCGCTCCTCAGTGCGCTCTCAGAGCAAAGCGCCCAATAGCCCCGCCTCCCTGGCTTGCGGTCGCGCCTCGAGGAAAGCAGTCAATTGTTGGAGCTGGAGAAAAGCGCCGGGTCGCTTTTGTCTCCGTGGCCTCCGGCCGCGCTCCGAGCCCACCCAGCCTGCGACCGGCACAAGGTAACCCCGGGCTTAGAGCTCACTCCTCGGCTTTGTCGCTATAGCCGGCTTCCCCGCTCTAATACCTGCGAGCTCTGCGGCACTCAGACACCCCCAGTCCTTCTGTGACCCCGCGGGTCCTGGGGTTATGCTGACCCCGCCTGGGTTTCCCCCCAGTTTAGCCTCTGGAGCGATGTCTCCCAGTGGAGCCGACTTTTAAAAGTCCCGATTTTGTGCTCCGTCGCTCCGCCGCTTGCCGGGTGCCGGCCCCTCCCCCCGGGGTCTATCTTCCCGTCGCTTTGGATTCACTTCTCCGCAGGTCCTACCTTTCAGAAAGTGATCGATTTTCTGTTTCTGGGATTGTTGCTCTTCTTCTCTTCGATTTCCCGTTGGATTTATAGGTGTTCACAATGGTTAGATAAGCTATCTAGCTGATCTCCTGCTACCCGATGTCGTCTCAGCCTGCTACTTCTCCGCCATCTTGACTCCCCCCCCCAAATATTCTTGATACAGCTGTTTTGTGTCTGTCTGCTCTAATTAATTTTTAAACAGTCTGTGCCTTAGCTTTTCACTCTATAAAATAAGATAAAATATAAAATATGGTACCTGCTGGTGATGGTTCATTTATGTGTCAACTTGACTGGGTTAAGAGATGCCTAGCAAGCTGGTGTGCCTGTAAGAGTATTTCTGGAAGAAATTAGCATTTGAATCAGTAGACTAAGGAAAGAGGAAAGAGGATCATCTTCTCCAATGTGAGTGGGCATCATCCAATCCACTGAGGGCAAATTTGTTCTCTGCTTGATCTGGGACATCCATCTTCTCCTGACCTTGGATATCAGTGCTCCTACTTGTGAGCCTTTTGATTTCAGATGAGAAATTATACCGCTGGCTCCTATGGTTTGCAGGTCTTCGGGTTTAGACTGGAATTACATCACTGGCTTTCCTAGACCTCCAGCTTATGGGTGACAGGCCATGGAACTTCTTAGCCTCCATACTCATGTGAGCCAATCACTCATAATAAATTTCTTTCCATCTCTCTGTTTCTCTGGAGAATTCTAATACACTACCTAATAAGAGATTTTTTTAGGAATATATTATTAATACATGTAGAATGCTTTATTAAAAGTATCTTATCAGGGGCGCCTGGGTGGCTCAGTGGGTTAAAGCCTCTGCCTTCAGCTCAGGTCATGGTCTCAAGGTCCTGGGATCGGGCCACACCAGGCTCTCTGCTCAGAGAGGAGCCTACTTCCCCTTCTCTCTCTGCCTGCCTTTCTGCCTACCTGTCATCTCTCTCTGTCAAAATAAATAAATAAATTTTTTTAAAAAATAAAAAAATAAAAGTATCTTATCAAATAGCAATGTTATCATCACCAGCTTACAAGTTAGCAGGTTGAGGCTTAGAAACGTTGAATAATTTGACCAAGATCGTTCAGCTAGGATATGCTAGGTCTAGAATGTATACCCAAACTGAAACAGAGATTCTGTCTATGCTTAACCACTCTACCATACCACCTCTTTTTATATCATGAAATTAAAAATTTCTTGTGAAACTTTGCTACAAGGAAAGACAATGGAAAATAATATTTTGGATGACTATGCTTATCACATATTTGGAAAATACATCTCTACCTTGTAAAATAGATACTAGAATGCCAGGATGATCAATATGTTGTAATAAGCATAACAACAATCACATAGTAGGTGGTTAATAAATTCTAATTATAATTTTATTTCTTTTTTTTGAGATTTATTTATTTATTTGACAGACAGAGATCACAAGTAGGCAGAGAGGCAGGCAGAGAGGGGTGGGGGGAAGCAGGCTTCCCACTGAGCAGAGAGCCCGATGTGGGGCTCAATCCCAGGACCCTGGGATCATGACCTGAGCTGAAGGCAGAGGTTTTAACCCACTGAGCCACCTAGGTGCCCCTGATTTTTATTTCATAATATCACAAATCCAGTGTTAAAAATCTTCTCCAGACTTATCAATAAGAATAATAAAGCTTTAAAAGAATAAGTAACTTGTCCGAGTTTGTATGGACAAAGCAGTTATAGACCATAATCTTGTCTGATGGTAAAGCCTGTGTATATCCAGATCATTTTACTATATATTTTCTTTTTTTTTATTTTTATTCTTTATTCAAGAATCAGATCAATGTTTCATGATGCAAAAGAGAAAAAAATCAACAAATATACAGGGCACTTCAATTCAATAAATAAATATTAAATGACTGTGATAAATTATAAGAGAAATATAGTGTTCAAATATCAAATCCCATGGCATAAAATTCATTTTTTTAAATGATCTGCTTTTGATACTGTAATAATGTAGTATGGTGACAGAGGTAACTCTCCTTATCATGGTGAGCATTGAGTAATGTAGAGAATTGTTGAATCAATAAGTTATACACCTGAAACTAATATAACATTGTGTGTCAGTATACTTCAATTTAAAAAATATCTACTTTTTCCCCTTTACTTCTATCTACTTAAATGATATAACAATCATCTTCTAATATTTGGAAGTCTTTGTGATGAAAAATGAATTAGATCTGTTCTGTATGGCACCAAAGAACTAATCTTTAATTAAGTGCTAGACTGTATAATACTATTAACAATAGCAATAAGCTAACATTTATTAAGAATTTATTATCTAACAGGCACTGCGCTATGTCCTTTATGTGAATCATCTCATTTATTTCCAACAAAGCAAGTGGTAGGTCTCCTTCTGCATGTGAGTAAATACAGGTTTAGAAAAGTTAAATTATTTGTGGAATTATTTATAACTGATGATCAGTGGATACTAACCTAAGTGGATATTAACATTTGCTGAAGTCCAAAATGCATATTCTTTACCATAATGGTATGTGCTTAACAGAAATAAAACCTTCAAACTGATAGGGATCCAGTAGGATCCCTATCACAAGAGTTATAAAAAAGAAGGGGCTAGGAAACCACTGGACTGGTATCTCACTGAAAAGATTCATGTATTTTTTCCATCTAACTCATATTTGTTAAGTGCCTACTATGTAGACGCATATTACTTTACAATTTAAGGATTATATGAAAAACAAGGTTGTTCAAAGAAAGCGGATTTAAATTGGAGGCAGAAAACTGAACTGAATTTTTTTTTTTTTTTAGTTTCTGTAGCCATATAATTCTGTAACTCTTGATTTCCCTTACTCCAAATAATGCCAGCAGTTCCTAAAACAACTAAAACACAAGGCACTTGCTAGTTCATTTGCTTTCTCTTTCCCAATATCTATATATGCTCCATTCCATATTCAATATGCTGATTTGAATTAGCTCAGATGCCACTCAGAACTGAGGAGTGAAACCCAGGCATTCCTACAGAGCTCTTTGCAACTGATTGCTGAAACCTCAAGCTGTGATACAGCATGAAATGCCCATCTCCCAAGTGTTTCATAAGCTCTCACTGTCATTTCATCAGGGAAGGGAGATTACCTATTTTTCTCCTTGAAATCATCATTTCATTTCCTGTCTTCAGGCTGGGTAGCTTATCTATTCTGATAACAAAAGATACAGAGATCTCTCGTTTGTCGTACCTATCAAACATTACGAGACATTTCCTCACTAATTACTGAACAAATTGAAAGGGGTAAGACAAGTGCTACTCAAAATATAGGGATTTTCTTCTTATTTATTTATTTATTTATGTATGTATATTCTGGGAAGAAACTTAATATGAGATCTACCTGCTTACAATTTTTAAGTGCACAAGACAGTATTGTACACTATAGGCACAAGGCTGCACAACACATCTCTAGAACTTACCCATCTTGTACAACTTAAAATTTATGCCTTTTGAACAGTGACTCCCCATTTTCCCCTCCCTCCAGCCCCTGAAAACCATCATTCCACTTTCTGCTTCTATGACTCTGAATATGGAAACTTCATATCAGTGGAATCATGCAACATTTGTCCTTCTGTGACTGACTTATTTCACTTAATATAATATTCTGCCGGTTCATCCATGTTGTTGCATATGAAAAGACTTCCTTCCTTTCTATATGTCATGTGACTAGAAAAATTTTATCTATTTCTGAGTTTTATGATGAAATTTTTATCAGCTTTTTCAAAACCGCAATTTGTTTTTAATCTTTTTCTCATTTTAGATAAATATTGACTTCTATGTGTTTTATAGAAAGGACAAGTACCAAGCTTCAGTATCTGATTCTTTCATAAAAATCTATTGAATTATTCAATTATATACTTCGGAAAGTTTTTTTATAACTAAGGTGGTTTTGAAAAATTATTCATGGTCATTTTCACATTATGTGACTTCTGGCAAGGATACACCCACAAAGAAGGCTGATTCCATCATCATCAGATTCCATTTATTTGGTGAATTTGATTAGAAAATGGCAATTGATTATTATAAGATTGGACGGTAAGCATTACAACAAATTTGTATTTGGTGTAGGTCATACCACAGTGATAGAAAAGCAAGAATACATTGTGGCAATAAAAAAGACCTAAACTTTCAATGATTCTACCATTCTCTGGCATGGCTTTTCATCAGACTGTTCCACAGACCTATGAAAATAACATACACTAGAAGCTTACTTTCGGAATTTCTAATTCAGGAAACCTAGGGTGAGTACAGCTATCAGAAACGTATTTGAGGGGAACCTGGGTGGCTCAGTCAGTCAAGCATCTGCCTTTGGCTCAGGTCATGATCCCGGGGGGGGGGGGGGGGGGGTCCTGGGATCAAGCCCCACTTTGGGCTCCCTGCTCAGCAGGGAGTCTGTTTCTCTCTCTCCATTTGCCTCTCTTCCTGCTTGTGCTCTCTCTCTCTCTTTCAAATAAATAAGTAAAATCTTAAAAAAAAAAAAAAATGCATCTGAAGTCTTCAATGAGTCTGATGTGTGTACTCAGTGAAGAACCACTGATTTGCCTGGTATAGGCCAGAGTCCTTAGCATAGACACATCATGACAGCTAGTGAACTCCTACTTAGCACCACATACCAGCCCCATCTCCAACTTCAATACTTATACCCAAGTAATATGGAGCTACTTGCAGTTTTTTGGAATCACCATGCATTTTCTCTTCCCTGGAATAAACTTTCCCCTTGTATACTTGGAACATTCTACTCCTATTTCAAGACCCAATCCAAAAATCATCACCTCTCTCATTTTTTCCAAGAAAAAATCCTGTTCTAATTCCTCAGGCTGCCTTATAAATTAAACATATATATGTATTCATGGCAATTAAAAAAGTGTATTGTCACTATTTGTCTAGATCCCTGTCTTCCCTGTGAGGCTGTGAGCTCCAAGAAAGCCCAGAACCTGTTCATCATTTTATACATAGTGCTTAAAACTGTGCTCTGCCAGAGAGAGACAAACCAAAAAACAGACTTTTAACTATAGAGAACAAACTGCTAGTTACCAGAGCAGAGGTGGATGGGGGATGGGTGAAACAGGTGATGGGGATTGAGTATACTTGCCATGATGAGGGCAGGGTGATGTATGGAGCTGTTGAATCACTTTATTATGTAACTGAAACTAATATAACACTCTATTAACTAACAAACTAAAATAAAACTTTTTTTTTTTTTTAAATAAGAACTGTGCTCTGCCAAAGGCAGGCACTAAAGCAGTATTTGCTGAATTTTTTTAAATGAATCAGTGAATGAACAGCAGCACCAATCAACCAATCTTCCAGGTCAAACACCTCAAACCTACATTCTTCTCTGCTATTCAGTTGTCACAGTCACAGATTCCACTGTTAGATCTGTTCCTCTCCTTCTCCACAGCAAATGCAGATATTTTCTTCTACAGGCTAATGCCACCTTAATGCCCTCCTATGATACCCTACGGTCTTCAGCAAAAAGTCTTGATGCCCTATCATGTCATACAAGGCCATGCCTGCTCTGTGTCTACCTGACAGTAAGGCCCATTTTCTACCATTCCCACAAACAGAGCCTACAGTCCACTCATATGGACCTACTCAGGCCTCCAAAGCAGGCCATCGATTTCTGTCTTACTTCTTTATTTTTGCATGTATTTCTTTCCTTAGAGACTCCTTCTTCTCTGCCTGGATAAAAAAGTACAACCATTGAAAAAATTCAGCTCAATTGTTCACCTTCCCAGGAAAGGCTCAGCTAATCTTTATCCACCTAGATTGGGCTAAAAACATAATCTTCCTCCCACTTCCCTTAACTCCTAGTGCATCCTTCTAGGCTCTGGTCACTCCAACTGCTGACTTACTATCTTTACCAGTAAACTAAGAAATTTTCCAAGGAAGAGACTATGGCACCTACTAAAAGTCTACTTCATGTGATTCTGACAAACTACCAGCTGTATTCTACAATGTGACTCAAGACTTGCCTCTCATCAATTTGTTTAAAATGTTTTTAATTTGAAGGACGTAAATGTAGTTTTTCTTAAATTAATATTGCATAGAAAATATTATAATGAGAGAAGTTTGAGAATTAAAAATCAAGAGCCATTTTATCAGGAACATGAAGGCTTTTCATAATCTAAACACGGTGCCAGAAACAGGGGACCCACAGATGACCGAGACAAGATTCCTACAATTAAAGACTTGACAAGCTGCTTTTATAATTAACTAAAAAAACAACAAAATCGTCAGTGTTGATCAATACTCTCTTGGCATGTGATCAGAAGCAATTTTTGCACTGAGCCCTAGAGATTTAAACAAATTTATATTTTCTCCCTGTTTCTTTTTTTATGATTGTGAATCCTGCTTGATTAAAAATCTCTACAAGATTCTTTCATTCACTCACTAACTCATTCATTTAATAAATGTTTCCTGACCATGTCCCACATCAGACACTTTGCCAAGCACAGATGGTACAAAAATATAATAAGATAAATACTTTTCCTTAGAGTCATTTTTAATGAAAATAGATAAATACAACAAACAGAGTAAACCTAAAAACGAAGTAAACTTAACTCTGCATGGGGATCCTAACAGGCTTCTCAGTGAAGATAACATTTAACTTCAGTCTTGAGGAAAGAGTTAGAGTTTGCCAGAAGTTTTATTGTTTGAGGCGATGATAGAGATGAATATGGAATCGGTTTTTTATGGTGCATGCTAACCAATATGAGCCTCTAGCTGTGTGACACAGTTAACAACCCATGAAGGGGACAACTTTCCTAGAGACAGGTGTTCTGGCATTTTCCTGACTGGAATTCCTTAGATTATTTCCCCAGGCACTTGAATTTAAAGAAAAGTTCTCCCAGTATAGAATCTTCAGGAGTGCAAAGTGTCAAATTATTCATTTTTGTTATTTTATACTTAAGACTAAAGGATTTTCAATGAACTTTTGTATGAGTATATGTGTGGGGAAGACTCAAAAAATTATTTTTCTATGCCATAAAACCTTTCAGTTGAGAATAAGTTTGTCATCTCCAGATTTTGCTAATGGGCTTTTGGGGCCTTCCAAACATTAAAAAGTAGGGTCCATGGAAAAGAAAATTTCACAATACTTTCAAAAAGCAGAAGGCATTTCATCAATAGTCAACATATTTTAAACTCCCCGTTAGGACAAATAAGGAAGAAAACTAATGCAATATACCAATTTTGTTTATTTTTTTATTCTAAATTTGATTTTTCTAATCATAAATGAATAGACTCACACTGTGGAAAATGGGGGGGGACATTAAAAAATAACAATGATCATAATCGCTGTCACTTACTGAACACTTTGTGCATTGGGCTTCACATACAATACCTCAACTAATCCTCACCACAACACTACAAGTTAAGGTAATATTATCATTATCATTGTATAGTAAGAGAAAATTCACCTTTACTCATCTTCTACAAGGCAACCAACACTTCATCTAGTCGTTGGTTTCCCACTTTTTCTTAATTAATTAATTAATTTTTAAAAAAATATTTATTTATTGAGAGATAGAGAAAGAAAGAGAGCATGCATGTGAGCATTCGCACCCAAGCAACCATGTGGGGAGAAGGGACAGAGGGAGAGGGAGAGAACAGATTCTCTAGCACTCTCTGCTGGACCAGCACCTAAAACAAGGCTGTCTCACCACAGCCAAATCAAGAATTCAATGCTCAACCAACTGAGCAACCCAGGCATCCTGCCTTAATTAGTTTATTAACTCACTTAAATAGTATTTCATTACATGGTTATACCAGGCACTATCTTAGATAATGGAGCTGTAGAGGTAAGGACAGTCTCTGCCATCACTGAATTTTTATTCTAGCAGAAGTGGTGGACATGCCATAAGTAATTACAAACATGATGTGTATAACAAAGGAAAAGTGTTTGGAAGCTTGTAATAAGAGGGACCAAATGTAGACTGGTGGACCACAGAATGCTTCTCCAAGTCATCTATCTGTGTAATTACATAAGTGTAATTGAGTATACTATTTCTGAGTATTCAATGATACCTTGTTCATTTAACACTATATTCTAAGCATTTCTGAGTAATAAAGTGTGATTTGTTTTAGCTACTTACATAACATTTAGATTTAAGAATGCATCCACTAACCATTTTCTACTATTGGCTATTTCAGTAGTTTCCTATTTTTCTTTGTTATAAACAATAATATAGTTAACATCCTTGTGCATAAAGTTTTTCCTCTATGTATAATTATCTAAAGATAATTTCCTTGGGAAAAAGAATCCCCAAATTAGAAGGCTACAGACACCTAGAGTATTATAGGATCTCAAAAATACACTTGCTGAATAAGTGAATACAGATATGAATGGAAAAACAGAAAATTTTCACCACTTCAGCTTGAAACAGATGTATGGTTGTTCTGAAGGGTAAAAATGGGTTTCTAAACAGTTCTTATAATTCAAGTCCAAATTGTCATTATTGACAGCAAAAGTAAGAAGCAGTTAGCACCTTTATCAAGTACACTTGCATTTGTAATTTTTGAACAAAACTTCATTCCTTCATTAGCCTAAAATGAGATGCTCCTCCTTTTTTTTTTTTTTTTTTAAAGAGACAGTATGCACACACATGCAGAGAATCTTAAGCAGTCTCCATGCCCAGTGCAGAACCTGATGCAGGGCTTGATCTCACGACCCTGAGATCATGACCTGAGCTGAAATCAAGAATTGGATGCTTAACCAATTGAGCCATCCAGGTGTCCCAAGACCCTCCTTCTTATTCATCACTGCCTGGCATCAAACCACCAAGTGCCACATAGTCACAAATAGGAAGAGCTACCTGTGAATTTCACACATACTCCCTGTTACTGCCACCAAGGGAGATGGGTTTGGAGACCAGTTGTGTGACCATAAACATGTTTCTTAACCCTTTAGGTTCCAATTTCTATACCCAAAAACATAGGAAAGATATCTCTGGCTTTGCAGCTGTCAAGAGTGTTAAAAGATAAATGAGGAATGGTATACACAAGCCACCTACCAACTGTGCATCAGGTACCGTGTAAGGCCCTTTTTATGCTACATATAATGTCTAATCATGGTAACTCAGCCATTTGTCAAGAAAGAAAAAAAAATATGGGGGTAACAGGAGAGAAGGGGATGATAGCAAAAGATACACAACTCCTTCTTGAGATGATAAAAGTGACCTAAAATTGACTATAATGATGGTTATACTTACCTGTGAATCCCCTAAAAACCATTGGATTATATACTTTAAATGGTTGAATATATGATATGTGGATTCTATTTCAATAAAGTTATTAAAAAAGAGAGAAAAAAATAAATTTTAGGAAGCAATATTACCTAATCAGATTCTGGCCTATGCAAGGCTGTATTTTAACTCATATGCTAAGTATATATTAGGTACCTGATATGTGCCAGGAGTGATTCTAGATGGTAGAGATATAGCAACATGCAAAAGAAACAAAATCCTACCCTAATGGAGTTAACAATAAGCCAAATCATAGGTATACATAATAAATATCAGGTATGACAAGTGTTATTTAAAAATAGAGAAAAAGATCTGACTATTTTAAATACAGTGGTCAGGGAGGACAGCTCTGTGGAAGTAGCCTGTGAAAGTAAAACTGAATGAAGCTGAGGAGCAATTGCAGGAGAGGAAATGGCAAATACCGTGGGACTGAGATAAAAATGAATGTAGATATTCAAGAAACAGAAAAAATGTCTGTGTGCCTGAAGCATATTGAGTTTATTATCTCTGAGTTTGGCAGAGTATTATCTCTGCCAATCTGAATATCTGCTTGTACCTATCTTATGATATGTCACAACTTCACCAGAAGTAATTTGGAATTAAAGTACCACTTTGGAGAATGGTGGGTATAACTAAAATTCCCCACTGGGGATGCATCTTAGAGCAAAAGAGAAGCAAACTTACTAATAATCAATGGTCATTCACCTTTGGTTGGAGTAAAAACCTCTTAAAAATTCTTCATTACAGCTTTATTATTGTATAAACTACATTATCCAAAATATAACCATATAGATGTGATATTAAATAAACGTATATATTCATTAAATGTTTTTTTGCCCGAAGTCAATGAAATATGTGAAAATTTAGAAATATTTCACTTTTGAATCCATCAAAACCTTGTTTCTCTTTCATTGCCTATCTCCTACAATAGCTCTTTCTCCCTGATAGTCTCCCAATTTTTTCTTTTTTATCTTTTTCACCTAGATCTTCTTCCCTCTTCCCCAGATTCTCCTGGTCTTAACCCAACTTCCCCCGCTTTGATTTTATCCTAAAGCCCACAACTTCCTTTAAAAATAAGATCACTGAAACAGGAATAAGTACTTGGCAGGTTGATTTTAAGATCTGGCCTTTGTCTAACAGATAATTATCACATTTTTCTCCAAACTCTGAAAGGAAAAGTAGAAATGTACTGAAGATTTTCAATAGTATTGGGGACTCAGTGTCCCAATCTCTCTGACCTATAATAACTAATAATAACATACTTGTGCTCATAAATCCATTTGATATTTGATGCTAAAGCCTGACAAAAACAACAATAAAAACATTTTATTGGAAATATTCTCTAAAAGCGAAGTTATCCCCAAGGTCCACCAAATAGAATAGGAATTTTTAAAAGCACAAAATGTGAGGCAACCTTAACTGAGGATTATACTTGTTATATTTTCAGTAAAGAATGACTAGATATTAATCTAGTCTTGCAAGCAAAGAAAGGGCAAATACATCAGAGGTCTTAGAAATTACCTTTTCAATAACTTCTGTCAACATTCAGGATAGATCCACAGGCAGATGCTTCTGCTGCACTATTCTCACCTCTTATGAATGGCCTTAAGCTATAAATGCAGGACTTGGTATGTAAACGAATACTCAAATAGGAAATAGCTCTCCTAACAGGCCTTTAGCATTTGCCCAAACATATTGAGAGGGTCTTAGAACAAAAGCAGAGTAAGATCCAAAAACAAGTTAATGGCTTTGCAAAATAAAAACACTGAATGGTCCCTTGTCATCTTGGGTTCCCCAAAACAAAAAATGCCCATGAGAGATCTTCAGAATTATCCATGTTAAGGGATGAATTGAAAAGAGTAATTTTTTCTAGAATATCAGAATAATTATTGATCTACTTATTATATGCACCATGTGAGCAGCAATTTCTACAATAAAGGTTATGGAATTAGAAAAGGTGGTTAGAAATTTATCACCAAGCCAAAATTATAAATGATATTCTCCTAGTATCTAATGCTCAAGCCTTAGAAAGCAGTTCTAAAACTCTTTAACCCAAGTAGAAATAAATAAGCAAATAGATTTCACATTCTATTAGCTAGCCATGATGGTACCTGTGTAATTTCTAATACTTCATATTGAATTTGGATAAATATAATTGTTCAAGTAAAACAATTCATGTAAACAGAAGGTGATGACCACCTGACTCTCCAAAACAAATCAGGAGGGAGTGTGGGACATGTTTTCTTTGTAAATTTTGGCATTTGGGGATCATGATTTCAAAGCATTCAGGGTCTTATTCTTTGTGTGTACTCCAGTTGTCAAGTGTGACTTCTCATGAGTCTTAAATGCTGCTGCACAGCCCCTGTCGTGTCAGATGATTCAACCACTCATCACCTGACAAAAGAAGCGAGAAGGGAAAAACACTGGTTTGACTCTGAACTGTTGTGACTGAGATAAAGATGTCACCTAGAGATCAGGACCATGGTGTAAATCTGGCATGACACTGATTTTAAGAATGACCCTCTGGCATCACTAGAGAATGACCGAAAGACAGAGGTCTGAGAACCCATACAACAAACCCCACCAGGCATCCAATTTGACAGAAAAACTACATTCATCAATTATTCAACTATATTCAGAACCTCATGTCACTTAGATCGGTCTGCCTTAAAATTCAACAAACCTAAAGACTTATTCCACTCCTGATATCCTGATTTCCCCTAACAAGATGCCATTTAATAATTGTATGTTTGGTGATCCCTGTCAATGCATGAAGTCAATAAAACTCAGTTTTTATTGTAGCAGGTATTTTTATTTTGAGCTTTCTATACTTCAAACAGGCGAAAGAGAATGAAATCTAGTGAACAAGTGTAGGATCTGTTAATATAGATGTAGAATGATTTCATCATGGGTTAAAGAAAGGAAGTCAAAATGTATATGGTAAAGACACACTACCAAGTCATTTCCAAAATTTTTACCTCAAGAAGATTGGCATATGCCCAATGTTATATAGGCCTTCCACTTTTCTGCTGTGATATAATATTGACTCAACTGGACTTAGACTCATCTCATATGGGACCAACCCAAAATGATAGATACATAGATACGTGGATAAAAGTTCATGATAGAAAAAGAAGGTCTACATTTAACTTTGATGCTCAAAGCAAGTTACCTGGTTATCATAATTACAGGAGAAAAGTAAACGAGAGACATACATTTCCCTATTTAGATGCAAAATCACTAACTTGACAAAGTGATTCTAAAGTTTACCTGATAGGACAAATAAGTGAGAATAATCAAAAGTTTTTGATATATATTAGCAATGAATAATCAATGCAGATTATTTTTAAAGTAAAGATAGCCTGGGGCAACTGGGTGGCTCAGTCATTAAGCGTCTGCCTTCATCTTGGGTCATGATCCCAGGGTTCCGGAATGGAGCCCCACATTGGGTTCCCTGCTCAGCAGGAAGCCTGCTTCTCCTCCCACTCCCCCTGCTTATATTCTCTCTCTCGCTGACTCTCTCTCTGTGTCAAAAAAATAAATAAAATCTTTAATAAAATAAAGTAAAATAAAGATAGCCTAAAGATAACCCATTTTATTTACATTACAGAGATCATAAATGAATGAAGAAATTGAAGGCATTTCAATAAAAGGTACCAAAACAACCAACTTAAACCCTAATGAAATGAGACCTTTATCTACTACCATACACCAACATAAATTCTTGGTGGATTAAAAAGCCAAATGTAAAATGAGAAATCATTTAAAAATTTGAAATATACTTCAAAATGTTTTTGCTCTTATGTTGAAAATAACACTAAAACTTGAAACAAAAGAAGAAATCACAATATTAACAGTAATAGCATTAACCACATACATAAATTTTTAGACTTTTGAATATCACAGGTTGTAATAAACCAAAATAAATAATAAATATACATGCAGAAAAAATACTTGAAATATGTGCTATAGATAAATTTCATAATCTTGATATGTAAAACTTCATATAAACCAATGTGAAGAAAACTGAAAGTCCAATAGAATTATGAACATAGTATATAAAAAAACTCATATGAAATAAAATTTTGGAAAAAATAAAAATGACCAATAATCAAATGAGATTATGTTGATATTACTAGCCTTTGTGAAAATGCAAGTGTGTTATAAAATTGGCATTCTCTAAAAAACATTTTAACTGATAATGTTCAAGATAATGTTAAAGTAAACACATCCACAACTGTCAGGAGAATTAACAACAACCTTATGGAAATATTCTACCAGGGCTATGAATCACAGTAAGGTTTTCCATAATTTTAACTCAACCATATCCTTTGTAGGACTCTATCCTCAAAAAAATTTTTAAAGCCAATTTATAAACAATATTCTGTACATTATTTTAAAAATCAAAACTTCAGAAACAACTTTAATATCCAGTCACAGGAGAATAACTACCTTAGCTATGGAAGGTTGAACACACATCACTTGTGGATAATCACCATTTCAACACTTTCCTAAGTTTTGGCAATTTTTTTTAGATTAGAATTTTTACTTCCTGATACAGAAGTAAGAAAACTAACATCCTTGGGATCCCTGTAATAGGATGCAAGTGTGTGATCTCATACACATGGAAGACATGAAGTAGGAAATGAGCAATAATACTACATCAGAAATCAATTTCATAGCAAATTCAGTTATGGAGCTACTCAATTTTTCAGTGATGGTTGCAATGAGGTACACAAGGGGGAGAGAAACAGCTTTAAAGCAAACAGAGTTTAATTCAGTTAGGCTTCTCCACATACCAGATGCCAGATTATCTGATTAGAAACCAGTTGGAAAGAGATTCTGAATTGCTGTGAAATGCTTAGAAGGATTTAGCTTTAATTCCAAAACTGGCCATTCACTTCCTTTTTTATCTTCCTGAATTCTCATAGCAAATCTTACTTGCCCAAATATATTGCTCCGTATATAAGTAACCTCAATATTTCAGAAAACGCTTTCATCAGAAGACACTCAGCCAACTCAAGTACTTTAACTTCATTCAGAAATGAGGAAGAGGGAAAGAAATCAGTTATTTGAGTACCTACTAAGTTAGAATTAATGAGCATTGGGCACACTGCCTATATTTTTTCATTAAATCATCACAATCGCCTAAAAAATGGACACTAATGTCTCCATTATACAAATAAGGAAGTCAAGGAAGGCTAAATAATCTCCTAACAGTTACTCTTTTCATGGAAAGATTATTTTCATATCTAATCTTCACAACAATTACCATTTTCCAGTTGAAGAAAGGAAGGTGAAATCACAAAACTGTAAAATCCTGAGAGCGTTCATTTATTTTTGTTCATTTGTTTTGTTTTTTCTCTTCTTTTTTTACTTATTTTTTTATTATTATGTTCAATTAGCCAGCATATGGTACATCATTAGTTCTTGATATAATGTTCAATGATTCATTAGTTGAGTATAACACCCACATCACCACACATGCCCTCCTTAATACCAATCACCCTGTTACCCCATTCCCACACCTCCCTCCCTTCTGTAACCTCAGTTTGGTTCCTGGAGTCCAAAGTCTCTCATGATTTGTCTCCCTCTCTGATTTCTTCCCATTCAATTTTCCCTCCATTCCCCTGTGGTTCTCTAAATTATTCCTTATTATTAAGATTTGAACTAATATCTGTCAGCCTCTAAAGTTTACCTAATTTAGACTCTATCATACTGCCTTCTAAATTTCAGTGTGTTTGGTAGATATACATATGTACTCAGAAATAAAAATATTCAGTAGATTTGATGCTCTTTGGGCATTGATATAGCCTCAGGTCCAGTCTGAAGTCATATTTATTCTGGGTTGCACTGAAATTACACAGGAATGGGAAAATGATGCATTATAAGGGACTATAAGAGAACACTAGGTACATGTTACCTAATACAGCTACCAGTTGCCATCAAAAGACGTTGGAAGAGTGGAATTTAAACTGCTGCTCCTACACATATTTGTATTTGGAAAATTTATTTCAATTTGATGTGAACCATGATATGCAGAAACTTGTTGGGGAAATCCTTTCACAATACATATGGATCTCAAATTACAATAATGTGTGCTTTAAATATATTACAAATTTATTTCTCAATTATACCACAATAAAGCTGGGAGAGAAAAAGAAACAAGTATTGGAACAGGACAGATAAACAAAAAGAAGCAGAAACTGGAAGGCAGGGAATTACTCAATTGTGTTTCCAGACTGAGTTCTGTGAGTCTTCCCTGTATCCTTCTGCTTATTCTCTGTTTTTTTATCTACTCTGAGTAACTTTTGCTTTCATGCATCCTAAAGATCCCTAAGACAGTCTCCTTGCTAAAAACGTAGACAGAGAGAAAAGAGAACAGATATGGCTGATAAGGAAATCCTTGTCCCACCCAGTGAGAATAGGCTCATCCGTATCTTTGGCTGGCCCAGAACAGTCCATTCCTAGTTCATTCTCTAGTGAACTGTCTCACATTTCCCCAGCAGTGATGTTCAAAATGTTAGGCCAAGTTATATAGTAGATTCTGTGATCAGAGCCCCTGATGATATGTAAACATCTTGAGGAGAACATGAGTCAGAAACTTAAGCTAACATGTGAATTGAAGTTTTTATTTATAACTAACTGAAGATGAGAAGCTACATTCTCATTTAATGCAGTTTACTGGAATGTGGAGGATTGATTAGAAAATATATTAGATATGACCTTTACCCCTATAAGAATAAGAGTGAAAGTCATTCCCAGGCTGCAAAGAAGTAATGAATTTCAAGAGTGAATGGATTTTTCTCTGTTCAAATACCTATCTTTGGGGGATTTTTTATTTTGGGGATTTCTTTCATTATTAACTACTATATTAAATAATTTTTTCAGTCATATATATGTAATTTCATATTTTCCTTGCCACAATGTTTTCTGTGGTCTTCCTTATTTAAAAGAGAGAGAGGACTTCAACAGAATTATCACATCTTTCCTTATTATATTATACAATTCCTTCAAATGTAACTCCAAAGATTTATCTGTTTATATCACCAGTACCTATAAGAGTAGAGAACACATCATAGGCTCTCAATGAATTTTAATTATTAATGAATCCATGTTACTCTAACAATTATAATAAAATGGAGTTCTCTGATCACAAAAGCGAAAAGATACAGAAGAAGCTTATAGGTTTTGGAACGAGAATAGACAACCTAGCTGTGTTCCCTTAGCTGCTATGAAGTATAATAATAAAGTACATGGTCAAACAGTTTCAAACCACCAGCTACCTTTTGAATTATTTTTATATAAAATTCTCTTAAATTATGCATTGAATCTTTGTTATTGTTTGGGGGTTTTATTGTGCTTCTTAGCATTTTAACATAAAATTTAAATTGTTTATTCTCTAAGAAACTGGTGCTCTGAAACATGAATGAAAGGTAGTACCCACTAAGACACATTATCTTCAGGCAGAAAGACAAAAAATGTGTAAGCTGATTCTCTGTGATAATATCATAAACCCCCAAAATTACAAAATCAAAAGATGTCAAAAACATCTACTCCAGTCTTCTTCTAGCATCAGAGAAAGGATCTATAGATCTGATGAAGATTTAAAATGTGTCAGGGGGGCTCCTGGGTGGCTCAGTGGGTTAAAGCCTCTGCCTTCAGCTCAGGTCATGATCCCAGGGTCCTGGGATCAAGCCCCACATCGGGCTCTCTGCTCAGCAGGGAGCCTGCTTTCTCCTCTCTCTCTGCCCTGCCTCGCTGCCTACTTGTGATCTCTGTCTGTCAAATAAATAAATAAAATCTTTAGAAAAAAAAATGTAAGTGTCAGTAGCAAATATTAAAAAGATTAAATAGAAAATAAAATTGCCCCAACTATAATCCAGGGAAGTAATTTTATTATATATTAAAGGCTGGTATCCAAGATCTATAACGAACTTCTCAAACTCAACACCCCAAAAAAACCCCAAATAATCCAGTCATTAAATAGGCAGAAGACATGAACAGGCACTTCTCCAAAGAAGACACACAAATGGCTAAAAGACACATGAAAAAATGTTCAACATCACTAGCCATGAGAGAAATACATATTAAAACCACAATGAGATACCACCTTACACCAGTCAGAATGGCTAAAATTAACAAGACGGGAAACAAACAAGTGCTGGCAAGGATGTGAAGAAAGGGGAACCCTCTTACACTGTTCATGGAAATGCAGGCTGGTACAGCCACTCTGGAAAACAGTATGGAAGTTCCTCAAGTTGTTAAAAATAAAGCTACCCTACAACCCAGCAATTGCACTAGCAGGTATTTACCCCAAAGATACAGATGTAGTGAAAAAAGGGGTACATGCACCCCAATGTTCTAGCAGCAATGTCCACAATAACCAAACTGTGGAAAAAGTCAAGATGCCCTTCAACAGATGAATGATAAAGAAGAGGTGGTTCATATATACAATGGAATATTACTGTCCTCAAAAAGGATGGATACCCACCATTTGCATCAACTTGTATGGAACTGGAGGGGATTACACTAAGTAAAATAGTAATTTCTGACATTGGCTATAAAAATATTTTTCTAGATATGTCTCCTGAGGCAAGGGAAACAAAAGCAAAATTAAATTATTATGAGTAGACCAGAACAAAAAGTTTTTTCACAGAGAAGGAAACCGTCAACAAAAGGACAAGGCAACCTAATGAAGAGGAGAAGATATTTGCAAATGATATATCCAGTGAGAGGTTAATATCCAAAATATATAACGAACTTACACAACTCAACATCAAACATACCACACACACGCGCACACACACACACACAATTCCATTACAAATGGGCAGAGGACCTGAAAAGACATATTTCTAAAGATATACTGATGCCCAATAGACACATGGAAAGCAGTTCAACATCACTAATCATCAGGGAAAGGCAAATCAAAAACACAATGAGATATCCTCTTACACCTGTTAGAATGGCTAAAAGAAACAACAGGTGTGGGCAAGGATGTGCAGAAAAAGGAATTCTGGTGCACCACAGGTGGGAATGCAAACTGGTGCTGCTACTGAGAAAACAGTACAGAGGTTCCTCAAAAAATGACCAATGAGGGGCGCCTGGGTGGCTCAGTGGGTTAAAGCCGCTGCCTTCGGCTCAGGTCATGATCCCAGCGTCCTGGGATCGAGCCCCGCATCGGGCTCTCTGCTCAGCAGGGAGCCTGCTTCCTCCCTTCTCTCTCTGCTTGCCTCTCTGCCTACTTGTGATCTGTCTGTCAAATAAATAAAAAAAAAAAAAAAAATGACCAATGAGAATTATCACATATACAATAATTCCTCTACTGAGTATTTACCCAAAGAAAACAAAAACACTAATTTGAAAGATATATGCAACCCCATGTTTATTGCAAATTATTTACAATACACAAGACAAGCAAGCAACCCATGTCCACCCATTGGTGAATGGATAAAGAAATTATATATATATATGTGTGTATATATATACACATATATATACACATATATATATATACACACACATATATGTACACACATACACACACACACAATAGAATATTACTCAACCATAAAAAAGAATGAAATCTTGCCATTTGCAACAAGATGAATGGTTCTAGAAGGCACAGTGCTAAATAAAATAAGTCAATCAGAGAAACACCAATACCATATGATCTCACTCACATGTGGAATTTAAAAAATAAAACAAATGAACAAAGAAAAAGAGACAAACAAACAAAAAACAGACTCTTAACTACAGAGAACAAACTCGTGGTTACCAGAGGGAAGATGGGTAGGGGCATAGGTGAAATAGGTGAAGGGGATTAAGAGAATAAAAGAAAGATTTTTGTAAAAATATGATTAGCAAGTTCTGGGAATGTAAAGTTCAGCATGGTGATTATAGCCAAAAATACTGTATTACATACTTGAAAGTTGTTGAGAGTATATCTTAAATGTCTCACTACAAAAAAAGAAATGGTGATTCTGTGATGGGATAAAGGTGTTAGCTAATGCTGTGGTGCCAAATATAAATGTATCAAATCATCATGTTATGTACCTTAAATTTACACAATGTTATATGTCAATTATTTCTTAATAAAGCTGGAAAAAACTGGTTTTGAATACTCTGCAAAGTGCACATCAAATATTAACTGAACAAAGCAAGATATAAAATATGATGTGAATTTTTATTAAAATAATATAAACACATATGAAAATTCTCTGAAATGAAATACACCAGGTAGTAATATTAATGACAGTAACAGTTACAACATGAAAATCAAGCTAAGCATATAGAGATCCATTCCATTCAAATTAACAAAAATCCACATCTAAAGAATAAGCAAATCAGATTAATAAGTAATCCTTCCTTAAACGTGTAAGAATTTGAAAACATAATAAAAATTTGGCTCAATACATCTACAGCCACAGAAAATTTCTATGACAAAATTAGAAAAAAATGCGGTGATACCTCATTGTAGTTTTGATTTGCATTTCCCTGATGGCCATCTGTATGTTCTCTTTGGGAAAATGTCTATTCACGTCTTCTGCCCATTTTTTAATTGGGTTATTCATTTTGGGAGTGTTGAATTTTATAAGTTCTTCATATATTTTGATACTGGCCCTTATCAGATGTATCATTTGCAAATATCTTTTCCCATTGCATGGGTAGCCTTCTAGGTCTGTTTATTTTTTCCTCCGCTGTGCAGAAGCTTTTTATTTTGATGCAGTCTCACTAGTTTACTTTCGTTTTTGTTTTCCCTTGCCTCAGGAGGCATACCTAGAAAGAATTTGTTATGGCCAATGTCAAAGAGGTAACTGCCTGTGTTCTTCTCTAGGATTCTTATGGTTTCAGGTTTCACATTTAGATCCGCAATCCACTTTGAATTTATTTTTGTTTATGGTGTAAGAAAGTAGTTCAGTTTAATTCTTTTGCATATTGCTGTCCTCTTCTCCCAATACCATTTGTTGAAGAAACTGTCTTTTTCCCATTGGATAATTTTTCCTGCTTTGTCAGAGATCAACTGACCGTATAGTTGTGGGTTCACTTCTGGGTTTCTATCCTGTTCCCTTGATCTATGTGTCTATTTTTGTGCTACTACCATTCTATTTTGATCACCACTGTTCTGTAATTTTCCTTCTCAAGGTTGCTTTGGCTATTCAAGGTCTTTTGTGGTTCCATACAAATTTTAGGACCATTTGTTCTAGCTCTGTGAAAAATGCTGTTGGCATTTTGATAGGGGTTACATTAAATGTGTAGATTGCTTTGGGTACCATAGACCATTTAACAATATTTGACCACCTTATATCCTTTGGAAATGCAAAAATCAAGAACACAAGAAACAACAGACGTTGGCAAGGATGTGGGGAAAAAGGAACCCTCTTGCACTGTTAGTGGGGAATGCACACTGGGGCAGCCACTCTGGAAAACAGTATGGAGTCTCCTCTGAAAGTTAAAAGATCCAGCAATTTCACCACCAGGTATTTATCCAAAGAATACAAAAATACTAATTTAAAGGGATACATGTAGCTCAATGTTGATAGCAGCAACATCTACAATAGCCAAATCATAGAAACAACCCAAGTGTCCCTTGACTGATGAACAGATAAAGAAGTGTTTTATACATATATTATATCATATTATAAAATACTATATTGTATATATAATATTATTAAAAATATGTATTTTTTCAACCGTACAGTATTCAGCCATACAAAAGATATTATTCAACCACAAAAATAATGAAAACTTGATGTTTGCAACAATGTGGATGGAGCTAAGGAATATTATGCTAAGCAAAATAAGTCAGTCAGAGAAAAACAAATACCATATGACTTCACTCATATGTGGAATTTATAAAATAAAAGCAACAAGCAACAGGAAAAAAATAAGAGAGAGAGAAATAAAGCAGGAAACAGACTCTTAATTATAGAAACCAATATGATCGTTACCAGAGGGAAGGGGGTGGAGGGTTGGGTTAAATAGGAGATGGGGATTAAGGAGGGCACTTGCTGTGATAAGCACCAGGTGTTGTATGGAAGTGTTGAATCACTATACTGCACACCTGAAACTAATATAACACTGTATGTTAACCTGGAACTAAAATAAAAACTTTTTAAAAAATCAGAAAGAAGAGGAGAAACCTATGAAGAAGTTGATTTATAGCAAGAAAAAAAAGTGTAACATGGACTGTTTTTTAAGTTTGCAGGAAAGGATATTTTATTACAAATAACCTAGGCTCTGACTCAGTAAACCAACCCTAGGTTTTAGTAAGTTCCAGTCTCTTAACAAAGTTAAATTCATCTTTCTACAGTCTGTTAATCTTTCATTACTGGCTCTCGGTAAAAGTTACAATCCTTTATAAAGCCATAAATGTTATATCAATATATAGCATTATATTGCAGCAGAATTTTTTGATATTATTTAAAACCAAACTTGATTGTAGATACTTCTGCCTTCTAAAAGTTTGGATAAGGTACATAAATCATATTAATGGAAGAAAAAAAAATCTCTATCCTGGTTCCTTCACCTATGATGAATAAGATAATAAAACATAAGATTTCCTATTTTTCACTACTTCTGTACTGTTTAAGAGTAAGTAAGACTCAGAGCAGATGAATTTTTTAGCAAAGTTCCTCAATTAGTTTTTTATTCTGGAAAGTATGCCTGGAAGCAAATAAGGGAATGGAAAGTCAAAATTGGTCTCAAAAACTATTGTGAAAAGTAAGATGTGACTGTACCTTGATGGAGAGAAGGTATCAGACTGGCAGAAGCCTGGAACTTACTAGAAATTTGATCAGTTCCCAGTGGTGGAGTGGTAGAAGAACTTTTAAGAAGGGAAATGTCTAAATTTAAAATTTATGGTATTCTCAATTTCTGCAATGAAAAAGATCCCTCTGTAAGATCTGCTATAGCACAAATGTTCTCATGAATGATTTGAAAGGAAATTAAGGAAAAGAGTACTGTGTTCCTTATTTGAGTTGATGGCAAGAAACCCAATGTTGAAGAACGTTTACAGAGCTGTAAGCTCTGGGAAGGCAGGGTCAGTCTGTCTTATTCACCACGGTGTAGGAACTGAGTCCGTGACTGAGAAGATCTCCAATAAGCATGTGCTGAATGAATTAACAAATTATAGCATCAATATACAAAATTTAAACATAGTAGTGAAAGAACACATAAAAGAAAGTGCTTAACTATTCCTAGAGTTTCTAGGAAAATATTTCTGAAGGAGTTTAATTGAATGAAGTACTATTTGAGTAAAATCTTGAGTTCCCCAGAAAACAGCAGCATGAGCGCGTCTAGCCAATACGGATAACATGGATGGGGGCACAGAGGTGTGAACTGGCCTGGCAGGTCTGGGAATCTGCAGACTGTGTGGTGTGGCTCAGTCTCAGCATCCATGTGAGAGAGAGCTGGGAGAAAAACTGAAAAGGGAGCAAAGGCCAAATCCTACTGACTTGGTGTGATGCACCAGAGCACAGACTTCAGATATTTCTCTACAGGGACATGATTCTATGTGGCTGCTAACAGGACTAGCACCCCATCGTTCAGGACACCACGCTCTTATGAATACAAATGACTAAAATAACCTGTTTGGTAATCTGAAGATGCCCTCTTTTGTCCATATCAGTTAAGGAAAGCAGCAGTTGACACATTCAAGATGCATTTATTTAGAGGCCCAAAGTCGTGGAGGCATTTCAGCTCACACGACTTCAGAGACAACACAGCACTCTGAATATTGAGACTGTGAGACACCCCCTGCCTGTCAGTGCTGTATCGACGAGATCAGATGATCCGTGTGATGAAATGGCATTCCTGCCTATTCATAAATTGATATGCATACAATCATAATTGAAATTCTAACACATATGGGAGAAAAACCTAATTAGGATCATCAGAATGTGCATCGGAAATAGCACTGAAATATAAGGAGACTGGGAAAAGAACCTCCAGGTCTTTTGATTATCATATGCCTAAAATCTGCATATTCATACTCATCTGGAAAACTACCATGAGCTGTGTGGTCCTTATGCTGCATCTGCAATTGCTATCTTACTTTCCCCTCCCCTTGAGTCTTCCACTAAATAAATGCTTTAAAAAAAAAAAAAAAAAGGCAAGAAATGGCAAGCGTAGCAAAGCAAAATTTTATCACTGTATTTTGCAGCCTCAAGCCAAATTGACAGTTCAAGCTTCCTTATTCTTATAGATGCTGTTAATTTATCCTGATATTAGTGATATTCCAAGATATTTAGACAAAACTATGCGACAGCAAGGAAGGCCCATAGGACAGGTTGCAGTGGCCTAGTAAAGAAGACAGGGAAAGAGGATAGCTGACAGGAAGTCCTAGGACAGGTTTTTAATTTGGGCTCCACACACCACCAATAGAAATATAAATGGATTTCTAGGGTCCATGAATTTGCATGCAAAAATATATTGCACAGTATTTTCACTTATTTCTAACTGAAATTTAGCATTTTCCTGAACTATGAATGTAAGTAATAAGGATAATAGTAGTAGCAGTGCCCATGACTTTGTAACCAGGAGAGATGACAAATATTTTGTTATAACATTATACTTATTACAAATATGTCACACATATCACTAATGTGAAGTCACAGTAATATTTAACCTTCCCTTAATTCACACTTAATCACAATCTTCCTACCCAAAGATGTTGGCCTAACTATAGCACAGCTCTGCACTTTGTAATCATTGAACCCCTAACAATAAAGCTGTGTGTTCTCACACTGGTAACCAAGACATGGTCATTTGTTGCCAGTGCACTTTAAAACTGCTTATTGGTGAATGTACTTAAAGGTGTGAGTCATGCTCATACTTTGATTCCTTTATTTCAGTATAATTGTTATCTTCTGTAATTTTATGTATTTTATTGTATGTATATAAAAACCTTATTCTGAGAATTGGTCTATAAGCCTCACAGGACTGCCAAAAAATTCCATTAAACGAAAAGATTTTTTATCACTTGGCCTAGATCACATTGCTTTCTGGAAATTAACAGGCATTAATTCTTATCTTCCTTCCTTCCATTTTTCAATGTGGTGTCATTAAAGGCCAGACTCTGGAGAATGGGGTAGAGTGGGGAGGGCAGGGGTGGACAGTCTCCACTACTTAGAATAAAAACAGTAGGACTTCTAGTTTTCATGTCAGGAAGGACTCTGAGAAATTTCCAAGGTTCCGAATACTTGTTCTTTTGCTTGTATTCTTTGCTTAAAATTATTTATATTCCATAGTAGTCAGCAACTCCCTTAAGCCAGAAATACCTAAGGTTTCCCTTCAGAGGCAAGCAGGAAGACAAACACTAAAACAAGAAGAGATCTCTCATGCCTGTCAGAATGGCTAACATCAAAAACACAAGAAACAACAAGCATGGGCAAGGATGTGGAGAAAAGGGAACCCTCATGCACTGTTCGTGGGAATGCAAGCTGATGAGGTCACTGTGGAAAACAGTATGGAGGTTCTTCAAAAAATCATAAATAGAACTACTCTATGACCCAGTAATTTCACTACTGGGTATTTATCCAAAGAAAATGAAAACACTAATTTGAAAAGATATATGCATTCCCATGTTTATCGCAGCATTATTTACAATAGCAAAGATACAGAAGCAACTCGAGTGTCTTTGAATAGATGAATGGAAAAAGAAGAAGTGGTATATGTATATAGTGGAACATTACTCAGCCATTAAGAAAAAATGAAATCTTGCCATTTGCAACAACATAAATGATTCTAGAGGATATAATGTTAAGCAAAATAAGTCAAAGAAAGACAAATACCATGTGATTTCACTCATATATGGAGTTTAAGAAACAAAACAAAGAAAAGGAGACAAACAAAAAAACAGATTATTAACTAGAGTGAGCAAACTGGTGGCTGCCAGAGGGGGAGATGAGTCAGCAGATGGGTGAATAACAAAGGAAATAGTCAACAAAACTGAAAGGCAACCTACAGTAGAGAATGGGAGATATATGCAAATGACTTATCAGATAAAGAGCTAGTATACAAAATCTATAAAGAATTTATCAAACTCAATACCCAAAATACAAATAATCCAGTCAAGAAATGAGTAGGAGACATAAACAGACACTTCTCCAAAGAAGACATACAAATGGCTAACAGACACATGAAAAAATGCTCATCACTAGCATCAGGAAAATACAAATCAAAACCACAATGACATACTACCTCACATTGGTCAGAATGGCTAAAATGAACAAGTCAGGAAACCGCAGATGGTAGCCAGGATGTGGAGAAAGGGAAACCATCTTACACTGTTGCTGGGAATGCAAACTGGTGCAGCCACTCTGGAAAACAGAATGGAGGTTCCTCAAAAAGTTAAAAACAGAGCCAACCTACGACCCACCAATTGCACTACTAGGTATTTATCCAAAGGATACAAACGTAGTGATCCTAAGGGGCACATGTTCCCAAATGTTTATAGTAGCAATGTCCATAATGGGCAAAATATGGAAAGAGCCCAGATGTCCATTGACAGATGAATGGATAAAGAAGAGGTGGTATATATATTCAATGGAATATTAGTCATCAAAAAGAATGAAATCTTGCCATTTGCAACAACATGGATGGAATTAGAGAGTACTATGCTAAGAAAAATAAGTCAACCAGTGAAAAACAAATACCATATGATTTCACTCATGTGGAATTTAAGAAACAAAACAGATGAATATAAGGGAAGGGAAATAAAATAAGATTAAAAACAGAGAGGGAGGCAAACCACAGGAGACTCTTAGCTATAGGAAATAAACTGAGGGTTGCTTGAGGGGTGGGAAGGATGGATTAATTGGATGAGGGACATTAAGGAGGGCCCTTGATGTAATGAGCACTAGGTGTTATATGCAATTGTTGAGTCACTAAATTCTACCCATGAAACTTGCAATACACCGTATGTTAACTAAATTGATTTAATTTTTTTTTAAAAAAACTGTGCACTTAACATGATGACTACTGAGTAAACTGTAGAGTTGCTGAGTCACTGTATTGCACATCTGAAACTAAAACTTTATGTTAAATATAAACAAAAAGAGATCAAGCAACCGAATAAGTGGTGGAGTGTGGTGGAGGAGGCAATTTCCAAAAGGAAAGATAAGCACACTGACTTCCTGTTATAGGAAGAAAAGAGGGCAGATATTTGGAGCCATTCTGTGACTAGAGAAAACGTTGCTAAAGTAAGGGCCATCTGTTACCCTTTCAATCTTTTCAAAAAAAATTTAAGGACATGGAAAAATTGCTGAGGAAACTATTGTATATAACTGTTAAGAATATATTTATATTCTAATGCCAAAATCTTTAAAGACCCCTGCATACAATGACCACAGTGGTCTCTCTCTAATTCTAAAACATGGTCATTGGCCTTAGAAATCCAAAGCCTCTGGAGTGCCACCATCACAGCATTACCCACTTCCCAGCCACTTCCCACCAAGTCCTGTAATAGTGACAAAACATTTCTAACCTGGTATAAAATGTCGATTCCTTAGAAAATAGAAATAAGCCCATTCTCAAGAACACTGACTCTGAAGAAGAAGAAAAAAGAAGGAGAGAAGGAAGAAGGAAAGAAGGAAGAAGAAGGAGACAAAGAAAAGGAGGAGACGGAAGTCTTCTTCTTTCTGAAGAAAAAAGAAGTGGAAGAAAATGGTCAGCATTTCTTCAGTGCTAGGCCTTGTTTTGGATATTTATTTCATTTAATCCTCAAGGCACTAATTTGAAGTAAATATTACTATCCCAATTTTCCAGCAAGCTGGAACTCAGAGGGATTAATTAATTTACGGAAATTCAAATAAAATAGTCAAGGTTACTTGACTCTAAATGGTTATTCTATATCTACCACATTGTGCTATGCAGAATCATAAACAAGAGCTCACGTTATGGAACCAAATCCAAGCTTCTTCGACTCTACAGCATCATAATTTTGGTCAGATTTCTTTCTCTCTCTGTGCCTCAATTCCTTGATCTGTAAAATGTCAATAACAGTTCTACTTCACTCAGCATCATGCACTTGGTACATAGTAAGTGGGTGATTAAAGTTATTTTCATTATGGCATAGGCATAAGAACAAAACTCAGAGAAGGCGGCAAGAAACTAAAGATAGCAAGGCATTATCCAATGTCTCACATGATTTGCACAGCATTTTGATTCTCTCCACTTTAACTGATGAAACATTTATTGCGCATCCAATATATACAAGGAATAGTATAAAGATGACTTGGAACCAGATTCTATTTTTAAGGATTTATTCTCTATTGGGGCACCTGGGTGGCTCAGTGGGTTAAAGCCTCTGCCTTCAGCTCAGGTCATGATCCTAGGGTCCTGGGATAGAGCCCTGCATCAGGCTCTCTGCTCAGCAGGGAGCCTGTTTCCCCCTCTCTCTCTGCCTGCCTCTCTGCCTACTTGTGATCTCTGTCTGTCTAATAAATAAATAAAATCTTTAAAAAAATAAAAATTAAAAAAAATGTTTAAAGATTTATTCTCTCTTTTTTTTTTTTTTTTAAAGATTTTATTTATTTATTTGACAGACAGATCACAAGTAGGCAGGGAGGCAGGCAGAGAGAGAAGGGAGGAAGCAGGCTCCCCACCGAGCAGAGAGCCCGATGCGGGGCTCGATCCCAGGACGCTGGGATCATGACCTGAGCCGAAGGCAGCGGCCTTAACCCACTGAGCCACCCAGGCGCCCCAGATTTATTCTCTCTTAAGAAATGATCGGCGGGGGGGCCGAGGGGGGTGGGGCGCACCTGGGTGGCTCAGTGGGTTAAGCCTCTGCCTTCGGCTCTGGTCATGTTCCCAGGGTCCTGGGATTGAGCCCCACATTGGGCTCTCTGCTCAACCGGGAGCCTGTTTCCCCCTCTCTCTCTGCCTGCCTCTCTGCCTACTTGTGATTTCTCTCTTCCTCTGTTGAATAAATAAATAAAAATCTTAAAAAAAAAAAAAAAAGAAATGATCAAGGGGCACCTGTGTGACTCAGTTGGTTAAGTGTCTGCCTTCATTTCAGGTCATGATCTCACAGTCCTGGGATGGAGCTCCATGTTGGGCTCCCCAATCATTGGGGAGCCTACTTCTGCCTCTCTCTCTCTGCAGAACCCCCCAACCCTGCTTGTGCTCTCTCTATCTGTGTGTGTGTGTGTGTGTGTGTGTGTGTGTGTGAAATAAATAAAATCTTTAACAAAAAAAGAGAAGAAATGATTGAGATGTTACCATGAGCTGGATGGGAAGAGACATTCAATTAAAACAAGACCTGTATCATATTGTATTGTAATTTACTATCTCCATTTGTACGGTGACCCTTTCAAAAGCAGAATTGCTTAGTCTCCATTTGTGTCTCCCCAGTGTCTATTTCAGTGCCCTGAAAACAGAAGTTACTTAATAAATGTTCCAGGAAAGAAGAAAAGAAAAAGGGAATGAGGAGGAAGAGTTGAGTGGAGGAGAAAGAAGGAAGAGCAGGAGTAAATAAAAAGGGAGAGAGTCTTATGAAAGACTTTGAAAAAAATTGAAGAAGACACAAAAAGATGGAAGACCATTCCATGCTCATGGATCAGAAGAATAAACATTGTTAAATGTCTATACTGCCTAGAGCATCTATACTTTCAATGCCATCCCAATCAAAATTTCACTGGCATTTTTCAAAGAGCTGGAACAAACAAGCCTAAAATTTGTATGGAATCAGAAGAGACCCCAAACTGCTAAGGAAATGTTGAAAAAGAAAAACAAAACTGGGGACATCACATTGCCTGATTTCAAGCTTTACTACAAAGCTGTGATCACACAGACAGCATGGTACTGGCACAAAAACAGATACATAGACCAGTGGAACAGAGTAAAGAGCCCAGATATGGACCCTCAACTCTATGGTCAAATAATCTTCGACAAACCAGGAAAAAATATACAGTGGGAAAAAAGACAGTCTCTTCAATAAATGGTGCTGGGAAAATTGGGCAGCTATGTGTAGAAGGAAACTCGACCATTCTCTTACGCTATACACAAAGAAATACTCGAAATAGATAAAAGATCTCAACGTGAGGCAGGAATCTATCAAAATCCTAGAGGAGAATATAGGCAGTAACCTCTACGACATCGACCACAACAACTTCTTTCAAGATATGTATGAAGAGCATGTATTTCATGGAGCACTGGGTGTGGTGCATAAACAATGAGTTCTGGAACACTGAAAAGAAATGAAATAAAATAAAATGAAAAAAAAAAGAGCCACAATCAGAGGATTGTGGGACTTCAGAGGAAAGTAATATGAACTGAGTGGAAATGTTGTGGTATTTGAGATATACTAAACAACTTGAGGAATGGGTTGGGACTTAGTCTTGTTCACTGTGCTTGACATGTAGTGGGATTCAATAAGCATTTGTTCTTTGAATGAGTTAATGGATGAATAGCAGGGGTGGGAAAGAGTCTTGAGAAACCACTATAGGAATCTGGACATGCTACCTCCCTTTCCTATTCTCAGACTGCTCACTGGACAAAATGAAGAATAAAATCATGCCTTTAATGTCTCCTACTAACATTTTTATCCCTAATTTTTTCCAGTTTGTTTTTTGAAAAATCTAAAGAAAAATGTTATTCTCTGTTACATGGTGGCTAACGCACATTTTTATAACACTATGTCTCCCCTCTGGCTCCATGTAGATAGTTCCCAATACCGGAGGTATAAGAATTGAGGTTCCACAACTTTTTACAATATCTGAGACTCATTAAACATGTTAAACCAGAGAAATGTATCTGATGCCTTTTAAATGACACATTTTTAACGTCTCGGGAAATGAAGATGGCCTGTACTGTAAAAACCAAGAGTCTGACAAGTTACATGAACAACCTTATTTTAGATCTTTTCTGGACTAGTAGCTCAGATGTTCTGTCTCATTAAGTAACACTACTTTCTACTCCTTGTGCTGTTAAAGAGATAGGTCATAATACCTTTGAACTGCATGGTATATAGAGCTCTCTCTCTTGCCTACAAATGTTGAGCAATTGAAACACAGTTCAAAGACGGTGAGCGAGGAAAGTGAGAAAGATCAGATAGGAAGGAATTATTTAAAGAAACCCCCTCGAAGAATATTAAGATCATCTAATGAATGCTAAGATTTCCTGGGAAGGAAGGAGGGAGAGAGAAAGGAAGGAATTGAGATAGCGAAGAAAAAAAGAAGGAATCTAAGGTAGGTAACAGCTTGTAATTTTTGAAAATGGTATATTTAAGTCTACTGAGATGTATTCTTTGTGAAACATGGTGCCAGGCATGGCAGATAACAAAATGAATGGGGCACAATCTCTTCAGCACCTTGCTTCAGAATGTGAAGACAGGTTGATAAGCTGATAAGCAGATGTTTTCAGTGTAACACAAGGGCCGTATTAGAAGCATATCCACCATGCGTTAGGACCTCTTAGATCTCTGAGTATGTCAAGAGCATGAAGAACAGAAATCATGTGAATTCCAGCACAGCCTCTTACTGCCTGGGTGATTTTTGGACAAGTCACATAATGCCAGCTTCCTATTTAATAGTAGTACTTACCACTAAGGACCATTGGGGATGTTAAATGAGACAGCATACATGGAAGTTTTTACCTCGGAGCAGGGGCCATAGAAGTTGTAATGTGTGTTTGCTCTATTATTTGAGAATATTCAATTCTGCTCTAGAAAACAAGAATAATAAATGGGATGGATGAAACCCTTTAAAAGTATTAAGTATAGAAAGGAACCAAAGAAGTAGTTTGTAAAATGAGGCAGATTTCACATGGCATATTATATACCAATAGTAAGTAAGTTAGTAACCCATAAGATGTGTTAAAGATGGATAGGATGAAAGAATATATGAGAGAATTTAAAAAAAAAAAAAAGAGTGCTCCTAATAAATAGAAAGGGATGAAAAGATAAATGCATAGGTACATTATGCTTTCTGGGATGACAACTATGTCATCAAAAAATCAGCTATCCAGTATGGGCCTATTATGTCCCAGTGTATCCTCTTCCCAAGAAACACAAATAAAATCCTAACAGCTCCTCAGGCGAATTTGTGAGCTATGGGCTCTGCCATGTGTATTTGCACCTGCATCTCTATGAAAAACAGAGTATGTGTTTGAGCCCAGATACTTTGTGTTTACTGGGCCCCTTACTCAAACCTCAATATTGGTCTGTGCACATACAACATCAGTCAGGAAAGCTGATGTAACAGAGACAAAATATATAACACCACATATTTTGGTAGTATGGTGCAAGCATCTTGCTTGCATCTTAGCCCACATTTGCTAACCTGATCTCTTTCTCTTTCCATCTCTTCTCCTTTTAAATTGGTTTGATAAGCTCTATAATTAAGGCACCTTAATCTGGTCTATAAACACTCCTGTCCCATGACCTCTAAGATGGCTTACCTATTTTAGGCTGCCATTGCTTCCAACTGATTCCCTACGTGTCAGAAGTTGTGCATATTAGTTCCTTTCCTTCTTTTATCTTACTGCAAGATAATAAAGTAATTGCAGTACATTCTTGAATGAGTATGGCTTGATTATATTTTTCTGTTTGACTCTACTTATACAAAATATATGTATCATGGTATGTCCCACTCACAGGTAACTTCTGTGTAAACAGCCTACACAATTCCACCACTCTGGACCAAGGGTTGATTGATACAATACGAGATAACCACTGGCTGGCCAGTGACCTGAGACTTGCGAGATATGATTCAAAAAGATCAGGTTGGCCAGCCAAATAATTACATTGAGAGTTTGGACCTGAGACAGTGAAGCTATTATCAGTTAAAAGAGGTACTAAAGTGGGCAGGCCATGATATAGCTAAGGGCTGGAGCGGAAAGTGAGCAAAGAGATGAACAGAGCTCTACTGGCCATAGTCAGGATGATGAGAAAGAAAGAGAATACTGGTCTGTGAAAAGACAGAGCAGAGTAGACACATAGGAAGAAGCAGAGATATCACTGAAGAGGGACCACAAATTCCCCCAGGAGAAAAAGGGTTGGGAAATTTTCCTTACTGGAAGCTTTCCATTTCCAGCTGTAGTGGGGCCCAGCCATTCTGAAGCTTCCCTCCAGGGTCTTACACACCAATGTAGTTTATAAGTAACTTTCATTTCCTTGTTCCTATTTCTTGCAACCAAATCAATAAAAGGTTTCATTAGAATACTACTTGTTCATTTTAATATTCCCAAATAACCTCATTTGGAAGTCACTTACACCTCTTACTTTAAGAGCCTATACTGATGGTAAAACTATATGATTCAATTAATATGGTGTCACTCAAATACTTAAGTGCCACACTGTTGGTATGTCATAAAAGACACCAGCTGTGCAGACCCTAGTAAATTCAAGTATTTGCTGATGACATAGAAGCCGCCAACAGAACACTGGTCCCCTTACACCTATCCCATTTAATCCCAATTAATCCCAGGAAGCGTCATAGTCTCATGCTACTGGACAAGTTAATGACAGAGAAAAAAGTAGCATACCCTTAAACTCATCCAATTTATAAAAAGTGCCAATAAAAATTGTCATCAATTAGCAAACTGAGTGTGAGAGAGCAGTAATATTGCTTCTCCAGAAAACTTACTACATTTGATAGTTGGATCACATTTCGCCTAGACATAATTATTTCTTGGTGAAAAATTAATTAGCAAAAAAAAAAAAAAACCCTAAATGCGGTCAAGGCAACATTAAAACTCTTATTTAAAATAATATTTTGAGTTAGACATAATTTTTAGAGCTGGAAATCAGTTCAATGGTTAATACATGCTTAATAGAACTTCAGTTGAGAAATTCATTTTTAGGTTCTCTGTGATGTGCTTACAAACATTTTTATGTGATTACATCTAGGTGAAATGTGATCCAACTAAAATGTAGTAAGTTTTCTGGAGAAGCAACATTACTACCCTCTCACACTCAGTTTGCTAACTGATGACAATTTTTATTGGCATTGCCCCTAACTACATTCCAAGGGCTTTGTCAAGGACTTTTGATAAATAGATTGCTACCCCCACGTACAAAAGAGGAAACTGAGATTTAGAGAAATAATATTACTTGCCGAGGGATACAAAGCAAGGGAATTACAGGGCTCATATTCTAATTAAAATGTGTCTAGCTCCAAACCTAGCTTTTCTATTTAATCATGTTACTTCAACTCGATAAAAATGTGTTAAATTAATCCTATTTAAGGAATAAAATAAGTTCTATTTTAATCATTTCTAGAAACTTGTTTGGCTGTCTCAAGCCTTTTTTAAACACAATAAACAGTTTAGGCTTTTTCACTGACTTGAAGAGACCATTAATAAAGATCACTGATACTCTCCAAGGTGTAAAAAGGTGCTGGTCTGAGGCTCTCCAACAAGCTAGAACTTGTTATCCCTTTAAGAAATGGCCTTCAGTCATCACAGTGTCTGCATATCATACATTTGCTAAATAAATAAATGAAAATCCCTCAGGCACCTGAAATTCAGCATCTCCAAAACTAAATTCATTTTCTCTGTTTCCCTTTTCCAAAAATATAACAATAAACTTACCTGCCTTATACTGCCATACATCAATGAATATGATTACCATCCATTCCATTTCCTACAGCAGAACTCTAGAAGTCATCCTTGACTCCTCCTGTTTCCGGTGCCCCACATTCAATGTGTTACTACACTAGATACCTTCCAGATACCGTCTCTCCAGATCTATTTTTCATCTCATTTCTTCCTTGCTCTGTGTCCCTAGGAGCTGGATACATATGGAGGACATCAGGGAGCTTATATTCAGGCCATACAGAGCTGCAGGAATATATTTTAAAAAGAGGGGGAAAAGTGAGGTTGGTGTAATTATGCCTATGGCTCCATCTCTACTAGGATCCTATGAGCTGGATGTAACCTTAGTCATAGGTCACAGAGCTGTCAGCATTTCTGCGGAGTTCTTTCTCACCAGGTCCTTAATAACTTCTCTCTCCTCTTGCTAGTTAAGCCTAGAGGTGGAAATAACTGCCCATTGTATTAATCCTCCTTATAACATACCTACATTCTGCCCTTACCTTTATAAATATTCAACTTTACTAAAACTCAACTCAAAATAATTCATTTGAGTGTGCCCTTTCTTTTCTGTATCCTAACTGTAATCTAATCCTGTTTATTCTAGATATTTCTTGAATCTCTCTACTTCTCAATGACTTTGCCTTAATTTGGAACTTTATCTTTTATTTTCTGGATTTCTGCAATGGCCTCTTGACCAATCTCTAATTCATTTTCCATATTCTAATTAGCGATATCTTCTTTGAAAAAATATCAGGTCACCACATCATGACTTTGTTTAAGACCCTTCAATGACTGACTCTTCACTATACTATGGCTCCAAGCCCTCAGAAAGCCCAACAAGTCCTGTATTACCTGGTCCATGTTCACCTCACTGGATTGACTGTTTGACATTCCCTATCCCCTTGAACTCTGTTTTAGCCACACTGGTTTATAGTTAACCATGCCTCCCTAATGCACTGTGCTTGATCCCCCAACTCCTAACTGGTCTTAGTATGACTTCTCTATCCAGATCAACCTTTCCACTTAAGTTCCATTGGCTAACTACTACTTCCCCTGCAGGACACACTTCAGCTTCATCATCTCTGAGAAACCTTTGCACAGATCTTTTCCCATTCTAGGTTAGTTTTCTTTCTCTGTGTTCCCACGTGTCTCTCTTTGTGATGATACTGATCACAATGCTTGCCCCTACTAGACAACAGTTTCCTTGAAGGCAATAACCAAGTCTATTATCTCTGTATCCATAGCTCCAGGAAAGTACTTGACATAGAATAGGTATTCAATAAAGGTTTGTTGAATTAATTTAGCCCCCTGAACATTCCTCCCAGCAAAATACAAACCTTACAAAACAAACTTTCCTTATATTCTCCTTATCAAGGTGTCTTCGGTACAGAAGTGTTTGTGATATGCATGTTTGCCTGAAATATGAGGTGATATTGATTTGTATGTATATTTATATTTCATGCAGTCACATTATGCCATGCTTTGGTAATAGCTGCATAATTCTCCCACTGGGAGAGCAGTTTCTATAATCGCAGTTGATGATTTCTTTTTATAGACTTTATATTTTATGCACTGCTTTTTATTGTCAGAAATCAAATTAAGAAAGGGAATTTTTCTGAAATGAGGGTTCTGGCCCTGAAAACTATAAATCCAAAGGTAGGAACTTATCTATCCCAATGAAATACCAGGTAAATTACCACAGAGATTACAAACTGCTTGAGAAAATAGTTTTCAATTCACCAAAATAGAGTAGGATGTAAAATCAGAACAAATATGATGTGGAGAGAAAGACTCACAGAACCTAGGATCTTGAACTTTGTGGACTGAATTGCTGAGATACTATATCTATTATGGATACCAGTGTTACACTTAATTTTTTTTCTCTGCTCTTTTTTTTCAAAAGGTAGACTCTACAGCTGTAGAACAAAGGAAGTAAGGTGTGGTGTTTTAGTCTTTATGTATAATAAAATACTACTTGTTAAGAAAAATCTGACACACTTCCATTATCCCTTTTCCATGGAAACCATAAATTTCCCATTTTGTGAGAATGTATCTTCCCACTTGTCAGTTATCTACTGCTGTACAACATACTACACAACTCAGTGGTGGTTTCACTTATTCTGTCACAATTCTGTGGGCTGGGTTCCCCTGGGTGATTCTTTTGCTGGACTCCCCTATGTAGTAAGTGGTCAGCTGGTGGGTCAGTTGGTGCTAGTTAAATTATGACAGCCTCCTCTGAGACAGTTGAGATAACTGGAGCCTCTCCTCATGTCATGCCTCATCCTCCAGCAGGCTACATGCTCCAGTTCACATGGGGATCGCAGAGTTCCAAGAACAGAAAGGGAGGGCAAGCCCCAAAGTGCAAACACTTTCAAGCTTCAGCTTAGACCATGTTTGTTACTTTTTCATTAACCAAAACGAAGCACGTGACCAAATCCAGAGTTGATATGAGAGGAGACAAAGGAAATTTATGGATATTGGAAGACATGAATAAATTGGCAGCCATTGCTACAACATTCAACCGTATCATTCTTGATGTTTCCTTCTATTTGGTGAAGACTCAATTATATATTGCTCTTGGCCCTCTCTACCCCCTTAACTCACTCATTCCCAGGAAAGTAGGAATGATTTGAAAGTAGGAGGGTTTTTTTTTTTGCTTAGAAATTTGTTTGGGAACAAAGCAAGTATATTTTTTTTTTTAAAGATTTTATTTATTTATTTGTCAGAGAGAGAGAGAGCGAGCACAGGCAGACAGAGTGGCAGAGGGAGAAGCAGGCTTCCTGCGGAGCAAGGAGCCCGATGCGGGACTCGATCCCAGGACGCTGGGATCATGACCTGAGCCGAAGGCAGCCGCTTAACCAACTGAGCCACCCAGGCGTCCCAAAAGCAAGTATATTTAGATAGCTCTTCTCTTCTTTCGCATTTGGAGTGGGACTATTTATGGAGAGCATCCATTCTCTCTGCACCCTAAGAGTTGCCCGTGTCTATTGAATTTAGGGGCTTAGTAATAGAAAACCCATTTGGCTACAAATTAAAGTCATATTCTCCAACACCTAAATTTTGCCCATAAAGAAATTTTGGGCCCCTGTCTATATACTCTTCTTATTTCTCAATTTGTTCAAAATCAGTCAAACAGTACCTTACCCCTTCCATCCTAATTAATTCTCTCTAAACACACACACACACACACACACACACACACACACACACGCACACACACACACCAGCATTTGAATGAAAAACTTTAGCCAAAATGGTAGGTCCTTAAACTGAAGAAGAAGAAAAAAGGAATTGGTAAGAGGAGAATTCCTGGGAATGACCATAGAATAATGATTACAGAAACTCTATCATTCAACAGTGGAGAACATGCTGAAGCAAAGTCTTTGAAAAAGACTTCAACTGCAGGTATTAAAATAGTAAAATAAAACTTAAAGAGATCTAGTGCATTACAAAACCCAAATAAAAACAATACACCAGTGCACTGAATCAGGAAGAAGGCCAAAACCAAGGACTCCCAGTGAGAGTAACTAAGATTGTGTTTATCAAAATAATTGGTAACAAAGACTAAAGTAACAAGAGTGGACTCGCAGTACCACATGTAAATAAATGGGAGTGGTAAACTAATGGAAGATATTTTTCCCTTTCTACTTCTATAATCTCTCTCTCTCTCTCTCTCTTTTTTTTTTTTTTGAGAGGGAGGTGTAACAGAGAGAGAGGGAGAGTGAGAAACCAAGCAGGCTCCACACCCAGTGTGGAGCCCAATGTAGGGCTCAATCTCACAACTCTGAGATCATGACCTGAGCTGAAACCAAAGAGTCAGATGTCCCCCGGATGCCCCAGTCTACTTCTATAATCTTAAGTAGTTCATATACTTCAGCATTAATTGAAATAATAACCCTAATTACATATGATAGGTTTCATTCTATAAGTGAGGGAATAGAGATTAAAGGAAGTTAAGAGACTTTCCAAGTATGTTGTAAAAAAATTTAATCTTGCCCAAAAACAGGGGCACCTGGGTGGCTCAGGTCATGATCTCAGGGTCCTGAGATCAAACCCCGCATCAGGCTCTCTGCTCAGCAGGGAGCCTACTCCCCAACCCACTGCCTGCCTCTCTCCATACTTGTGATCTCTGTCTGTCAAATAAATAAATACAATCTTTAAAAAAAAAATGTTGCTCAAAAAGAGGTCTGGCCTTTGTCTTGGCCCACTGGGAAATACAGCATCTGGGCTTGCTTGGGAGCCTTGGGCTAGCCAAATAACAACAGTATGAGTTAAAATGGGGGCTTTGACCCACACCAACCATGTGGTGATTTAGGGTGGGAGTTATAGATCGCACCTGGTGGGGCTTTAGACTAGAGACTGAGATCAACCATGTGAGCAATTAATCCATCTATCATGCCTATGTAATGGAGCTTCCTTAGTTGAGCTTCTTTGGTTGGCAGTATTCCATCCATATACAGTCATACATCACTGCCAGAAGAACTCAATTGCCAAAAACGTAATGATGGAAGCTTCATTTTGGAACACTCCTAGACTTTACTCTAGGCATCTCTTCCTTTGACTGATCTTAATCCCTATAATAAACTGTAACTGTGAGTACAACAACTTTCCATGAGTTGTGTGAGAGTTTTTCTAGCAAACTATCAAACCTGAGGGTAGTTTGAGGAACCCTTCCTTCCACAGTGAACGAAACTTGCAGTATGAATGAGACGTGAGGGCTATCTTATGGAGGACTGTATACTCTCTAACTCTGTAGCTGACCCTAACTCTTACACCAGCATAACCCATGAGCCACTATATGTGGCTCTGCAGTTTGTACACTGAAAACTCTAGAATGCACCATTTCCATAGAGTACACCTATTATCACCAAGTAAGATGGATAAAAAACACTACTCAATAGGCCTTTTAAATAACACATATTCTCACCAGTCTCATTAAAGATTATAAGAATAATGAAACCTCAGTATCAATTGTTTAAGCCATATAACAGCCTTATCAGAAATAGGCTTTAAGCCAAATAAACCCAAGTTTAAACAACCAAAACTTGGTGTGACAAAATCAAATATTGTGGGGTAACTACACAATGACTGACAATTCCTAGAGTTGGGGCATATCTGTGTGTGGTGGTTTTGTTAACCCACACAGAAAGATGTAAAGTCATAACTCAAACAAAGTCATAGCACAGGATCACTACCAGTCCAAGAAGTCATGGTGCAAATAAGTCTACATAAGGGAACTAAACAAAATAAAACAAATGGGCAGTTGTTAAGATTCAGAAGCTTGGAGATTTGCAGGACTTAACAGTAAATAATTAAATATCCTAGTTGTATGATGAGGGGAAAAAACTACTATTCCCAAGATGGAATGATGATCTACTATGAAGTCTATGGCTGGAAATTTCTTGGGGCACCTTGGATTACTTCCTGAGGAAATGTCTGGAATATATCTACTCATTGCACAGCAAAGTTAGTGGAAGCCAATAGGTTACACATAAAGCAAATAAAAAATAAATATTATTGTTTAGTTATTAGTACCTGTAAAATGTTTAAAGTTGGCCCTTGAACAATGTAGAGGTTTGGGGTGCTAACACTCATGCATTTGAAAATATGGTATAACTTTGGACTCCCCAAAAACTTAACTGTTAACAGCCTTACTGATAACATAAACAGTTGACTGATATGTGTTTGTATGTTATATTTATTATATACTGTATTCTTACAATAAAGTAAGCTAGAGAAAAGAAAACATTATTATGAAAATCATAAGGAAGAAAAAATATATTTACAGTACTGTATCGTATTTAAACTTTTCAAACTAGTCAAACGTTGTTAAAGGGTCAACAGTATCTTTCAAAAAAGAACTATAATATTACACAAAGAGGATATCTACTTTAAGTTTCAACTTTAAGAAAAGAGTACAGTTCTCTGCCAAGAGGATTTTAAACACAATTTCTTTTTTTTTTAAGATTTTATTTATTTATTTGACAGACAGAGATCACAAGTAGGCTGGGGGGCTGGGGGGGAGCAGGCTCCCTACTGAGCAGAGAGCCTGATGTGGGGCTCTGAGATCATGACCCAAGCAGAAGGCAGAGGCTTAACCCACTGAGCCACCCAGATGCCCCTTTAAACACAATCTCTAAAGAAAAGACAGTATCTATTGTCTTGTTCTTTGTTGTTTGCCCAACTTCTAGCACAGGGATAGGACATAGCACTCAATAAAGGGTAGTTGGATTTGTTAAATCAATGAAAACAAGTGGGAAACAGTACTGTTTATCTAAGCCCTATTTCCTGAAAGACTCCTCTCTCTCCTACCCTCTACCTTTTATTGACCAACTCCATTTAGGGAAGGGAAAGGGAGGCGAGGGGAGGGGAGGGGAGGGGATAGGAAGGGAAGGGAAGGGAAGGGAAGGAATAAAATAGTAGTAATACTAATATTCCTTCAGCTCTAGAAGTATAATGATTCTGCTTCTCTGTCTTCTATAGTTTATAGTACTAAGTGAAATGGATAGAAAATCTGTAAAATAGACTTTTCAAAATAATTTAGATACTCATTATTTTTATTATAGATGATGATGAAAAGCAGCAATTATGAGATATTGACCTTGACCTTATTCAATGTTAAAATTCAGTATTAGTTGTTCTGACCATACAATAGTCTTACTGGTAATAAGCACAAAGTCAAATACAATCCAGGGCAAGGCAAAGTAAAACTTTGCACCCCATGATCAAGTCTCTTGAGGCAGCTGTGCAAAACTTGACATTTAATTTAAAAAGCATGGAGGCATGATGGAAAAGCATCTCTGTGTGGAGAGTGGAGAGCAGTGGCGCATTTTATTTGACATGGTGGATTTGCTTTCCTTTATTTTCATATTTTAATAAGTTCAACTCATGAAAGCATAATGAAAATAGAAAGATCAGCTATAATCAGGATGCATGGACATTTGGGGATCTTGATTTAAAAAGCAGTTGCTTTACTAAGTCTTTCAACAAAATGTAAATTAAACAGATGAAATTGCCTAAAACATCACTGATTCCCAAGGGAATGTAATCATGCTTAAATGCCAACACTAAATTAATCAGAGGAACAGAATGTGGAGATGAGAAATTTCATTTTAAGCAGCTTCATGTTTCATTAAAGTAAGTGGACATGGCAGGTCAGGTTAAGACTTTGCAAAGAATGATTTGAAAAGCAAAAGGCAAAGGTTTCCATCTCAAAACTATGCAGCCACAAAGCCTATTCAAATAGAACTGAATGTTAATTCATGTGCATTGTATTCTCCATAACCGATAATTTTTCCAAGATACTCCTTTTTTCTGAGTGCAGAATTCTGGAGGAAAATGTATTAATATTTGTGTAACTATGTTGTTTTCTTCAAAAAAGCTTAGTTATAGTTTTATGTACTATACTTAAATTGCATATAAATAGTCATGTTCTACACTAAATGGTCTACAAAAATAAATTGAGCTGCCAATTGAAACATGGCATGTATTTAACTTAGAAAAGGCAAAGAAAGGGATTTGGATGAGATGGTAAATGAACAAAAAATCTGTCAGAATTTATTTGTTCAACAAATGTTTTTTGAAAGCCTGTTCTATACTAGGCCCTGTTGTAGATGCTTGGCATGCACAGTAAACACACACACAGAGATCTTTAGATTTTAAATAGTAAATTCTGTCATATAGAATGTAATAACTGGAATGGAAAAAATATAGATTGGAAGAGAAGATGCATGGTTGAAGGAAAGACACAAGTTGTAGTTTCAAAGAGGATTATTGGGCAGTCTTCACTATATGGGGGATTTGAAAGAGATGAGAGGGTTATCCATAGAGATGTTTGTAGGCTCATTCCAGTTAGAGGGAATAGTCAGTTCAAAGACCCTGAGGCTGAAGCATGCTTTTTTACTTGACTGTGGATCACAAGAATGATCCACATTTAAAAAAAAAAAATGACTTCAACATTTTTGACATAAGCTTCTAAAAGGCAGGAGTTGTCATCAACTGAGATGAAGAGGATTGTGAGTATGAAAAACTTGGGATTGGGGAACATAAGTTCAGTATTGGACATGCTGTGTTTGTAATGACAAGTAGTACTCCAAATGGAGATACAAAGAAATGATTAAATCTATAAGTTTATAATATAAGAGACATCTGGCGTAGAGATATAAATTTGGTAATTCTTTGCATATAGATTATAAAGCCATAACAACAGAGACCTGAGATTAGGACTCACTTATTCAGCCAAGAAATATAGTTTTCCAATTTTTAGTCTCTATCTTTTGCCTTTTTCTCTCCTTTTTAAAGATTTTAATTCCAGTATAGTTAACATAAAACATTATATTAGTTTCAGGTGTACAATATAGTGATTCAACAATTCCATACATTACTTAGTACTCATCACATTAAGTGTATTCTTTAATTCCCATCGGCGATTTCACCGCCCACATCCCCTCTGATGACCATCAGTTTGTTCTATGTAGTAAGAGTCTATTTCTTGATTTTTCTCTCTTTTTATTTTCCTTTGCTCATTTGTTTTGTTTCTTCAATTCCACATATGAATGAAATCATATGGCATTTGTCTTTTTCTGATTGACTTATTTCACTTAGCACTGTACTCTCTACATCCATGCATGTCATTGCAAATGGCAAGATTTCATTCTTTTTGATGGCTGAGTAATATTCCATTGTATATATGTCATATCTTCTTTATCCACTATCTATTGATAGACACTTGGGCTGCTTCCAAAATCTGACTATTGTAAATAATGTTGCTATAAACATAGGAGGGCATGTATCCCTTTGAAGGAAACAACGAACAAAAGCTAAAAGGCAACCTACTGAATGGGAGAAGATATTTGCAAATGACATAACTGATAAAGGGTTAGTATCTAAAACACAGAAATAACTTGTAAAACTCAACACCCAAAAAATAAGAAACCCAATAAAAAATGGGCAGAAGTTATGAGCAGACATTTCTCCAAAGAAGACATACAGATACAGACACATGAAAAGATGCTCATCATCACTGATCATCAAAGAAATACAAATCAAAACTACAATAAGATATCACCTCACACCTACCAGAATGGCTAAAATCAACAACACAAGAAACAAGTGTTGGTAAGGATTTGAGGGAAAGGAACCCTCTTGCACTGTAGGTGGGAATGCAAACTGGTACAGCCACTGTAGAAAACAGTGTGAAGTTTCCTCAAAGAGTTAAAAAATAGAACTAATTATGATCTAGTAATCACACTACTGGTTATTTACTTAAAAAATACAAAAACACTAGCCCTTTCTCTTTTGATCTTTTCTGTCAATATCACATCCTACCTATTAAAGTCAACTAACTCATCCAGCTCAAATGAAATCTCCTCTGAGAAGCTTTCCACTACCATAATATTAACATCTATTCTTGTTTTATTTTCATAGCCCTTTGTTGGGCCCTCTCTTTCCATTTGTATCATAGTCTATCTTATCATATAGCCCTGTATTTCACATCTCCCCCACAACCAACATCTGCCTGACTGAAAGAAGCTCTGGAACAAAGATTTATTTTTAGTCATTGTTATGCTTCTACCTCAATGCCTCTCCTAGAGCCTAACACAGTGCCTAATGTAGTAGGTGTTAATTGAATGTATTAGGTCAAATTGGATTACTAAGTCTTCAAGTTAACATAGAGAATCATGTAAGTGAAGAAAAAGAGAAAAGTCATGTTTTTTATCTAGTTTGTGTGCAGCTTGAACTGGAATTGGAGAATTACAGAAAAGATTCTGTCATATATAAAGGCATTTCTCAAGAGGAGAACAGAAAATTATTTAACACTTAACACTGTATGAAGCACTTTAAAATACATTATTTCATTTTATTTGTTTAACAAACTCATCTTTTTGGTAGAATTAGCCTCATTTTACAAATACGAAGACTGCATAGTAAATAGAATAACAGGAACTTGAGCGCAGACATATCTGACTTAAGAGCTCATCTTCCCTCCACCATCCCACTGCTTTACTTGGGGTTATTAGAGCTCTGAGAATCACAAGAGTCCAAAAATGGCTGGCGACATCTTTAGACTTCTGCCAGTATGAGACTGAAAAGCTGTGCCCTCTATTTTCAAATTAAGAGATCATTCTCCACTGCACCATCCCACCCTCACTACCTACCTTGAAAGCTTCATAGTTTAGGAGGGAAAGGAAAATTAAGCTCAAGAAAGGATGAAAGAGGAAACTCAGAGAGCTGGGCTAGGTCTTAGATTTTTCTGATAATTGACTATGTCCCTCATTCAGTCTTCATGGCCCAGGACAGCACTAGGCCTCATCACCTAAGGCCCAAAATTCCAGTCTGAGAAATATTATATTAGATTGTTTATGACCAGTAAAGGAAGTCAGTCTAGTCTTAACATCTGCCTGTACCAAACCATCTAGCTAGAGGCAACATGCACGGTGAATCAAGAAAAAGACCTACGGGGGTGCCTGGGTGGCTCAGTGGGTTAAAGCCTCTGCCTTCGGCTCAGCTCATGATCCCAGGGTTCTGGGATCGAGCCCCGCATCGGGCTCTCTGCTCAGCAGGGAGCCGGCTTTCTCCTCTCTCTCTGTCTGCCTCTCTGCCTACTTGTGATCTCTGTCTGTCAAATAAATAAATAAAATCTTTAAAAAAAAAAAAAGAAAAAGAAAAAGTCCTACGGTCAAATAACCTGGGTTGGAATCCCAGCCCTACCATTTATAGTTGTAGAGCCTCAAAGAAATCATTTAATTTCTCTGACCCTAATTTTTGCATCAAGTAAAAGAGGGCAGTAATACCTGCCCTGCCTATCTCATAGGACTGTTAGGAGAATAGAAGAGATAATGTAAGGACCAGGTTCTTCAGAATCTAGACATATTATTCTACCTTTATCTCTCTATTTAGGTTTATGATGACTATTTCTGCAGTCTGGTTTGCACAAGTTCTCTGTACAGTGTGTAAGAGACATGAAGAAGGATCTGGGTTTGTGATCAAGGCATCTAGAGATCTAAGACCGAGGAATGACGCAGAAATGAATAATAGGTTTAATAGGAACGTTCCTTTAAGCACAGAATGATTTGATGGTCTTCAAATAGATGGAACCAAATCCCTAAAACAAATAAAACACAAAGGACATCTACATAGGGTAGGTTACAAAAAATGCCACAATTATTTGCAACTTCTCCCATCAAGGGTAGAACATATTTCTCCACCCTTTAATCTGTCTAGACTGGTGATTTGCTTTGGGTGATAGCAGCATACAGTGATCCTGACATGATGCAGGTTCTGAGTCTGAGCCACAAAAGGCTTTGCCCACTTCTACCTGCTCCTTTGGATTCTTGCCAAAGTCATCTAGGCTTGTCTGATGGATGATCAGAGACCACATGTAACTAACACAAGCTATCCCACTAAGCCGTCTTGGACCAGTGAGCCCCAGCCAAGCCTGATGACCATATATGCATAAAAGAATTCAGCCAAAATCAACAAAATCTGGCCCCATTCAACCATTTCCAGACCAAATTGCTAAACCACAGAATCATGAGTTAAATAGTTATTTGTAAGTTACTAATTTGGGGAGTGACTTATTACATAGAAAATGATAACTGTTCTGACAACTGAGCTTATAGGAATGGGAACTTGCAGCTGCATCTGGGTTGTTCCCATACCTACCATGTCTGTTTTTGGAAAGTTTCTATTTGCTCATCATGAAAGTTAGCTGGAGATGGACAAAGGAGTAGAACTCTCCTTTGCCTCTAAACAAGTAACAGTTGAGTTGGTAGCTTCAGAATGTGAGCAAAATTGGAAGGTCCATTTTACCTGGTCTCAAATTTATCTCTAAGAAGGAAAAGAAATGAACTAGTGGGATAAGCAATAGGAAAATGAGCAGTATACTCTGAGCTGAAAGCCTTCAACTTCCTGTAAAGAAATCCAGTAATTCAGACTTCAATGGCTCACTTTGTTCACTTGGATGGGTATTCAGCACAAACACTAATTTCAAAATGTAATGAGGCAGAGCCCATTTTCTTCCTATCCAGTAGAAAGTGAAATTGCAATCCACCTTCATTATAAATCAAAATGCCTTTCTTACCTTACTTGTTAATAACAAATACGTATTTCCCATTTCACCCCCATCGTTTAGGGAAGTCACACATTAAGGGACTTACTTCATACAATATTCTGCTTTGCTCAAATTTATTTTCAAGACTTTTCCCAGAGGTCACTGAACCTCTGGTCGAAATAGTTTTTGTGGGGTTTTTAGATTTTGTGTTTATTTATTTGATAGAGAGAGTACAAGCAGGGTTAGGTGCAGAAGAAGAGGGAAAGGGACAGGCAAACTCCACTCTGAGCACAGAGCCTGATGCGGGGTCTCAAACCCAGGACCCCAAGATCACAACCCGAGGCAGTCAGACACTTAACCAACTAAGCCACCCAGGCACCCTTAAATAGGCTTTTTATAAGTTAGGAAGTCTAGATTTTTAACAAACAATCTAGAAATCTGATCCTTAAAGTATCACACAAATCCATTATAATTTTTAAAATACAACATTCATTCAAAAAAATGTATTCTTCACTTTTATTTTCCATCAACTCTGACACTAGTAATGGTATTCATTTGGTGGCAGTAAAAGAGTAGAAAAGAAAATCAAAATAGCTACTGAAAATACAGGTAAGATAGTGTCATCTTACTTCCAAAGTTTACAGACATGTTGACTTTGTTCTGTTGGTTGATCTTAAAGCTTAACATAATTCATCCGTCTTCTACCCAGAATTTATTAGAAGGAACATCCTTATTATCACCTATTCATCCCCACTGCCAGGGATTTTCATGGAATTCAGAAAAAATCAAACCATTTCCTTACCAGAAAATTATATGGAGTCCACAAAGCTCCAAGAGGTGTCATGTGAAATACATAAGTAGTTGAAGATATTGCCTCTATCCTCGAAAAGCTGAGAATCCTGTTATGGAGATAATACTAGCACACATGAAAACTTTGATAGACTAACTAAATGCCAAACTGAAAAGGGAAGTGCCATTACGAGGAGAAATTTTATTTATTAATCTCCTTCTACTTGGTGTATGTTGCAAATACTATCTCATCTCATCCTGCCAAGAAAAAGGAAAGTATTTTAACTATTTAATAATGGGAAAGTTGAGAGGGAGAAAAGCAAGTGAATTTCTCCAGGCAGTAGAACCAGAATTCATCCAATTTTGACTGACTGAAGATCCTATGCATTTCCTTCTATATTCCATTGTCTGTCAGAAGGTTAGAGTAGAAAGGAAGCTGCTGCATGCCTCTTCAAGCCTCCCCTAACACTACCTTTATGCTTCTTTATTTATGATAGTTACTAATAAGGAAGCAGTTGGTATACTGAATTCAGAATAAGCTTTGTGTCAGAAAGATCTGATTTCAAAACCTCTACTCTGCCTCTGGTTAGCTGAAATGATGTAGGCATGTCACCTAACATCTAATAACAGCATTGATATGAGGAATAAATAAAATACATTCAGGGCACCTAGGTGGCTCAGTCGGTTAAGTGCCTACCTTTAGCTCAGATCATGATCTCAAGGTCCTGAGATGAAACCCCACATCAAGCTCCTTGCTCAGCGGGGAGTCCATTTCTCCCTCTCCCTCTGCCTGCTGCTCCCTGTGCTTGTGCTCTCTTTCTCTCTCAAATAAAAAAATAAAATCTTTAAAAAATAAAAAATAAAATTCACTCATGCATTCAACAAATACTGATTATCTACCATGTTCCAAGCATTATTCTGGATTTTGTGCAGGCAGTGAATAAAAGAGACCAAAATCACTGTTATCTTAGGGCTTATATTGTCAGTAAAGGAGACAGGTAAGTTAAAAAGATGGTATAAATGTAAACAGTGGTAAAATCTATAAAGGAAAATGAAGCAATGTAAGGGGTAAAGGGTATAATGGGTACCTTCATTAAGCATGTAATGGGCATGATTCAGTGAGGTAAATAATGTAGAAGCTAATACAAACACATGCCTGTCTGGTGGAGACTATGAGGGGGGCGGAGCCACACATAGCCACCATCAGGTGGCTGTAACACCACCTGATGACCTTGCCTGAGAGCTATATACAAGTACCTGAGATAACAGAGGGGGCAGGAATCAATTCTGCCAGGAAGAGAGAAGGTGAAGGCTTTTGGTGATAATAAAAGGAAGAATTCAGTAAAAGGAAGGACAAAAGTAGCTACCACTTTGTGCCAGGCATTTTAAAGACATTGTCCTATTTATCATCTCAGTATCTTAGAAGAATAGACATTACTATCCCCATTTAACGTGTGAAGAGACTGAGACTCAGAAGGTTAGGTATCTTGCCGGTCATCCCACAGCCTAAAAATTAATATTCAAACCCAAGTGTTTGAAGCAAAGCCCTTGATTATTCAAGACCACTTGGTGTGTCCTCCATAAATCAGTAGGTAAACATCCAGAAAATTTTGTGTTGGAAGAGCTGCCCTCACAATTAGTCAATTTCTATAAAAGCTCCAGTAATCTCATGTCTTGCTTTCCAGAGAATTCTGTTATTCTTCTCACTCACTAGAGCCATGACACTCTCCAATCTTTTCCCAATAACTTTCCCACAACCTTCTAGATAAGCAGAGGGCTTTCAAATCCAGTGTTTTCACACCATTTAGAGTATTGGGTTTTTATGGTAACTCTGTGAAGTAGGCTGGAATATGCGTCATACCCATTTAAAAAATAAGATAAATTCACGCAGTTTAAGTAATTGTCTGATAACCCACAGCTTGTAGGTGGGTTCACAAAGCTTTAAATATAATCTAAATAGGAAGTGCCTGGGTGGCTCAGTGGGTTAAGCCTCTGCCTTCGGCTCAGGTCATGATCTCAGGGTCCTGGGATCAAGCCCCGAGTCGGGCTCTCTAGAGCTCAGCAGGGAGCCTGCTTCCCCCTCTCTCTCTGCCTGCCTCTCTGCCTGCTTGTGATATCTCTCTCTGTCAAATAAATAAATAAAATCTTTAAAAAAATAAAATAAAATAAATATAATCTTTGATTCTACATCAATTGCCCTTTCAACTATACTCTATCCACATAAGGGGAAAAAAGGAGGCCAATTTCAGGTAAAGGCAATTCCTGATGCTCCCCTTTATCTAAAGAGGAAAAAAAGAAAAACCAATACAAAAAAAGAAATGGGACAGAGAAGGAAAGGACTATGCTGAGACCTCTCTTTACTTAATATTCTCCCCAGATCTTTCTGCTTGTTTCTCCAGAACCACTTCTCTCATCACATCTAATAGGCATAGACTCGTCCCAATAGCCTGAAGTTAAGGGAGGAAGGGAAGGCAGGGAGTCTATCCAAACTAGAAGGCAAGAGTTAAGTCAAAATCTTGGTCTGTGAAAATCTTGGTATATATAGTTCAGTTACTCCATACTAGACATTGTGCTGGGCTCTCTGGGAACAAAGATAAGATACAGAGAAAGTCTCTGTCCCTGAGCAGATAACAGCATCGGAAGAAGAATAAAAAGCCCTTTGCCAGCAATAATGCAAGTAAGAATGAAACAAGGGCTCTAAGAAGATATAGTCCAACATATTCCAGCATGCAAAGCCTGATACCACTCGTTCTGTGAAATAGACCAGAGAAAGCCTGATCCCTGGCAAAGAATTTAACCTGATATGAACACCCACTCAGTACATATTAGTGGTTAAAATTCTAGTTGGCAGTGGGGTGAGGGGGATAAGAGAGGAATGAGTAGGCACAGTACAGAAGATGTTTAGGGCAGTGAAACTATTCTCTATAATACTATAATAGAAATATATGTCATAAATTTATCCAAATCTATAGAATGTATAATACCCTACTATAATTCAAGAATGAACCCTACCATAAACTATGGATTTGGGGTGACAACCACATGTCATTGTAGTTCATTAATTATAACAAATGTACCCCACTGGTGGTGAATATTATAATGGAGGAGGTGATGGATTTTTGAAGACAGAAGGTATACAGGAAATCTCTGTACCTTCTGCTCAATTTTGCTGTGAATCTAGAAGTGCTCTAAAAAATAAAGTCTGAAAAAAAAAGTCTGTGGGACTCCAACTCTGCCTCTTTATAATTCTGTGAACATGAGCAAGTCACTTTCGCTCTTCTTGTCTCAATTTTTCACTCATAAATGGGTATAAAAATACACACTTTGTAAGATGTTCAGAGACTAAATAAAAATCATTGAACACTACATCTGAAACTAATTATGTACTATATCTTGGCTAATTGAATTTAAATAAAATTAAAAATAAATAAATAAAAGTAAATGACATCATATTTCAGTTAAGTGCTTTAGCAGGGTGTCAACCCCTCAGTAAGAGAGCCCCTTCTTTTTAAGATCATTCATACAATACTGAAGAATTGAAGAGAATGGTACAAAGAACTGAAGGCTGAAACATTAATTCACACGGAAACTGAAGACTAAACAAGATGCCAATTGCTTCCCAAATAGCTCTGTACAGCGATGCATGAGAGCTATAAAGGCAGTGTTTACAAAAACTGAACTCACTAGCTCTCCTTCCAAAACTGCACTTCACCTCCTACAGGCCGTATGATGGTGAATAACATCACACTCTTCAGTGACCTAAACCAGGAAGCCAGAAGTCAACTCAGATTCTGTTCTCTCCTTACCTCTCAATCACTAAGTCCTGTAGGATCTACCCACTTCATATCTTTCCCTCCTCTCAGCTCAGTCAATGAAAATGTGTCATTACTGTCTATGCCGGTTTCATTCTCCATCATTTCTCCTGTCGACTAAGGCTGTGGTGGCCTATCTAGTCAACCTGACTTTCCCCAGGCCTCAGCCCCTCAAATATAATTTCCACATCAAAGCCAGAGTAATCTTTCTAAGGCATTGAATCTGACCATTTGCCCACCCTTTTAAAAACATTTCAACTACTCACATTTTCTAGGATAAAATTCGACCTATTTACAGTGCTTTCTGTTATGGGGACCCTCCTCTCTCTCCCTCCACACAGCACAACCCTGGTGCACTCCTGATTGGTCCCCAGGCCCACCAGGCTATTCCATGCATTCGTGAACATTTGCTCATGCCATTTCCTCCACATTTCCCAAAAGGTAATTTGAGGAATACCGGCCCCTAAGATGCTCTATGAAGTGGCCTTTAGTCAAACAAGTTTTAGAAAAACTTCATACCGTTTTGTTTTTCTCCTGGAGACCCTTTAGCTTCTGAGATGTCCTAAATCAGGACATCTATTCAATGTTGTTTAACTCTTTATATTAAGGTAGTTGATAGTAGAAATCTTTTTTCAAATAGAATTTCCTGGCACTTACATCTCCCAAAAGTAGCATTTTGTAAAATACCTCTTGGAAACTCCATTCCCATACATGAATTGTTGTATGTATATTAGTCAATCCATCTTGTTGGTTTCTGAGCCTGATAAATATTTAGTACTTCTTTTTTTTCAGGAAATAATAGTGGATCTTTGGTTCTAATTGTATTAATTCTACCTGTCATATAATTAAATGGATTTTGTAAAATCCAAGAAAAAGCATATCAGATTTGAGTCTTGCTAACCATAACAGTATGTTCTTAAGATTGATGCATTAATAATTCTTTATATCAGAGAAGCAGTGAAATGTGGAGAAATATTCATTGCTAAGTATGAGCTCAAATTCTTTTGCTCCAAATTGAGAATTTACCTACTGTGTCATTTGTTTGAAATAATAACCCCATTAACTTCAATAAAACATTCAAGCCCAAATCAAATTAGTTATTACCTGCTGCTGTTCTTTCCACCAACCATTTTATCTTTCCTTTGAAGAGTGGTCAGGGCTATAAGTGATATTGCTAACATTAGCAAAACTTGGAGAAGCCGAACGCTGAACGTTATAACTGAATTTGTGTCCAAAACAAAATTGAAATATTGAGCCTCTCCAATTCAGCCTAGTTTGCATAGTCAGCATATCTTATTGTGGTTGTGACTCAGAAAGAGCAAATGGAGAACAAAGATGACACTCCTCAGTGTGGAATGAGGCAATAAAAACCCTACCATATTATCTCAAGGTTTAAATAAGAAAACACATGAAACATCTAGCATAGTACCCCTAACGTACCATGACATAGTAGACAGTCAATAAATATTAGCTTTCTTCCCCCTTTCCTCTCTAATCTACCTACAATTCCCATTGATAATTGCCCAGATCTTCATTCTGTTACCATCGACATCTTTATCTTTGTCCAAAAATATACTATTTTGCTCAAGATCATAAACCAGGGAATGGCTAACTATATTACACAGACCAAATCTGGATGACCACTCTGTTTTTGTAAATAAAGCTTCATTTGGGCACAGGCATACCCTCTTGTCTACATCTGTGACTGGTTTCACACCACAGTATCAGATTTGAGCAGTTGTGACACATAGGTATTAGTTGTCTGTTGCTGCTATAACAAAGTCACCAAAAATTTAGTGGCATAAAACAACACATTTATTATCTTATAATCCCATCATTCAGAAACCCCGCACAGGTCTGCCTGGACAGAAATCAAGGTATTGACAAGGCTATATTCCTTTTTGGAACCTCTAGAGGACACTCAGTTTCCTTGTTTTCTCCAACTTGTAGAGGCTGCCTGCACTCATTAACTCATGGCACCCCTCCACCATCTTCAAAGGCAGAAGAGCAGACTGAAGCCTTCTCACATCTCACATAGTATCACTCTGATCTCTTCTGCCTCTCTCTTCCACTTTAAGGACCCTTGTGATTACACTGGCCCCACCCAGACAATGTAGGATAACCTCCCTACTGTAAACTCAGCTGACTGGCAATTTTAATTCTATCTGCAAACTTAACTTCACCTTGCCATATAACCATAAAGTATTCCCAGGTTCCTGGGATTAGGGGTAGACATCTTTGGAGGGCCACTATTCTTTTTACATTAGCATATAATCCACAAAGACTAAAATATTTACTATCAGCCCTTTACATAAAAAGTTTTCCAGCCCCTGTCCTGAACTTTTACTTATGCTTATGAACCCAAATAAGCATATATAAACCATATAGAATTTCTGGGATACCTACTTAACACAACATAATTTGCTATTGTAAGAATAAGAATACTTTTTATAACTATGTGTTAACCAAGTACCTGAAATAAAATGATCAAAGTTCCTGACCCCACTGGCAGTTAATATAGTTAGCATAAAAGTTAGCAGTGAAGCCTTGGAGTGGGACAAACCTGTATTTGAACTCCTGCTAGCTAGATGACCTTTTATAAATTAATCTCTTTGTACTTGAGTTTCTTTATCTGTTCAAATACTGCCCACTGCCTATGGTTGCTGTGAAGATTAAATACATGTAATGTGCTTAGTATAGTCTCTGTCACATAGCAAATTCTCAATCTTAGTTGTCAGTGTAAGAAAGAGGTTCCAAGTAGAATTAGGGAAATTGCTCTGTTCTTCACCTTAAAGAGGTATTTTAAGAGACGACTCCGCAAGATCCAAGATCATGGCTAAATTGTTTTCTTAAACCTGCCATCCTTAACTCCCTGCTGAAGGAGTTATGGCAACAACCAGTTCTTCCTCTTCCATGCTGCCTCAAGTCCAGGCAGTAGCTGACTTCACCACTCCACCAGTACTTACTTACAATTAAAAGGACATTTGTATCACTTGCATGGACTGACTAACAAGTAAGGAACTGAGGCCTTGGGGCGACAGCCTTCCAGTATTTAGACATTCTAAACTGAAGCCACCGGAGAGCACAGGTCAAGACCTAGAAACTTACATTTAGATCCAGAGGCAAGAGGAGTCCTTGCTCTGGGCCCAAGGGTTAGAAGGCCCCATGTATCACAAAAAAAAAAAAAAACTAAGTCTTGTTTTAATTCTGCAAGAAAGATTTTTCTTTAAATTTTAGTAATCTATTATACTAACACAAAAATTGTAAAAGAGGGTCATACAAACAAAATCCCTTCTCCCTAACCCAAACCAAGACCAGATGTGGGATTGAGAGTGTATACAGAAGGTAGAGAAAATTGCCACCTCTTGTCTGGGAAACCAAATAAAGAGCATCTGCTTTTGTTTAAATTTGGCCACCCCAAATTGACCCAAAGTGCACAGCTAGGCAGGCCAGACCGCCCTCATTACTGCTCTCTTCCATCCTTTCCACTTAGATGGTGTACTTTGGGGAAGTGCATTTAACAGCTTACTATTCCTCAGCTGGAAAAATGATGTGTTGAGGAGAAACTGCCCCCCTCAGACCCTAAAATTGTTCTCCATCCTGGGTCCAGTCTAACCCATCACTGCCCAAGAAACTTGATCTCTGGCCCAGACCCCCTTTCTGCCTTCTCCAGATTTCTGAGGCTTAGGAGGGACAGGACTGACCCAGGGCAGAATTTTCATCTCATGAACATTATATAGGCCAAGACTATAGGGCCCTTAGTGGAAACACAGGCCAGGCTGTGGGCATAACTAGATTCTTAACTTTTAAGTATTTAGACATATGGTATATGCCTCCATTTATACCCTTGCCCTGAACATTGCAAATATTAGGGATGGTCTGTTCACATGTCCCCTTCCTATTGGAGCACTCACCTCTGAGTTCCCTTTCTTTGCTGCACTACTAGGGAAGGACTGTGGACCACCAATAAGCAGTGACTGTGAGATCATGAAGGCTTTCCAAGGCCGACATGAGCCAGCTTTGCTGACATATACCTCATCACCAACATCCTAATGCTTAATAGGAATCCATCTCCTCTTAATCAGATGACAGATTAGGGTTGTTACCTTTGCTTTTAGCAAACCTCTAAAAGGAAGTATGTATTCACATTATCTGAAGAAGAGAGAATAAATCAAATAATAAGAGCAAAATCTAATTTGATATAGGCATACCACAAACATCTGCTGAAAGATACAACTGAATTTCTATTACCAAAAACCATATCACTCTCTTCCTGAATCCAGAAGCCAGTTTTAAAAAGAAGTACCAAAGGTATACATATACCAAGCATAGAAACAAATGTTTATCCATATATTGAAGGTCGGCGGTGGGGGGAAAAGGGAACAAAAATCAATATGTTTAAAATAAAAAGCTACCTTGCACTTTTAGGTATGTCTTGAGCTATCAGTGAATTAATTGCTTGATCAATGCAGCAAGAGTCAGGCAGCTTAACTGAAGAAAATCAGTCCTTAAGAAGCTTGTCTCTGTAAAAGGATCCTACTGACAGAAGGTTAACAACCCTTCCAGCTGCAGCTGCCTCAGTAGGTTCAGGAAGGAGAGCAGAGTAGAACCACACACATGAGTAGGTCACAGAAACTGACATCCAGGAGATTCCAGACAGAGATTAAAAGAGCTCACTCCTTGGTCCTATTTGTGTGTCTGCCAACAAAGATGGAGCACTTTTAGGAAGGGATGGAATTTCATATGTATTTTTCAAAATAGTTTCACACTACTGAGATGCATTTAATAGCCCTATTGGAAAGTTCTAATTTTTTTATTTTAAATTCAGTTAGTCAACATCATGAGTTTCAGATGTAGTATTCAATAATTAATCAGTTGCATATAACACCCAGTGCTCAGCACATCATGTGCCCTCTTCAATGCCCATCACCCAATTATCCCATCCCCCCACCCACCTCCCCTCCAGCAACCTTGTTTCCTATAATTAAGAGTCTCTCATGGTGCCCTATTAGAAAGTTTTTTAAAAATTATTTTGAATTACTCCATCTATTTTGCTTTGGTTTCATTCGATTCAGCAAATGCCTTTTTGAGTACCAACCAAGTGGCTAGTTAAGGTGCTGAATGTTGTGGTTTCAAACATGAAAAACATAAGCCCCTGGCTGCAAGGAATTCACAGTCAAACAGGAAGTGAAACAGACAAGTTCACTAGTAATTAGAGAAAAAAGGCTACTATACCCTAAAGTAAGGTCACCTGACCTAGTCTGGGTTGTTGTCATATGAATAGAAACCAATTCAGGACTGAGTTCAATATTTTTTGTGTGGCAAACTTCCCAACCTCACATCCACAGATTTTATCAGAAAGAGACAGAATAAAAATTTAATCAGATCCAGCAAATCCAAGATGGCACCATCCTCCCTCTCCCTTAAAATACCAAGGAGAATGTCCATTAGCCACAAGTAAGGAGGCACAGGAAGAGCCAAGAGAGTCTCAGTCCAGTAACTAGAGAGTCTATATTTCATAAGATCAAGGACAAAATACAGAAGAAATAGACTTTCTTCAGTATGGGATTGTACTACATAATCTCTGGGGAAAAAATAAGGTTTATATTATAAGGGTCAGCTTACTTCAAGATGATATGGTAAAGAGAATTAGGTCAAGGTTTTCAATGGTTGAAAGTCTAAGGGGGACCTATATTACCCTTATTCAGGAGACCAGATCTCACCTCTTCTGGATTCCTTTCTGGATCACAAGAAATAATATACATCCAGCTAGAGTCTGTATTGCTCAAATTTGTAAGCCACAAGAAAATACAATTCTGCAAGATCCAAGGTATTACACCTTATCCTTTGTATGGGATAAGCAGAGTTTTCTGAGTGAGGAGGATAGGGTTACAAGCCTGAAAAATTTGAGAAACCACTTCATAAGTAAAAGATCCCCAGAGACTAGAGTTCAAGGGTATCCAGTGGGAACATGCTCACCAAGGCTCACATCCAATAAAGGAATGACTTTATTATCTGGAATTTCAGACTTAATTTTCCCTTCACTGTGATGCATTTTGAGATCTACTTAATTCTTTACTAAGAAAACTTACACATGTGCCTTAAACTCCAGTGTGCATGAGATGATGAAGGTAAATAAAGCAAGTTGGACTGTGAAGGAAATGGAGCCCAAACCTCCCATTGTCTTAAAACATTGGTGGAGCAGAAGCTTGAGGGGTATTAAGCTTTTTGGTTAAATTAGGAACAGGTATCATTTGAGTTAACCACAGGAGCAAAGAGACCTGAGTAGAATGGAAAAAATCCTCAAGATGCCCAAAGCAGAAAGACATGAAGTTAAAAAGTGAGGAAGTCTTGACTTATCAATGCTACATTTAGATTTATGCAGAAGTATAAATTTAATAAACACTAACAAAAATCATTTTTCACAGTCCAGTTACTCAAAGTTACTGGATCCTACACTGACAAGATAGCCTATGTTGTGATGAGCAGCAGATATTGTATATAAGTGCTGAATCACTATATTCTATACCTGAAACTAATATTATACTGTATGTTAAGTGGAATTCAAATAAAAACTTAAAAGAAAGATAACTCTATCCACAAACACCCTGGGTTTGATCTCACTAAATCAGGTCATAATCAGAAACAAACTGGGGGCTGGCCAGTTATCTGACTATATTTGTTGAACACCTTTAAGACTCAGTCCATACATCACTATCTTATGAGATCTTCCCATTTCATCCCAAGCTAGGATCTGTAGGCCAGTATGTCTGTTCCCAAATCATTGTAAAAAATTCTCAATTAGAAAATACTTCACATTGCTCTGATACTATTTTTGGTCTGCTCTGGACTCAGGGCTTTGTTCTCCTTCAGGAAATGATCTTGCTCTTCTTATATCACCAGCATAATGGTTAATGAATCTTCTGAGGACCTTGAGTGGTCTTCAAGAGGTTACCACAGGTAACAAGAACCACAGTCCCTTTTGTTCACAGTCCCTTTTCTGACTATAACAACATTCCACAGGGATGCTGCTAGTCCTTGTTACTTCCCAGGATCCACAGCTAGTCCCAAACAAGACCCCTCACACCTAATCCACATAGTTAGTATCTGCTGTCCACCCCCAGCGGGGATGTACCTAAGTTGACTGATCCATTTTTAGCATTTGGCAGCTCCTCTAGCATCTCAGCTCAGAGAGCTTAAACTCTGAGCTCCTTGAGAACAAAGATTTGCTTTTTATTTCTCCATCCCTAGACTCTAACAAATGGTGGGCATTTAATAAATATTTGTTGGCTGAACAGCCCACTTGCTGATGTTCTCACTTACTTTTAGTTACAGTTCTATATTTCTATGTAACATACTACTTCAGAAAGACAAACTAACATGCCTGTGCAGGCAGTAAGTTGCACCCCAAGAATAAAATCTGGTGTCTATGTGAGCCAGAGACCACGCTCCTACAGTCGTGCCACATTGCTCTTCATACTATACTTACATTAACCCAATCCTTTCATATTTCAGCACAAAGGAATAAATGAAAAGTTGGAATTTCAGGTAAAAGACAGTTAATGAGGAAGAAACACTTGGTCACAAGGACTTTCCCTGGAACTTCTCCCATAAGAGCAAGCTTACTACATTCCAGGGTAAGCCAACTCTATTCAGCCAATAGTTATTCTGATAAGTACTCTGTTTATCAATCTGCTTAACACTCATAAAAGAGAGACTGGTTCTAGTACTCCTATTTTATGGATCTGGAAACTAAAGTTAAGAGAGGTAGATTGTCAAAGGCACAGGCTTTGACCATTGATAGAACTGTGACTGAAAACAAGGTCTCTCTGGCTCTTAAAGTACATACATAATTCACTTCTCTGGAATAAGTACAAAGTTTCATGTTATTATGATCTACTCCAAGGATCAGTGAGAATCAATCATTAGATGAACAGATAATTTTCAATTGGGAGGAATGACAAATACACATTTAAAAGATTTAAAGTGCTAGATCTGTCCTAACTAGTAAAATGTCAATGAACTCACTAAACACAGTAACAAATGAACTACTTGGAGTTTAAAAGGTGTCCCAGGGGAGTGCCTGGGTGGCTCAGTGGGTTAAGCCTCTGCCTTCAGCTCCGGTCATGATCTCAGGGTCCTGGGATCGAATCCCGCATCGGGCTCTCTGCTCAGCAGGGAGTCTGCTTCCTCCCCACCCCTCTCTGCCTACTTGTGATCTCTCTCTCTCTGTCAAATAAACAAATAAAACCTTTAAAAAAAAAAAAGTTGTCCCAGGTCGGGGGGGGGGGGGGGTGAGGGCTACAAAATGAGATTTGCATTTCAAAAATATTACTCTAAAAGCTGCATGGAAAATGACTTAGAAAGGGGCAAGAATGAATATATGTAGTGCAGGTGGAAAGCCATTGCCATAATCCCAGCAAGAGTTGGCAACACCCTGAACAAGGGCATTAAGGTTGGGCTTGATATTTCAGCCTCTATTAATAGTCCATCCCTGCCCTAACGTAGAAAATGTCTGGAAGAAGACACTATGTACAAACAAATGTTTTCTCTTTCCAATATTGTCTTGAAAAAAAAATATCTGAAAGAACAGATCATTCAAGGCTGTTGCATTTGGGTATGTTCTGGACTCTAGTTAGAGAAGCTCCAAATCATCAATCCATGGCAGCACAGAAACACTAAGAAAACTTTCTGGGGAGGTCTTAACAGATCAGTGGAAGACAAGCAGGAGTTATCTGTCGCACAAATATGCTACACGGAGAGCTAAATCTGAGAAACATGAAAAAGACTGTAGACATTGTGATATTTAAAAAAATAGCAGCCCCTTGACAATAATATGTGTGAGAACAAATTTAATAGACCATACACCTAGGAACAATTCAGTCATTGAGAATGAACCTGGACAAGTGAAAACAAATAAATTTAATGAGCAGAAGTAAAAATAATGTACTTCTAGTTATGTTTTTCAATTAATAGCTAAAGAGCTGTAGCCATTAGTCACATTCATCTTACACCAAGCGTTTTCTCCATAAAATACTGTAAGAATAGTTTAGAGGAATTCCAATCTTAAGTTTATTTTAAGTTGAACTTGAGAATTTACTAAGAGCCCACTGCGAGCTCAGAAATGTGGATGCAAATATGAATAAAATGTGGTTCTGACCCTCCAAGCACTCACAATGTAAAGAGAAATTAGGAATATAAGCTGTTGATTATGATAAAAGCAGCTATAATTTTTTCAAGCAGCTAACATATGTCAGACAATGTGCCAGGTGCATCTGTATATTATTAACTTATTCTATCCTTAAGCTTCTCAGAGAGGCAGATATAATTATTCCTGGGGTGCCTGGGTGGTTCAGTGGGTTAAGCCTCTGCCTTCGGCTCAGGTCATGATCTCAGGGTCCTGGGATCGAGCCCCACATCGAGTTCTCTGCTCGGCAGGGAGCCTGCTTCCCCCTCTCTCTCTGCCTGCCTCTCTGCCTACTTGTGATTTCTCTCTCTGTGTGTGTCAAAGTAAATAAATAAAATCTTTAAAAATAATAATTATTATTATTATTCCCATTTTTATGATTGAGAAAGTTTAGACTCAAAGAGGTTATATAGATTTCCCAACATCATACACTCAGATGACCAGGAAGTCTCCCTTACCATGAGGCTCATATTTTTCCCATCCCATCACATGGTCTTTCCAGAGGAATAGACTAGGGAGTGAAAGAGACTACAGGAGCAAGTGATATCCTGAGAAGTCTGGGACACCAGTTATGTTAGCAAAAAAAAAAAAAAAAAATTCAAGCTAGGTCCTACTGAGAATTGTTGCCACGTGGTCAAAAACTGAAAGAAGATGAGGCAGAGTCATGGTGTAAGGACTGCCAAAAATCAAAACTAAAGGTCGAATTCTGCTCCAAGCAATCCTAGCACCAAGACTGATGAACAAAGCAAAAAGGGTAAGGAAGTATCAGCAGATAGTTTATCTTGCAGCAGCAAGATAAACCACTGAACGTCTTCTATACATAGATTCCTTACTTGAAAAATGGAAGCACCACCTCCTAATGGGATTATTGTGGGATTCAACCAAATTAATGAATGTAAATAATCATCACAGTAAAGTTCTGTATAAACAGTAAAAACGATTTATTTTCATGAAGCACTTTGTGGTAAACAGTATTCTAAAGGTGCCCCTACATTCCCATTCCCTGGTTATTCAAGCAAACACTAATTGAGGGACTACTATGAAGAGCTTTTGTGGATGTAATTAAGCATACTAATCAGACAACTTTAAGATAAAAACGTTATCTTGATTATCCAGGAGGACCCAATGTAATCACATGGGCCCTTAAAAGGAGAAAAGAAATTAGAGAGATGCCATGGAAGAAGGAAGGAGAGATGAGGAAGAAGAGAGGGTCAAAGTATGAGAAATGCTGGGCCTACCATTGCCAGCTTTGAAGATGGAAGAAGTGAGCCACAAGCCAAAGAATACAGGCAGTCTCTAAAGTGCTGAACCCCTGGCCAGCAGACAGCAAGGAAATGGGGACTTCACTCCTACAACTGCACAGAACGGATTCTACCAGCACTCTGAATGAGTTTGGAAGCAGATTCATCTTCAGAGCCTCCGCAAAGGAATAAGTCATGCCAACACCTAAACTGTGGCCTTGGGGAATGCCAAGCAGAGAAGCAGTGGAGCCTGTTGTGCCTGCAATTTTGACCTACAAAAACAGAGAATAAATTTGTGTTGTTTTAAGCTGCTATGTCTGTGGTAGTTTGTTACAGCAGCAATGGAAAACCAATACACACTTGTTTATTATTATTATTTATCTACCTGCTTTAACTCTTTATCTAGACAATGTCCTATAATCATTTGAACCCACATTTTTCTTTTTTTATTTAAGTTCAAGTCCATTAACAAACACTGTATTATTGGTTTCAGGGGTAGAATTTAGTGATTCATCAGTTGCATAGAACACCCAGTGCTCATGACATCAAGTGCCCTCCTTAATGCCCAACCCCCAATTACCCTATCCCCCACCCACCACGCCTCCAGCAAGCCTGCTTACTCCCTTTAGTTAAGAGTCTCTTATGGTTTATCTATCTGTCTGTTTTTAATCTTATTTTTTCTTCCCTTCCCCTATGTTCATCAGTTTTATTTCTTAAATTCCACATATGAATGAAATCATATGGTGTATTTCTATCTCTGACTTATTTCACTTAGCATCAAACTCTCTATCTCTGTCCACGTCATTGCAAAAGGCAAGATTCCATACTTTTTAATGGCTGAGTAATATTCAGGTGTCCACCAATAGATGAATAGACAAAGAAGATGTGGTATATATATTCAATGGAATATTACTCACCCATTTTTTTCCTTAATCAATTCTAACTTGAAGAGTCCCAAAATTGGTCCCCAAAGACATTCAAACTTTCATCTTCCAATGTGTACAGACATAGGTCTAGAAACAAACATGTGAATTGTGAAACTGATTCTTTACACTGGAAAATAGGTGGACATTAAATACTAGAATTGCAGGAGGAGTCAAGATGGTGGAGAAGTAGCAGGCTGAGATGACATTGGGTAGCAGGAGATCAGCTAGATAGCTTATCTAACCATTGTGAACACCTACAAATCCAACGGAAAATCGAAGAGAAGAAGAGCAACAATTCCAGAAACAGAAAATCGATCACTTTCTGAAAGGTAGGACCTGCGGAGAAGTGAATCCAAAGCGACGGGAAGATAGACCCCGGGGGGAGGGGCCGGCACCCGGCAAGCGGCGGAGTGACGGAGCACAAAATGGGGACTTTTAAAAGTCGGCTCCACTGGGAGACATCGCTCCAGAGGCTAAACTGGGGGGAAACCCAGGCGGGGTCAGCATAACCCCAGGTCCCGCAGGGTCACAGAAGGACTGGGGGTGTCTGAGTGCCGCAGAGCTCGCAGGTATGAGAGTGGGGAAGCCGGCTACAGCGACAAAGCCGAGGAGCGAGCTCTAAGCCCGGGGTTACCTTGTGCCGGTCGCAGGCTGGGTGGGCTCGGAGCGCGGCTGGAGGCTGCGGAGACGGAAGCGACCCGGCGCTTTTCTCCAGCTCCAGCAATTGACTGCTTTCCTCAGGGTGCAACCGCAGGCCAGGGAGGCGGGGCGGTTGGGCGCTTTGCTCTGAGAGCACACTGAGGAGTGGAACCCCAAGCTCTCGGCTCCTCCGGGCCGAGAAATTGGGAGACCGCTATCTTCATTCCCGTCCTCCGGAACTCTACGGAAAGCACTCAGGGAACAAAAGCTCCCGAAAGCGAACCCGAGCGGATTACTTAGCCCGGCCCCTGGTAAGGGCGGTGCAATTCCGCCTGCGGCAAAGACACTTGAGAATCACTACAACAGGCCCCTCCCCCAGAAGATCAACAAGAAACCCAGCCAAGACCAAGTTCACTCACCAAGAACAGTGGAATTCTAGAGGAGGAGAAAGCAAATCTTATCTGGACAAAATGACAAGGCGGAAAAACTCACCACAAAAAAAAAGAACAAGAGGCCGTACCGAAGGCTGGAGACCTAATCAATACGGTCATAGGTAACATGACAGATCTAGAGTTCAGAATGACAACTCTCAAGGTTCTAGCCGGGCTCGAAAAAGGCATAGAAGATATTAGAGAAACCCTCTCCGGAGAGATAAAAGCCCTTTCTGGAGAAATGAAAGAACTAAAATCAAACCAAGTTGAAATCAAAAAAGCTATTAATGAGGTGCAATCAAAAATGGAAGCTCTCACTGCTAGGATAAATGAGGCAGAAGAAAGAATTAGTGACATAGAAGACCAAATGACAGAGAATAAAGAAGCTGAGCAAAAGAGAGACAAACAAATACTGGACCACGAGGAGAGAATTCGAGAGATAAGCGACACCATAAGACGACAACATTAGAATAATTGGGATTCCAGAAGAAGAAGAAAGAGAGAGGGGAGCAGAAGGTATATTGGAGACAATTATTGGAGAGAAGTTCCCTAATATGGCAAAGGGAACAAACATCAAAATCCAGGAAATGCTAAGAACGCCCCTCAAAATCAATAAAAATAGGTCCACACCTCGTCACCTGATAGTAAAATTTACAAGTCTTAGCGACAAAGAGAAAATCCTGAAAGCAGCCCGGGAAAAGACGTCTGTAACATACAAGGGTAAAAACATTAGATTGGCAGCAGACCTATCCACAGAGACCTGGCAGGCCAGAAAGAACTGGCATGATATATTCAGAGCACTAAACGAGAAAAACATGCAGCCAAGAATACTATATCCGGCTAGGCTATCTTTGAAAATAGAAGGAGAGATAAAGAGCTTCCAGGACAAACAAAAGCTGAAAGAATTTGCAAACACCAAACCAGCTCTACAGGAAATATTGAAAGGGGTCCTCTAAGCAAGGAGAGACCCTAAAAGTAGTAGATCAGAAAGAAACAGAGACAATATACAGTAACAGTCACCTTACAGGCAATACAATGGCACTAAATTCATATCTCTCAATAGTTACCCTGAATGTTAATGGGCTCAATGCCCCAATCAAAAGACACAGGGTATCAGAATGGATAAAAAAACAAAACCCATCAATATGCTGCCTACAAGAAACTCATTTTAGACCCAAAGACACCTCCAGATTTAAAGTGAGGGGGTGGAAAACAATGTACCATGCTAATGGACATCAGAAGAAAGCTGGGGTGGCAATCCTTATCTCAGATCAATTAGATTTTAAGCCAAAGACTATACTAAGAGATGAGGAAGGACACTATATCATACTCAAAGGGTCTGTCCAACAAGAAGACCTAACAATCTTAAATATCTATGCCCCTAACATGGGAGCAGCCAACTATATAAACCAATTAATAACAAAATCAAAGAAATACATCGACAGTAATACAATAATAGCAGGGAACTTTAACACTCCCCTCACTGAAATGGACAGATCATCTAAGCAAAAGATCAACAAGGAAATAAAGGCCTTAAATGACACACTGGACCAGATGGACATCACAGATATATTCAGAACATTCCATCCCAAAGCAACAGAATATACATTCTTCTCTAGTGCACATGGAACATTCTCCAGAATAGACCACATCCTGGGTCAAATATCAGGTCTCAATCGGTACCAAAAGATTGAGATCATTCCCTGCATATTTTCAGACCACAATGCTCTGAAGCTCAAACTCAATCACAAGAGGAAATTTGGAAAGAACGCAAATACGTGGAGACTAAACAGCATCCTTCTAAAAAATAAATGGGTCAACCAGGAAATTAAAGAAGAATTGAAAAAATTCATGGAAACAAATGATAATGAAAACACAACAGTTCAAAATCTGTGGGACACAACAAAGGCAGTCCTGAGAGGAAAATATATAGCGGTGCAAGCCTTTCTCAAGAAACAAGAAAGGTCTCAAATACACAACCTAACCCTACACCTAAAGGAGCTGGAGAGAGAACAACAAAGAAAGCCTAAACCCAGCAGGAGAAGAGAAATCATAAAGATCAGAGCAGAAATCAATGAAATAGAAATTAAAAAAACAATAGAACAAATCAACAAAACTAGGAGCTGGTTCTTTGAAAGAATTAATAAGATTGATAAGCCCCTGGCCAGACTTATCAAAAAGAAAAGAGAAAGGACGCAAATAAATAAAATCATGAATGAAAGAGGAGAGATCACAACCAACACTAAAGAAATACAAACAATTATAAGAACATACTACGAGCAACTCCATGGCAACAAATTTGACAATCTGGAAGAAATGGATACATTTCTAGAGATGTATAAACTACCACAACTGAACCAGGAAGAAATAGATAACCTGAACAGACCCATAACCAGTAAGGAGATTGAAACAGTCATCAAAAATCTCCAAACAAACAAAAGTCCAGGACCAGACGGCTTCCCAGGGGAATTCTACCAAACATTTAAAGAAGAATTAATTCCTATTCTCCTGAAACTGTTCCAAAAAATAGAAATGGAAGGAAAACTTCCAAACTCATTCTATGAGGCCAGCATCACCTTGATCCCAAAACCAGACAAGGATCCCATCAAAAAAGAGAATTACAGACCACTATCCTTGATGAACACAGATGCGAAAATTCTCACCAAAATACTGGCCAATAGGATCCAACAGTACATTAAAAGGATTATTCACCACGACCAAGTGGGATTTATTCCAGGGCTGCAAGGTTGGTTCAACATCCGCAAATCCATCAATGTGATACAATACATTAATAAAAGAAAGAACAAGAACCATATGATACTCTCAATAGATGCTGAAAAAGCATTTGACAAAGTACAGCATCTCTTCCTGATCAAAACTCTTCAAAGTGTAGCGATAGAGGGAATGTACCTCAATATTATCAAAGCCATCTATGAAAAACCCACTGCAAATATCATTCTCAATGGAGAAAAACTGAAAGCTTTTCCGCTAAGGTCAGGAACACAGCAAGGATGTCTGTTATCACCACTGCTGTTCAACATAGTATTAGAAGTCCTAGCCTCAGCAATCAGACAACAAAAAGAAATTAAAGGCATCCAAATCGGCAAAGAAGAAGTCAAACTATCACTCTTTGCAGATGATATGATACTATATGTGGAAAACCCAAAAGGCTCCACTCCAAAACTGCTAGAACTTGTACAGGAATTCAGTAAAGTGTCAGGATATAAAGTCAATGCACAGAAATCAGTCGCATTTCTTTACACTAACAACAAGACAGAAGAAAGAGAAATTGAGGAGTCAGTCCCATTTACAATCGTACCCAAAACCATAAGATACCTAGGAATAAATCTAACCAAAGAGGCAAAGAATCTATACTCAGAAAACTATAAAGTACTCATGAAAGAAATTGAGGAAGACACAAAGAAATGGAAAAATATTTCATGCTCATGGATTGGAAGAACAAATATTGTGAAAATGTCTATTCTACCTAAAGCAATCTACACATTTAATGCAATCCCTAGCAAAATCCCATCCATTTTTTTCTAAGAAATGGAACAAATAATCCTAAAATTTATATGGAACCAGAAAAGACCTCGAATAGCCAAAGGAATATTGAAAAAGAAAGCCAAAGTCGGTGGCATCACAATTCCAGACTTCAAGCTCTATTACAAAGCTGTCATCATCAAGACAGTATGGTACTGGCACAAAAACAGACATATAGACCAATGGAACAGAACAGAGAGCCCAGAAATAGACCCTCAACTCTACGGTCAACTAATCTTCGACAAAGCAGGAAAGAATATCCAATGGAAAAAAGACAGCCTCTTCAACAAATGGTGCTGGGAAAATTGGACAGCCACATGCAGAAAAATGAAATTGGACCATTTTCTTACAGCACACACGAAAATAGACTCAAAATGGATGAAGGACCTCCATGTGAGAAAGGAATCTATCAAAATCCTTGAGGAGAATGCAGGCAGCAACCTCTTTGACCTCAACCGCAGCAACTTCTTCCTAGGAACATCGCCAAAGGCAACAGAAGCAAGCGCAAAAATGAATTATTGGGATTTCATCAAGATCAAAAGCTTTTGCACAGCAAAGGAAACAGTTAACAAAACCAAAAGACAACTGACAGAATGGGAGAAGATATTTGCAAACGACATATCAGATAAAGGGCTAGTATCCAAAATCTACAAAGAGCTGAGCAAACTCAACACCCAAAGAACAAATAATCCAATCAAGAAATGGGCAGAGGACATGAACAGACATTTCTGCAAAGAAGATATCCAGATGGCCAACAGACACATGAAAAAATGCTCCACATCACTCGGCATCAGGGAAATACAAATCAAAACCACAATGAGATACCACCTCACACCAGTCAGAATGGCTAAAATTAACAAGTCAAGAAATGACAGATGCTGGCGAGGATGCGGAGAGAGGGGAACCCTCCTACACTGCTGGTGGGAATGCAAGCTGGTGCAACCACTCTGGAAAACAGTGTGGAGGTTCCTCAAAAAACTGAAAATAGAGCTACCCTACGACCCAGCAATTGCACTACTGGGTATATATCCTAAAGATACAAACGTGGTGCTCCAAAGGGGCACGTGCACCCGAATCTTTATAGCAGCAATGTCCACAACAGCCAAACTATGGAAAGAACCTAGATGTCCATTAATAGATGAATAGATAAAGAAGATGTGGTATATATACACAGTGGAATACTATGCAGCCATCAAAAGAAATGAAATCTTGCCATTTGCGACGACGTGGATGGAACTAGAGGGTATCATGCTTAGCGAAATAAGTCAATCGGAGAAAGACAACTATCATATGATCTCTTTGATATGAGGAAGTAGAGATGCAATGTGGGGGGGTTGGGGGGGATAGGAAAAGAAAAAATGAAAGAAGACGGGATCGGGAGGGAGACAAACCATAAAAGACTCGATCTCAAAAAACAGACTGAGTGTTGCTGGGGGTAGGGGGGATGGGAGAGGGTGGTGGGGATCTGGACATTAGAGAGGGTATGTGCTATGATGAATGCTGTGAAATGTGTAAACCTGGCGATTCACAGACCTGTACCCCTGGGGATAAAAATACATTATATGTTTATTAAAATAAATTAATTAATTTTAAAAAGAAAAACTCCCAACAATCAGAAGTCCAGGACCAGGTGCCTTCACAGGCAAATTCTACCAAACATTTCAAAAACAGTTAATACCAATTCTTCTCAAACTATTCCAAAAAATTGAAGAGGAAGGAAAACTTCTAGATTAATTCTATAATGCCAGAATTGCATTGATACCACAGCCAGATAAAAATACCACTAAAAAAAAGAATTACAGGCCAATATCCCTGATGAATATAGATGCAAAAATCCTCAACAAAATATTCACAAACCAAATCCAACAAAATATTTAAAAAATCATTCACCACAATCAAATGAAATTTATTCCTGATTTGCAAAGATGGTTCAATATTTGCAAATCAATCAATGTGCTATATCACATCAATAAGAGAAAGGATAAGAACCATATTCTCATTTCAATAGAATTTTAAAAAGCATCTGACAAAGTACAACATCCACTCATGATAAAAATCCTCAACAAAGTAGCTGTAGAGGGAACATAACTTGAAATAATAAAGGTCATCTATGAAAAATCTACAGCTAACATCATCCGAAATGGGGGAAAACTGAAAGCTTTTCCCCTAAGGTCAGGAATAAGACAAGGATGTTCCATCTCACCACTTTTATTCAACATATTACTGGAAGTTCTAGCCAGAGCAATCAGACACAAAAAGAAATAAAAGGCATCCCAATAGGTAAGGAAGAAGTTAAATACTATTTGCAGATGACATGAGCCTATAGAAAACCCAAAAGACTTCACCAAAGAACAGCTAGAGCTAATAAATTCGGTAAAGTCTCAAAATACAAAATCAAGTACAGAAATCTGTTGCATTTCTATTCATCAATAATGAAGCAGCAGAAAGAGAAACTAAGAAAACAAACCCATTTACAAATGTACCAAAAATAATAAGATACCCCGGAACAAACACAACCAAAGAAGTGAAAGACCTGTACTCTGAAAGCTATACAACACTGATGAAAGAAACTGAAGATGACACAAAGAAATGAAGGGAAAAATATGCCATGCTCATGGATTAACAAATATTGCTAAAATCTCCATACTACCCAAAGCAATCTATACATTTAATGCAGTCCTTATCAAAATACCACCAGCATTTTTCATAGAACTACAACGAAGAATTATAAAATTTATATGGAACCACTAAAGACCCCAAATAGCCAAAGTAATTTGAAAAAGAAAAGCAAAGCTGGAGGCATCACAATCCTGGACCTCAAGTTATATTACAAAGATGTAGTAATCAAAACAGTATGGTACTGGCACAAAAATAGACACATTGATCAATGGAACAGAGTAGAAAACCCAGAAATGAACTCACAACTTAATCTTCAACAAAGCAAGGAATAATATCCAGTGGGAAAAAGACAGTCTCTTCCAACAAATGGTGTTGGGAAAACTTGACAACAACATGCAAAGAAAGAAACTTGACCCCTTTTATTCACCATACACAAAAATAAATTCAAAATCGGGGCACCTGGGTGGCTCAGTGGGTTAAAGCCTCTGCCTTTGGCTCAGGTCATGATCCCAGGGTCCTGGGATCAAGCCCCGCATCGGGCTCTCCGCTCAGCTGGGAGCCTGCTTCCTCCTCTCTGCCTGCCTCTCTGCCTACTTGTGATCTCTGCCTGTGAATAAATAAATAAAATCTTTAAAAATAATAACAATAAAATAAATTCAAAATGGATTATAGACTTTATGTGAAACCTGAAGCCATAAAAATCCTATAGGAAAACACAGGTAATAACTTCTTTGGCATTCATCAAGGCAACTCTTTTCCAGATATGTCTCCTGAGACAACGGAGACAAAAGCAAAAATAAACTATTGGGACTACATCAAAAGAAAAAACTTCTGCACAGCATAGGAAATGATCGACAAAACTAAAAGGCAACGTACTGAGTGGGAGAAGATATTTACAAATGACATATCCAATAAAGGGTTAGTATCCAAAACATAAAAAGAACTTATAAAACCCAACACCCAAAAAACTATTAATCCATTTTAAAAATGGGCCGAAGATATGAAGAGACATTTCTCCAAAGAAGGCATACAGATACCAACAGACACATAAAAAGATACTCATCATCACTGATCATCATGGAAATGCAAATCAAAACTATAATGAGATATCACCTCACATCTGTCAGAGTGACTAAAATCAACAACACAAGAACAAAGTGTTGGCAAGGATGTGGGGGGAAAAGGAACCCTTGTGTATTGTTAGTAGGGATGCAAACTGGTGCAGCCACACTAGAAAATAATGTGGAGATTTCTCAAAAAGTTAAAAATAGAACTGTGATCCAGCAATTGCATTACTGGGCATTTACCCGAAGAATACAAAATCACTAATTCAAAGAGATACATGCACCCATATGTTTATAGCAGCATTATTTACAATAGCCAAATTATGGAAGCAGCCCAAGTGTCCATCAATTGATGAATCAATAAAGAATAAGTGATATATATGTATATACACACACATATATATAATGGAATATTATTCAGCCATAAAAATGAAATATTTCCATTTGCAATGACGTGGATGGAGCTAGAGACTATAAGGCTAAGCAAAATAAGTGAATCAGAAAAACACAAATACCATATGTTTGCACTCATCTGTGAAATTTAAAAAACAAAACAAACAAGCAAAAGTGGAAAAAAAGAGAGTGAGAGAGAATGAAGGAGAGAAACAAATCAAGAAACAGACCCTAAGTTATGGAAAACTGATAGTTACCAGAGGGAAGATTGGCAGGGGTGAGGAGACAGATGAAATGGTTGATGGGGATTAATGAGTGCAGTTTTCATGGTGAGCACCAGGTGTCACATGGAAGTATTAAATCACTATATTGTATACCTTAAACTAATGTAACACTGTATTTAACTGAAATTTTTTTTAAAAAGGGAGGAATCAAAACCTCTCCTTTGACTGATCACAAAAATATTAAACATTCATGCATTATAAGAGAAGAGTAGAAATAAAATCAGTGACACACTGGGGGAAAAAAATATTTTTCTTAAGAAATAAGAGAATGCATTACAACTAAAAAATAAAAGCGTATTGAAAATAAAAAGAAACAGGGCACTTGGGTGGCTCAGTCAATTAAGCATCTGCCTTTGGCTTGGGTCATGATCCCAGAGTCTCAGGATCAAGTCCCATATCAGGATCCCCGCTCAGCGGGAAGTCTGCTTCTCCCTCCGACCCTCCCCCATCTCATTCTCTCTTTCTCACTCTCTTTCTCAAATAAATAAATAAAATATTTTAAAAGATAGATAGATGAAAGATAGATAGATAGATGACAGAAACTTTCAGAGGACATAACAGGAATTTCAAAATATGATAATCAGAATGAAAAATTTCAATAGAGGTTTGAACACAAAGTTGAGAAATTATCCCAGAAAGTAGAATAAAAAGAACAAGAATGAAAAAGAAAAAAGATATGAAATTAAAATACCAGTTCCATTTTTTGACATCCAAATATTAGGAATTTCAAAAATAGTGAACAAAGGAATAAAAGAAATCATCTTAAAAATAAAATATGAATTTTTTCCAGAAAAATAGGAGCTTTCATATTTCTGAGGGTTTACTGATGCCCAGAATGACAGATAAAATAGACCTATACCAAAGAATGTCAAGAAGGAATGTCAGAGCTACAGGAATAAAAATCATAAAAGATCTATACAAGTTCCATACAAGAAGATCTTAAAGGGTCTATACAGGTTTCATACAAAAAAGAATCAGAATGGCACTGAACCTCCCAAAGAAAAGTTGAACAGAGCAATGCCTTAGAAAGTAAAAGGGAAATTTATTTCCAACTGAGAATTCTATATCCAACCAAGTTATCAAGTAAGTGTAAGAGCAGAGTAAAAATATTATTTGACATGCAGTGTTTCAAAATATTTACTGCCAATTCACCCTTCCTTATGAAGTTTTGGGAGGACCTATGGGTCTTTTTTTTTTAAGATTTTTTATTTATTTATTTGAGAGAAAAAAAGAGAGAGAGCTTGAGTGGGGGATGAGGGGTGGGAGAAGGGACCCCCCACTAAGATAGTCCAACGCAGGGCTTGATCCCAGGACCCTAAGACCATGACCTGAGCCAAAGGCAGACGTTTAACTGACTGAGCCACCCAGGCACCCCTGTAAGTTTTAAATAATTAAAGAACAAGAAACAGAATCACAGAAATATGGAATTTCTTATTAGGGAGAGGCAAAGGGAAATAGCCATGATGATCGAAGGAGTTACCAGGATGAAAAGTCACAAGCACAGACTTCAGAACAGAAGATGCTGACCTACACTTCTTCCAGAGAATAAAATTAATAAAATACCTGATGTTTTTTAAGGTGTTTAGAGGATATTTGCTCGACTTGAGGTGAGTTAAGAGATAAATTAGCTGTAAGTACCTAGAAAAGTAGGTAAATAAAAATCAAGACCTTTCTTAACTATACAGAAAACAATCAGCTAAGCAGGAAAAAAAAAGTTTGTTTCTCAACTCTGAATAGAATTAACACAGTCATAATAATAGAAACTCTGAGTATTTATATAGCTAAAACTATGATGTATTTTGAGAAAGTGGGGGATGGTAAGTGTGTATGTGTATGGTGGGACCAGATGGGGGCTGAGAAACGCAAATCATTTAATTTTCGTTTTCCATAGTGGGAAGTTGATAAATGCTTAAAACTAAAATATCAAAGAGTAGCAATATAGGCATATGATTTAGAAAATTGAAGGTAAATATCTAAAATCAACCTAAACTATTAAAAGTGATTACTTCTCTAAAGTGGAAAAATGAGGGTAGAGTACAGATCTGAGGACTGCTCTTCTTTTTACAAAAGCATTGTAGAATGAATTGACCCTTTATAACATGAGCATATATAACTTGATAAAAATAAATGCTATTTAAAAACCTTTAATGATTCTCCATTTCTCTTAAATTACAGCCTAAATACATGAAAATTACTCTTTAAAAATCCTTTCTAATCTGGATGCTAATAGGCTCCTTAGTTTTTTATCTCTCTCCACCCTCATATTCTATGTCCAACTGAACTAAGTGACTTGCAGCTCTTTTCAGATAAAGAAATGGTTTGTAGGCCTTGAAAGGACCTTTGCCTTTATTCTTTAGTCAAAGACTGGGAGTTACTGAAGGGTTTTAGACAGAGTGGTGTATCAGTGTGGAGAATAGATCAAAAGGAGGCCAGTCTATAAGCCCAGAAATCGCTTAGAAGACTGTTGCCATGGCAGTGAATGGAAGGAACAGGAACTGAACAATGAGAGGTCCAGAAATCTAAATTTTGGTCACTACTAATTTCCTGTACAGCCTGAAGAAATTCACTTAACTCCTCTAATTCCTGGGTCCTGGGACGCAATATTCAAATGTAAGATGATTTTCACCCAAGCCTAGTCATTTTTCAGAGTCACCATCTCAGGGAATGTCACCATAAAACACCCAACAGTCCGGAATCTATGACTGATTTTTGACATCCCCCTTCTCTGCCCACATCTTATCAATCACCAAGTCCTTAAGATTTAACCACTATCATTTCTTGAGTCTATTTCTCTCCATCTCCATTAGTATGATGTTAATTCAAGCCACTTTAATCTCACAGTTGAACTTTAACAACCAGTTTCTTATATCCACCTCACCCTCCTCCAGACTATTGTCCACATTATATCTGGAATGATTTTCAAAAAGCAAACCTGATCACATTACCATCCCCTGTCTAACACCTGGCTTCCTTTTGTTCTTAAGATAAAGATCAAAATCCCAAACACGGACTCCCATTCATGCATATTCTGACTCCTGGAAAGCTCTCTGGCTACATCATATACCATTCTCCTCTACTCCCAACTACACTAGTCTTCAAAAGTGACACGCTTCTTCCCAGGGCTTCTTTGCATATACTGTTCCCTCCGCTTAGAACACCCTTCTCCTCCCTCTTCCCCATTCCCCTTGCTAGTTCTTAATCAACCTTTAAGTCTCAGCTCATTCATCATTTCTATTAGAAAGGATTCTTTGATCTATTCCAAACTGGGTTAGCTCTCATTACTCACTTCTGGAATACCTTAGAAATTTTTGTTATAACATTTGCCACCAATGTGACTAAATCATTATTCTTTTGTGTAATTAGCTATTTAAAACTAGCTCCTAAATGAAAATACATAAGATTCTCAAGGACAGAAATAATATATTTTACTTAACACTATAAATACAAGCCTAGAAAAAAATTTGTTACAGGGATAAATGAATTAATTAAATAAGAAAGTAGGAATATGGTGTTTTCTGTTCTCTCCACCCAATTTTTTTTACTTTACATCTCTTTCTTGTAGGGGAAGTGTCTTTTAGTATAATAATACAACACAGCTCATTACAAAAGGATGCCAACATTACCAAGTAAAAGGTCAAATTTATCATAGAGACTCTGGACACTGAAAAAGGGAAAAAATGTGAAAATCCAAGCCAGACCAATTGGTTTTTCTGACATTGAACAAAAGAGATGAATAGTTTTAGAAGTGTCAATGAAGACAAAATATGTGTGTGTGTGTGTGTGTGTGTGTGTGTGTGTGTGTAGATGATTGATAGATGATAGATAGATGGATAACCTATAGAAAAGAGATCTCCAAGAAACCATGACAGGTCTAAAAAAGAATAATAAGGAAATATTTAGTGTCATGCTCTGGACTGAGAGTAGATATATGGAGAGCTACAAATAAGGATACTTTAAGACAATGGACTATGCCTAAGCCTTTCCAAACTTGGTGGACTTGACAGAATTACAAATTTTAAAATGTTTTTTAAAAGCCTCCTCAGCCTGGAACCTGAGAATTTTGTAACCTGGGTCCAACTGCCAGCCTCCCCATCACATAATTCCAGAAACCCTAAACAGCTCAGTGTTTTCCAAGATGCACCACATAAACTCTGATGCATCATATTAGCCCAACTCCACTCCCCATTGGCCTGCATTCCCACTCCCAAAACATTCCTCAAAACCCACCTCAAATGTCAGCTATCCTGTGAAGGGTTCACTGAGCCTCTAGTCAGAAAACATCTCCCCTACTTTTGCTGAACTCTCATAGTCTGTAATTTATGCCGTCATCATTAGTTATAACATATTGATTTGGTTCTTACAGCCCATTATAAATAATCCTATATGCTGCTTTATTATCAACAAAGCCTTTTTACACCCAATATCCCTTATGCCCCAATCAGCAACAATGCTATAAAGCAACGCGATTATTTCCACGTTACAGGAGAAATGTAACTCAGTTTATAGGAGAAGATGAACAGGTAATTGTCCACTGTCACACAGCTAATAGGTGACAGATCTGGAGTTTATATCCAGATTCTTTTACTCCAAATAATTTGCTCCTTCCATTATTTCCAAGTTGACTGTCTTCATTTCCAGTCTTGCCTTGCATCTAAGGGTGAACATGTCTTAACCTCCCTTGTATTATAAAGCATTTGAGAAAAAGATATGAATCTGATTTTTCTCTGTAGGTGCTTTTGATGAATTTCATAAATTGGCTGATGATACAGAAAGTTTTAAGAAACTTGGGAATCCAACAAGAATTGTCTCAACAAGGCATTTTCTTGATATCTTGATTTCATTATCATATGAAACTGTTTCCCAAACCAATGTGAACATCTAACAAATAAGTGAAATTGCACAGCTTAAAGTACATTAGGCCTCCAGACACATTTTTAGTGCTGTTCATCAAAGGCAATGAAAAAGCTAAGCTGTTACTGAAAGGGAAAGGAGAAGAGAAACTTTCAATTAATTAATAAAGAATTAATTAATAAAGAATTATGTAGGTATTTCCATTAGAAGAGAAATTATTTAGCAACAACCATGTGTCAGGCCTTGTATTAGCCCTATTGTTATATAGCAAGTTATCTTAAACGTTAGTGATTTAAAAGTGTTTCATAGGGGTGCTTGAGTATCTCAATAAGTTAGTGTCCTACTGTTGATTTCAGCTCAGCTCATGATCTCAGGTTCCTAGGATTAAGCCCTGCGTCTGATCTGCACTCAGCCTGGAGTCTGCTTGTCCCTCTCCCTCTGCTCCTCAAATGAGTGTGTGCGCTCTCAAATAAATAAATAATGTTTTTTTAAAAAGTGTTCCACAGACTCTTAACTATAAAGAAAAAAACTGACAGTAACCAGAGGCAGTGGGGATTGGGGGGATATGGAATGGGCGAAATAGGTGATGGGGATTAAGGAGGGCACTTGTGATAAGCACCTGGTGATGTATGGAAGTGCTGAATCACTATATTATATAAACTAATATAACACTGTACATTAACTACATTGGATTTAAAATTAAAACTTAATTTTAAAAAACTGTTTCAGTGGGTTAGTAATCTGGGCATGGCTTAGCTGGTTGCCTCGGATTTAGTTTCCCTCATAAGACTACGATTAAGTTCTCGCTCAAGGCTGCAGTCTCACATCCAAGCTCAAGTAGGGGAAGACAGGCTCCCAAGCTCACTCATAATGTCATCAGCAGGCCTTGAGGCCTCACTGCCTGTTGGCCAATGATATCAATTCTTTCCTATATGGACCACTCCACAGAGCTACACACAACACAGCCGCTTGCTTCTCCCAGAATGAGAACCGAAAGAGCAAAATGGAAATCAGTCTTTTTATAAGCTAATCTCAACAGGGACAACCTATCACTTTTATAATATTCTATTCATTAGAATCAAGTCACTAGGTCCAGTCTTCACTCGGAGGAGGAGAGTATATCAGGGGATACAAACAGGGACCACTGGAGACCATCACAATCTCTGATATACAGTATTTCATTTGGTCTTCACAACGGTGCTATGAGGCATGTATAATAATTTCAGCTTTACAGTTGAGAAAATTAGGATTTAGAGACATTGAGGAACTTATTTAAAGCCATATAGTTAATAAAAAAAAAAGAAGAAGAAGACGAAGAAATTTAAACCCAAGACTGATTCCAAAGCCCATTTGTTATAGGTAGAGTGACCCATGTGCCCCTGTTCACCTGGGACAGTTTCCGCTCATGCCTGTAATTATTAATAGCATACACATTTTTTTCCAAAAGGGTTCAGATTTGGATGATAAATTATAGAGTCATCCTAGTTGTAGATATTCAAAAGAAGTTCATTTCAAAAGTTAGCTCCTCCAGGACCTTTTTCTGATACTCCAAGGTAAGGCCTTATGTGGAATATGCACTCAATCCTGATTAACTGAACAAAATCAAATTGATTTCTCAATGTAACTGAACTTAAAACACTTAGAAAACATCAGTATTCATAGGAATTAATAAAATAGGTAATACCATCAGAAAGACAAAGGAAAGACTAGATAACTTTCATTCTTTCTGTATTTACTGAACACCTACATGGAGCTAGGTGCTATGCAGATGTTAATGTGTGATTCTTCTCTCAAGGACAAGGTACCCGGCAGAAGCCTAGAATTCTGTAACACAGGTGATCCATGCAATGATAATGTAAATGTTCTTATACTTCCATGCTTTTGCCTCTGTCTAGAATCTCTCACTTCAACTACCCACACACCTGATGGATTATCTTTTTTATCTTTTTGTTGTTATCTTTTATCTTTTAAATTATCTTTTAATTATCTTTTAAAACATAGATGAAGTTTCATATTCTCTGAGTCTTCCATGATCCTTTCCCCACCCCTCCAGTAGAGTGGATCACACCTGCCTTTGTTTCCCTGTATTTTTTATCCTAATCTCTACAATGTGTATTAACCCTCTGCTGTAAGGACTGGCTAACATAGCGGTCTCCCCTACTCACTGGACTTTAAGCTCCCGACAGCAAGATTCATAACATATGCCAAAACATAGGCACCCAAGAAATTTCTGTGTTGAATTGAACTAAGCAGAAGGCTAAACATTTATCACTATCATCATCAATCGTCCATCAATGGACGGACTCCCAAATCCAGGACAGAGCCTGCTAAAGTGCCCTTTTTCCCCCAAATGTAAGACTACACAGAGTGACTACACAGAGTGACTACACAGAGTGACTACACAGAATGACTGACCTGGAACTTTCATTTTACAAGTTAGTTCTGATTAGCTGGAATGGGCTATGTGGAGTACTACATTGAGAAGGATTCTGAGTCTGGATCCAGATTTAACAACAAAGTCATAGTTAGTTAGCTGTCTGAGAAAGGAACAAGAACAGAGAGAAAGACCACATGTACCTGTATTGGCCTTCCTAGACATACATATACTTAATTCTGTTGCAAAGGCACAAAAGTATTCATACATTCTCACTAAAGTACACAAAGAAAGAGAAAGAGAGAGAACATAACCGCTTTTCCAGCATCCTCAAATCAAAACTCTCAGAAATGTTATAAAGCATTGAGAAGCCCTAATCACAAGGAGGGAAGGGATTTTTATCAGTTTTATTTATTGCTATATCACCAAGCTGTTGTGCAGTTAGAACAGTGCCAGGTACTCAATAAAGATTTGTACTGTCATAAATTGTAACAAAAAATGCATTGCTAATTCAATATTTTAGGTACATTATTACTAATACAGATTTTTTCCTACTCTGGAAACCTAAGCAACATTTCTTGCACTGAGTCCAGGAAAAAAGCATTCTGGGTGTTTATTTTTAAAATATGTCAAGATTTGGGCATGCTTTCCTGCCTCTGGACATGCTTTTCCCCTTGTCTGGAAAGTCCATTCTTTTTCACCTAGAAAACTCCTATGAACCCTTTAAGGTCCAGCTCAAATGTGACTCCTATGTGAAACCTTTCTAGATTTTCCCAGTAGAGTTCATGCTAACTCTCCTATGTTCCTATAGTACAGTTTTGGCTCATATACTTCATAAGGATCCCATGTCTCCAACTCCAGTCAGATAAAATCTTTTTAAATGAAGGCAATTCTTCTTTGAAATGGTTCTCTTTTTCCTTTGAAAACCACAAAATGCATCAGATGCATTCCTGAACGTGATTAGGAGAAAAAAAACCAACTAGAAGCTTTTACAAGATGCCTTTTCATCACTGCATGGCAGAGAATAAAATCAGTTCTTGTTATTCCTTAGACAGACAGCCCTTCTTTGCCTCCTGGGTTCTACAGCTTTTAGTTCTTCCCATTGTTATAAACCATGACACAGCATGTTACTCACAAAAGAAAATTACTTTTTCAAAGGAGGCACTGAAGCTGCCCCTGTGAAGGTGACGCCTCCAGTTTGTGAAGGTCAGTTGCTGAGGGCAAAGTCATAAGGCAATCTTCTCAAGCATCTTGGGGACCATCTATAACCTACATGTTCAGACCATGCATAAAAACCCACATTACAACTTATGGGCTGGAGAGATGGCATCTGACCAAAACCCCCTCAATGACAAGGAAACAGAAAAGGAAATGGTTGCAGTCTGATTAAAGCCAGCCCATTGAGTGAGTTCTCAGAGTTCTAAAATTCCCCCAAGAAGGCATGACCTTGTAGCTGTCCAAAAGAAGAATGAGAATGACTGACTTACTCAAAAATACTGTGCATCTCAATTTCTCAAATGGTTCGATTTCTTCTTCACTATTGTGCTGACATATCTATCTCCCCAAAGTGCATAAGGCTTTACTCTTATGATCAGAAATTGTTTTTGTTTTGGTTTCATCCAGATGGAGCTGCTCAAACCTTGAAAACTTACAGAAGACCCCCCCACCATCCCCACTTCTCTGCCATAACCCAAAAACCTGGGTTACAAGATGTGCCAGACCTGAATGTGGTCCAAAAAGAATAAATTAAGCCTTAAATAAAACCTGAAGAACTCTGTTTAAAGGAGTTAGGAAATCCCAGATCTGATCCAGGCTGGCATCAACAGGTGAAGGGTCTGATTTTATAGGATGGCATATAGCAGAGGAACCTATGGCCATTTATAATATTCACTGTCCCTATTTATCTGGTTATATTAGGGTTGTAGTGGGCAGCAGATTTATACATAGAGAATCTGACCCCTAGTCTCAGACCGTATGTACTGTCCAGGGTCAGAGAGGCAGGGATTTACTTTCTTGAGGGTTCAAGGAATTTCATGGGAAATAACTATCCCTAAGGAGAGGAAGTTTCATAGTATGGTCAGTCATAAAGCCTAAATGCACCTACAGGGTATTGAGGAAAAAATAAATGCCCAAAAGACATGTCCATTACCAAGTCTTATTCCAAGGACAATAAGACAGTCCAAATTCTACTCATGTTTAATAAAGGAAATTTCACACTGAGTGTGGTGCATAAACAATGAATTATGGATCACCGAAAACAAACAGAATTAAATTAAATTTTAAAAAAAGAAATAATAGTAGGGTGGTGGTAAAGAGCACAAAGTATAATAAATGCCAAGGACACAAACTGAAAAATAAAAAAAAAATTTTTAATTTAAAAAAAAAGGAAATTTCAGCACAGCACCAAATTTGGCACTCATCACCTCACCCCCAAGAGGTACTAAGCCTAGAGGCTGAGTATCTTCGGTACATGTATCCTACTTGTGTTAGAGCAGTAAGAGCCTAGACTCCTGAGCTCTACCACCTCTTGAATCTTCTCTGGCCAATAAACCAATCCAACCAGCTGAGTCTGTCGAAATGGTATCATAAATTAATATAAGTGGATGTCTCAGTATCTTCTGCAGTGGTTATTGTATGTATCAACCTGAATGAGCTAACAAATGCCCAGATAGCTGATAAAACATCAATTCTGGTTATGGATGCAAGGATGTTTCTGAAAGAGATTAGCATTTGATTCAGTGGACTGAGTAAAGAGTCCCACCCTTGCCAGCATGAGTAGGTATCAGCCAATCCTTTGAGAGCGCAAACAGAATGAAAAAGTCAAGGAAAAGTGAATTCTCTCTCTTTTCTTGGGCTGGCACACCTATCTTTTCTTGCCCTTCTACTTTGGAGCTTCTAGTTCTCAGGCCTTCCGACTTAAACTGAATGATACCACAGGCTTTCCTGGTTCTCCAGCTTGCTGATGGAGGATTGTGGGACTTTCTGGCCTTCACAGTCATGTGGGCCAATTCCTATAATAAATTTTAACTTACATATATCTATATATATATATATAGATATCTTATTAGCTGTTTCTCTGGAGAACCCTAACACATTTTCATTCAGCAAATATGTACTAAACACCTACAAAGTGGCAGACATTTTGCTAAACTCTCAAATTACAAAGACATGATCCTCCCTTGAAAAAGTTCACAGGGTAGTTGGAAACACAGAGAGCAAAGAAATAACTATAATACAATGTGAAGAATGCATTATTAGGATATGCAGAATATTATCCCTGTATATCAAAGAGGTCCCAAACCTAACTTGGAAAGTTCAAGTAAGTTTACATGAATAAAGTAGTTCAAGAATATCCTTTTTTTATTTGAGTATTTTATTTGAGTACATTGAGTACCAAACAGCATAGCAGGAGTTAGTGAGGAGCAGTGTAAGGAACAGGCACTCTAGACAGACAGAATGGCATAAGTGAAAACAAAGATAAGAAAAGAGCCGTGCTCTCTAAGAACTAGAAGCAGTTCATATTGCTGGAAGACAAGGTATGAGGCAGCAAGGAAAGGAGATGAAACCAGAGAAGTGGATGGATGTCAGAACGTGCAGGGCCTTGTATGCCATGTCAACGATCTTGAATTTTACCTGGAGAAAGATGAAGAACCATTATGACCCCTAATTATTGGCATAACTAGTAAGGCTGATACCCAAAAGAAATAAAAACATGTATTCTTAATTCTCTGGAATCAGTGTTTGATATCAAATGACTCCACCATTTACTGTGTGATTTTAGCAAAATCAATTAACTTCTCTAAGACTCATCTTCCCCCTCTCTAAAACAGGGATCAAAAAACCTTGCAATTTTCTGTGAGGATTAAATGATACAAACATTTAAATATGGCGGAGTCAGGACTCAAGCCCTGTACAAAGTCAAGAGTCTTGCCAATTTTGACTGCTGCTTGCTGTGAGTTTTATTATATAATGAAACAGTCTTCATAGAAAAGATTATTAACAGAGAACCTCTTCTTCAGCACCTTGTTATACTGAATGCAAAAATAAAGTGAGATCATCCTCCCCTACAGTTTCATCTGTAGGTCATTTTACTTCCTACAGCAGGGCATCAATACCTTGCAGTATATGGGAACTGACTGAATGAAAAGTTATATTTAATTGGGATATCAATAAATAGAAAGAGAGTACCAAGGTCACAGCGGCGGTACTGTCTTGGCCAATTTCCCTCCCTTGCCCTTTCTCTGGGTGTTCCATCATCATATCACACTTGCCAATTCCTCAGCAGTCTTAATTATGGACATAGCCATTTGTCTTCAAATATCACAGCTCTGTGAAATCTATGCATCGATAAATACAGCTCAAAAGCTGTTTTCCACACTGCTGGAGAGTTAATTGCTTCTGTGGTTAAAGCAAATGTGGTCATTCTTTACCTTTGAGGGGGACTTTCAAGGTCTCCAAGTGGCTGGAGGCTTCTTATAAAGGCAGAAAAAAGAAAGCCATAATTTCAGGACTTGAGTTGTGTCTCAAAAATTCCATACTTTCAAATTACCTCTGCATGGCCAACGAGTAGCAAACCAGTCTTCCACAATTAAACAAAGCCACTAAATCAGCTCTCTATTTCAAAATAGACATCTTCTTTGTGCCAATCATCATTCCTTTATCTAGCTCCCTTTTCAGAAAGCATTTACTGGGTGTGAGAGATGGGCCCGTTATTTGGAGGGGAAATAAGAGAAAAATAAGAAATGGCATCTCTTCTCAAGATTAGCAAAGGCAAATATGCTCAAGAAATTCAAAGCAGTTGGGGGGTGGGGAGTAGGGAGAGGGTGGCTGGGTTATGGACATTGGGGAGGGTATGTGCTAAGGTGAGTGCTGTGAATTGTGTAAGCCTGACGATTCACAGACCTGTACCTCTGGGGCAAATAATACATTACATGCTAATTTAAAAAATAAATTTTTTAAGAAAGTCAAAGCAAGCATAAGGGCATTATGACAAAACTCTGATCAGTACACAGGATCTCAAAAAACAGAGGATTAGTTCTTCTATAAGATGGGAGTCAGGAGAAGCTCCATGGAGGAGATGACACTTAAACTGAATCTCAAGATGAATACGGACTCGTCTGACAATCACAAATCAGAATTAAGAAGGAAAAGCTTGTCAAAGAGATGTAGCAGAATAAATAAAGGGACAGAAACATGTTGAGAGCAATCAAGGAACCGTAAGTACTCTGGTGTGGATGGAATAGAGACAGAGAGAGAAGGGAGGCTGGGGAGGTAAGGAGCCAGATGACAGAATGAGTGAACGCCTTGTGTAGTTTAAGAAAGCTACAGGAACATTGCTGAAATTTAATCAAGAAAATTATATACTCACATACATTCTAGAAAAAATTCATTGTGACTGCCAGTCCGGATAGTGTTTGTAGAAGAGAGAGACAAGACTAAGGAAGTCCAAATAAGGAGCAGTTGCAACCATCTAAAAAAGAGACTGTGAGGACTAACCTAAGGGTATAGCACTAAAGATATAGTTAAGCAACAAGCACAAAATGAGGATGACAATTCCAAAGGTATGGCTGCAGGCAGGTAGAGAATAACGTTCATGGTTACTTCTTTCCAAAACAGATGAGCCTTGGAAATCAATAAAGATGAGCTTAACCAGAGCAAAAAGATGGGAGATAAGATTACAGACTTTAATTCCATTAAATTCATCTGATTTTGATAGGACATCTAGATTGTGACAAGAACCATGAGACAGCATGCCTCATCTTGTGCAGAGAGGAACAACAGCAGATCTCTGACTCAAAGCACAACAGATAATATAGGGGCAGAGTGGCTGTACAGGTACTAGACGGCCAGATGGTAAGCACTCTTCTCCCATTTTTGTTTATTGTCCATTTCCCCCCAGCCTCAATTAAAACGTAAGCTCTGTGAGGGCAAAAGTTTGTATCTATTTGGTTTAGCACCTACAACACTATGTGACATATAATAGCGGCTCATTAAGTATTTACTAAATAAATTAATCAATTTATCCTGACCTGAATTTGTGTGTTCTTTCAGTCTACAGATTCGTGTATTTAAATCTGAAAGTTTTCAGCTTATACTTCTTTCAATGTTGCCTCTATCCTATTATCTCCTTCCATTATTTCTCTAATGTTGGAATCTCTGGCTTCCATGTCTCCATTTATTTTTTGTATTTCCCAACTCTTTACCTCTCTATGCTACATTCTGGATAATTTTCTCAAATCTATCCTCAAAACAATTACTTCTCTCTTCATCTGTCAATTGTTTTTATTTTAATGACTTCTTTTCTTTCATTTCTAGCATTTTACTTTGGTTCTCTTTCAAATCTACCTGTGATTTTTCAAATTATCTAATTTGTGCCTTTGTTTTTATTCCTCTTTGATCTTTTATTTCTTTGATCATTTTAATTTATTTATTTTCATATACTTTCACTTATTGGTAGAACATAAGGAATAGCAGGGAGGACATTATGAGAAGGAAAGGAAAACTGAAAGCAGAGAAATTGGAGAGGGAGATGAACCATGAGAGATTATGGATTCCCGGGAAACAAACTGAGGGTTTTAGAAGGGAGGGCCTGGGGGGTATGGGTGAGCCTGGTGGTGGGTATTAAGGAGGGTACTGTATTGCATGGAGCACTGGGTGTGATGCATAAACAATGAAACATGGGACATAATATCAAAAATTAATGATGTACTGTACGGTGACTAACATAACAATAAAAATAAAAGGGAAAAAATAAAATATTTTAGAATGATCTATTACTGCTATACACTGAGATATTTAGCTCATATGCTGATACATGTTTACCTGCTGCTTTCCTCTCATGACATTATGCTATTGTAAGATTTTTAATATTTAATGTGTGCTCATCTTCACCAGTACTGTGGGAGTCACAGTACCTTAGAAGCATCCCTATTTTAAATCTGCCTCTGTTTGTCTCCACGGTTTTCACTGGTTTTAGACTAGTTTTTATGTTAATTATTTGGTTTGGTATTAATACTACACCGGCACTACTTTGAGTCATATCTCACAGCCATGTGTGATGCAGAAATTCTAATTTCTCGTTGGTGATTTGCTTACCAGACACAGCCCCAGGTAGAATACAAACTTCCTTGCTGCCTCCCAGGAGAGGCAGGTCAGGTTTTTCTGGTCCTTATTCAGAAATAGAAAGATTTTCATGGGTCCTGGTTTTAAGCAAGTAGTTCGTCAATGGCATAAGCTTGAAATCTGAAACCTTTAATAACCTCTTGATGCCAATTTCAGAGAATCCTGGTCACCAGTCCCTGGAATTTAAATTCTATATGATGTTACAATACCTATATAAGCTTTGTCAGCTTTACTGCTCTGACTGAGCTCCCTCTTTGTTTTGGCATCTGGGTATTTTCTGTTCTTGCTTTATTCTTCAGCTATGTATGCAAAAGTTCTTTTGTTATTATATCCAACATGTTCATAAATTTGAAGTAAGAAAAGCAGTCCTTCCATTTCGTCTCTATTTGCCAATATTCATGATTCCATAATCCTAAAACCAAAATTGTAGCTTCGATCTTGATTGTGCCAATTGCAAGAACTTATATTCACTCTCCTTCATTAAGTATTTTAACAATATAAGCTGGGATGGCATATTTATTGCCAGATACCAATGTTGGAGAGGAAAATGGACAATATGACACACTTCTGGAAAATACTGAATGCGGTGAGGAATCTGGAGACTGCCACAGTGGAAGCATTTGACCAATGAAAGCCTGCTTAGACTGAAGAAGAGGAGACTTGGATGCACAAATATTTAAAGGGCTCTCATGTAGAAGGAGAATTAGTCTTTTCTCATGTACTTCCAGAGAACAGACACAAAATTGTGCTGCAAAAATCAGGATTCTGGTGAGCAGACACTGAATCATCACATAACAAGCCTGGACAAATCACTTACCTCTTATGGACTCCAGGGTACTCATCTATAAAATGAGGAGGTTGAATCAACATGAGTGCCAGGTTCCTTCAGCTCGATTAGACTTCGCTTCATTTCTCACCAAAGGTAATGAGCAGGATTTTTCCAGCAATGAATCATTGTGCACACTTGATGAATGATTTTGACCTCCCTTAGTTTATCCTCACTCAAAATAATGTATTGCTTTCTCTGCTCCACTTAGACCACAGGTTTCAGACCAGGTCTCCATAACCCCCTTTTGGACCAGAAATTATAGTTTAGGAATGCCTAAATGGCAGAGTGGTATGGGGAAAAGACTGTGAATTTTGGTGTCACAGAGACAGGAGTACCAAGCCAAATTTTCATTTTCCTTGTCCTTGAGCACGATTTAATTTCTCTGAATATCCTTCTTGCATAAAATGAAATAATATATAACTTAATGGTTTTTAGGATTATTAAAATATTAAAGCCAATATAAAAAGCATCTGATACACGATAGGCATTCCATAAATGTTAGTACAATCAAATATCAAAACCAAATGTTCTCTATTGACAAGAACTGGAATGGTGCCTATGACAACAGGATGTATTTTAATCCTTCCAACATGTTATACCATCAAGCTTTCATATTGCAAAATATCTTCTATCCCCATCACAATTTGCATGCATTCCAAATTCTGGTGGTTAATTATTTTCATACAAGGTACAGTTATCTGAATTACACCAACACCTTGGGCATCTCTAGAAAATTATCTTACCCTTGAATTGTTAAACCATGGGTAATCAAATCCCAGTCTCATAAATATTTGATTTAACGAAAAACAATTGCTATCCCTCTTGGTAACCAGTGTTTCTTCCAACTTATCTCTGGCCTCCTTCATTATCTCTTCGCACAGAGGGATTCCAGCCTCTCGTATTTTTCCTATCACACCAGAACGGTACTTTATGAACTGACATCTACGCCTCTATCTCCTGACATCTGAGAGGATCTTAACTTGGCAAACAACACAACTGGATTCATTAAAAGTTTCTGACTCATAGCAACTCCATGAAAACTTCCTCTATTTTTTCTGATGAGATTTCCTTCCTGGGCTCCTTTGTCATGGGGGTTTCATTCTGGTAAAGTTGTTCTCATCTCTGCAAAAAGGAAATTAAAATTATCTAAACTCCCTAGATATATAGGAGTTAACTACAGACATACCTCATTTTATTTTGCTTCACTTTATTATACTTCACAGTTATTGTATTTCATACAAACGGAGGGAGCAAGGAGCAACCCAGCATTGAGCAGGTCTATTGGCACCATTTTTCCAACAATATTTGCTCCATTTGTGTCTCTGTGTGCCATGTTGGCAATTTTTGCAATATTCCAAACTCTTTCCCTATTGTTATATTCATTATGGTGATCTGTGATCAGTGATCTTTGATGTTATTATTGTAATTGTTTTGAAACACCATGAACTGCACCCATATAACATGGTGAACTTAACCAATAAATGTTGTGTGGGGGCACCTGAGTAGCTCGGTCAGTTAAGCGTCTGCCTTCAGCTCAGGTCATGATCCCAGGGTCCTGGGATTGAGCCTTGTATTGGGCTCCCTGCTCAGTGGGAAGTCTGCTTCTCCCACTCCCTCTTCCCCTGTTTGTGTGCTCTCTCTCTTGCTCATACTCTCTCTCTCAAAAAAACAAATAATGGACACCTGGGTGGCTCAGTTGGTTAGGCCGCTGCCTTCAGCTCAGGTCATGATCCCAGAGTCCTGGGATCAAGTCCCACATCAGGTTCCTTGCTCAGTAGAGAGCCTGTTTCTCTCTCTCTGCCTTGCCTGTCACTCTGCCTGCTTGTGTTCTCTCTCTCTCTCTCTCTCTCTCTCTGACAAATAAATAAATAAATAAAATATTTTTTTAAAAATAATTAATTAATTAATTAATAAAATCTTTTAAATGAATAAATAAATAAACAAATAAATGTGTGTATTCTGACTGCTCCACTGGCCAGCCATTCCTTGGTTTCTCTCCCTCACCTCAAGCCTCCCTATTCCCTGAGATACAACAATATTGAAATGAGGCCAACTAATAACCCTACAATAGCCTCTAAGTGTTCAAGTGAAAGTAAGAATTGTGCATCTCTCACTTTAAATCAAAAACTAGAAATGATCAAGTTTGGCGATGAAGGCATGTTGAAACTGAGAGAGGCCAAAAGCTAGGCTTCTTGTCCCAGTCACTCAGCCAGGCTGTGAACACAAAGGAAAAGTTCTTGAAGGATCTATAAAGAACTCCTCAAACTCAACACACACAAAACAGATAATCATATCAAAAATGGGCAGAAGATATGAACAGACACTTCTCCAATGAAGACGTACAAATGGCTATCAGACACATGAAAAAATGTTCATCATCATTAGCCATCAGGGAGGATTCAAATTAAAACCACATTGAGATACCACCTTACACCAGTTAGAATGGCCAAAATTAGCAAGACAGGAAACAACATGTGTTGGAGAGGATGTGGAGAAAGGGGAACCCTCTTACACTGTTGGTGGGAATGAAAGTTGGTGCAGCCACTTTGGAGAACAGTGTGGAGATTCCTCAAGAAGTTAAAAATAGAGCTTCCCTATGACCCTGCAATTGCACTACTGGGTATTTACCCCAAAGATACAGACGTAGTGAAAAGAAGGGCCATCTGTACCCCAATGTTTATAGCAGCAATGGCCATGGTTGCCAAACTGTGGAAAGAACCAAGATGCCCTTCAATGGACGAATGGATAAGGAAGATGTGGTCCATATATACTATGGAGTATTGTGCCTCCATCAGAAAGGATGAATACCCAATTTTTGTAGCAACATGGATGGGACTGGAAGAGATTATGCTGAGTGAAATAAGTCAAGCAGAGAGAGTCAATTATCATATGGTTTCACTTATTTGTGGAGCATAACAAATAACATGGAGGACAAGGGGAGATGGAGAGGAGAAGGGAGTTGAGGGAAATTGGAAGGGGAGGTGAACCATGAGAGACTATGGACTCTGAAAACAACCTGAGGGTTTTGAAAGGGCAGGGGGTGGGAGGTTGGGGGAACCAGGTGGTGGGTATTAGTGAGGGCACGGATTGCATGGAGCACTGGGTGTGGTGCAAAAACAATGAATACTGTTACGCTGAAAAGAAATAAAAAATTAAAAAAAAATAAAGATACCCTGAACATTAAAAAAAAAAAAGTGCTATTCCAATGAACACATAAATGACAAGAAAGTGAAACAGCGTATTGTTGACACACAGAAAGTTTGAGTGGTCTGAATAGAAGATCAAACCAACCACAACATTCCCTCAAGCCAAAGTCTAACCCCGAGCAAGCAAAGTCCTAACTCTCCTCAATTCTATGAAGGGTGAGGGTGAAGGTGAGTGAGGTAAGGAAGATGCACAGGAAAACTCTGAAGCTAGCAGAGTTTGGTTCATGAGGTTTAGGTAAGAAGTCATCTCCATAACATGAAAGTGCATGATCCATGAAGCATGAGGAAAATATTGGAGAGGAACCAACTGAACTAATGTAGTATAGGAATTCTGGGTTTGAGCTTAGGTTCTAAAGTCAGACTCCCTTCAATTTCAGGCTAACACCCAGTAGTTGCATGACTTTCAACAAGCTGAGAGAGCACATAAGCTTCAGTTTCCACATCTGCATAATAGGCACAAAACTCTATCTTCAAATATGCAGGAGGAGGGGAAAGGAAATGTTGGACCTCCTACAGTGGCAGAAAATACATGAAAGTCTGCCCCTGGAAACATCAAGAACAATGTGGAGAAAATCAAGGTATAAAGCTGGAAGTTTCTCAATCATAGGTGAGATGGATCTGAAAAAAGTCTGTTTTATTATACTTTTTATCCTTATGCTGAAATGCCCTGAAAAACAAAAATCACATTATTATATTAAAACTTAGTCTGTAATTTCACAAATAAAAGTTGTGATCAGACACCAGAATTGATAAAAGCCTATGACAGAAGCAGTAGCCATATCAAAATATATAATACTTCTTCAGCACTTAATCTGTGTGAAGAACAACAATACAGGTTTTACCTGCATATTTATATGTATACCTCATTTAATCTTTATTACGTTTTGTGTATATGTATGTTATTTAACAACTCATCTTAACGTGGCTTCCATCTGAAACCAGAACCTAAGACAAGGACTTGTGTGCAGGTAGTTTGAGAAGGATGCCAGACAGGAGAAGTGATGGATGAAGAAAAGGTATACTAGCCAACCAGCCTCATCAGTAGCCCTCTTTTTGTAGAGTCCCCATTTTCCTTTCCTACTGGTTCAGAAATGCTCCATGGAGCACTAACTCTCTCATACATCCAAGCTGTACTTGTGTGAGTGCTGGGCAAGCTCTTGCAAGCATACTGGGAAAGAAAGCAGCACACACTTTATTGAGGTGATATTAACAGTGAAGTTGGTAGAAACTTGAGCAGAACTGTTACAACGGCTGAGCTAGAATAGATAGGAGCCCAAGAGGATGTGAGGCACTGAGTACACAAAAGGGATCCCACAAAGGTGAAGTAACAAGGCTTATAAATAATGTCTTGCCCAAGATGACACAAATTAAAAACACAAATCTGGCCGTCCATGCTAGATCCCTTCTCTTTCTATTCCCCAAATAGAAAAAGGTGAAGATATGGAAGGATGTGTATCCAGACACAACATTCAAGAAAAAAATCTCTCCACGGCATATGTCCTACTTGGCTCTTCAGTCTCACCTGCCACCACTTTTCTCTTCACCCACTATGCTCCAGTGTTACCACAACACTTGCAGGTCCTGGGTGATTGAAAACCTAAGTTCTTATCGGTACTGCACACTGTACTTCTGCTGCTTCTATTAAAACAATCAAAGACTGCATCAGTCAATCCACAGCTTTATATACTTGATGGCTAGCAGGAACTCCAAACAAGCTTTACTCCAAGTTCCCAATTACTGGAAGTAAAAGGACTGGAGCCAGGAGCCCTGACTTCTAGTTCAGACTGCCTCTAACTCACTTTGAGACTTGGGCCTCCTTGGGTAACTGGGTGATGGACATTAAGGACAGCACATGATGTGATGAGCACTGGGTGTTTTATGTAACTTATGTCTACATCTGAAACTAATGATGTACTATTGTACATACATAATGATGTATGTTGGCTAGTTGAATTCAAATTTTAAAAAAGATCATAATAATTATTTCCATTTTCTCTTCTCATTATTTTCCTTGAGAATGAAGAAAAAGTCTTCTGCATTAAACAGGGAGGCAAGATCAGATCAAACTTCTGGTTTTCCCTGAGCAGGCTGTCTCGGGCACCAAAAGTCAAGACTGCTGGGATTGGGGAAGAATCAGGTGAGGAGATCATTCCAAAGCTAAAGGCCACCTCATAAACTTCTTCCCAAATCTGGACAGTGATCCAGTGAAAGCACACTCTCAAAATCTTCCCATTATAGGAGTGTGTCCCAAAGGCACATGGATTGTCAGCACAAGAAGGCTCCAAAGAGGTCATAATATCTAAGCTCTTCATTTTATAACTGAGGTACTTGAGACTCAGAGAAGGGACATGACTCCCCCAAGATCCCATGAGCCACTCACTGAAATTAAAGCCCTAGCCCTCTGACTCAAGCTCATGCTCTTCTGAAAGCATCACACTATCAACTCCAGGAATAAAATTATTGAAAAAATAAATAAAGCACTAGACAAAGAACCCAAGACCTGGGCTTGTGGCCTGGCTGCCTGCTTTCCGATTACCTACGTTTCATCAAGTACTGAAGGTGAAGATTATATGAGGAAGTCATGAGGAAATGCCTAGGGACTGAACCTAACACATAATGTTTAATAATAAATGCCTTTCAAACATGAATCCCTCAAGATAGTGTAGTAAGACTTGGTTGAGGTAATTCATGTGAACATATTATATAAAATGTAAAGTGGTATAGAAATGGAAAGAACTGTTATATTTTCAACAGTAAAACAAAGACCTTTTAAAATAGGATTGCAATGGATGAGAGAAATTATTACGTTCCATCTCATGGACAAGTTGCAGCAATATTTATGCTCTTAAACTACCAATGCTTGCAATTCTGCATCCAAACTCTGAGTCTTGGACATAAGCATTCATCTTGACTTGAAAATAAATCCATTCTGTCTGGACCAACAGGAAAGACACAGTGCATAGCGAATATACTGAAATAAATAGCTTAATGTAGACTCTCACTTGCTGAATATAGCCAGCTGGGCTGACTATCTCCAGAAATAATTCAAGATGTCCTTGAAATAAGAAAACACTACTTAAAACGCTCCTAAATATTTTATGGACACCAAAATAAAATGGATTGGTGCTATAGTAAATTTTTACTCCTTTAAAGCTTCTGGAAAAAAAAAATCTGTGACAATATCTGTTAACCCCTCTTGAGGTAAGGGCAGGGGGGCAGGTAACTAGCACTAGAGAAGCCCTCCACGAGACTTTGACTTATACTGTCACATTTAATTCTCCCTTATTACCCCCATTCCAGAGATGTTGTCAAATCTCCCTAGAGTCAAATCCAGGTCTATCTTTCTACCACAACCAACCTACCTACTAGAAAACACAATCTCACAGGTACCATGGATACACCTTTCTAATGAGTCAGGTCTAAATACCAAAACAGAAATCTAGTGTCTTGGAACACTCTTTGGGAATTTGGGAGTCCCTTTGGATAACTGGGTTCTTTTCTTTCTCTATAATAAAAAGATAACAATATTTTGCTATGTAAAGAACTTCACAAGGTATTTTTTATCAATGGCATAGCTAAGATTTAAATCTAAGCTCTCTGACTCCAAGCCCAGCCCTCTTCCCACCAAAGCCTGTCTCAAGGGAACCAAAACAAGATTTCAGATACATAAGGGCGCCTGGGTGGCTCCATCAGTCGAGCATCCAACTCTTGGTTTCAGCTCATATCATGATCTCAGGGTCCTGGGATTGAGCTGCCCGCATCAGGCTCTGCATTCAGCCAGGAGTCTGCTTGAGATTCTCTCAATCCCTCTACCTTACCCTCCCCCAGCTTACAGCAGCACGCTCTCTCTCTCAAATAAATAAATCTTTAAAAAAAAAAGAAATGGGGGAACCAGGTGGTGGGTGTTAGGGAGGGCACAGATTGCATGGAGCACTGGGTGTGGTGCAAAAACAATGAATACTGTTACGCTGAAAATAAATAAAAAATTTAATAAAAAAAAAAGAGAGAGACCAGATATCTAATGGATGATGATATAGTCCTCCAAAAAGAGAAACCTCCTTATTTACTGAGTATATTTCCAGAGTAGAAAACAATTCCAATAGTATCATCTCCAGGATGGGGTCATCAAAGATGCTACTGCCTTGATGAGAAAATTAACAAGCAAATGATGATGGTCTATTTTCTAATTTCCCATATATAAAACATACATTAGCCACCTGATGAAACCATCCTAAACCATAAACAAGAGCAAAAAAGTAACCATAAAATAGTTTTTTAATCTAGTAGAAACACTCTTGGGAATTGATATCAAAGCAGGGGGCAGTGGGAGGATGGGATCCCTACAGGAAAAGCCGCAGATGCAAAGATATTCATTGCAATGCCATGTAAATAGTGAAACATTGAAAATAAACCACAGATGCAACAATAGGAGAATTGTTAAATGAACAGTGGTACACCAACCAGATGGCATTTTATGTAACTGTTAGAGTATTTCTAAATACTGGATAGTTGAAGGTAAAAGTACATTAAGTCAAAAAAGATGAAATTACTATGTCATGCAAAAATAACATATGTTATAAGCAAAAAGCAGAAGAAAATATTAAAGTGACAACTATGAATTTATAAGGATAACAGAACTATAAGAGGTTTTGGTCTTCAATTTTAAATTTCCAGCACATTTATTACAATTTATCTTATTTCTACTGCTGCTTAGCATTATTCCAAACTGACTTTCTTTTAGCCAAATAACAGAAAAAGACAAGACATTCACAATCTCTTCAGGGAATCAGTGATTTTTTTTTTTAATCCACCGTGTGAAAGTTCTTGTAATTGATCTTTGTCATTCAATTCAATGTCACCCAAACTTACAGATTTTTGTTTCAAGGTAATGTAGATAAATGAGTCTCACGTTAGACTATTGACATTATCTTGGTACTTGTGCACCTCAGCACTTTGGGTATTTGATTAACACGTAATCCAGGCTTGGGGAAGCTAAGAACTTGATGTAAGAAGTCCTTCCTTGCAGCACGGAAAGAGCAGAGCTCAGAACTGAGAGACCAGGAATCCATTCCACTCTGACTGTACAACACACTATGTATATGAATCATTTATAGCCCCATCTCTGACAGAACAAGGATGGGAGTCCCAGCCCACCCACCTCCCAGGGCTGGGGTGAGAGATTCTCTGAGGTGAAAACATGTACTGTGCAGGACTCTAGACAGGGGTTTCCAAGACAGGAACAGTTTTTCAGGTGTTTCACAAGTGATAAAAACTGCCATTTACTCAATGCTGTCTATATGCCAGGCACTGTGATCAGCATTTTATATTCATTATTCACATATTTTAAAAATATGCATTTATCATCCACTATGTAACACATGCTGGTACATGTAGGTCCAGGAACGCATCAGAGAAGAAACCAAACCAAACCAAAATGCCTGTGACATGAGACAGACAATAAACAGCAAACAAAATAAACAGCAAAAAAATAATAATAATAAATTATACAATGCGTTAGAAGATGATGGGGAAAAGGTAAAGGTAGCATTGAGTAAAGGGACTCCTGAGTCCTGGGACAAGGGAAGAAGAGATTTTAAATGGGGTGGTCTGGGGTAGGCAGCACTGTGACATTTGAGCAAAGACTTGAAGCTGAAGCACCTGGTCATGCAGAGACCAGAGAGAAGAACACTGCAGACAGAGGATATTCCGGGGCAAAGAGCAAAGGTTGGAGCTTGCTTGACATGTCAGTCAAAAAATTAAGGAGGCTTCCACGACTAGAGTAGAGTGCAGAGGAGAGAAAATAATCAGAAATGAGGTCAGAGAGGTAATAGGGAGTGTGATCACATAAGACCTGGTAAAAGACCCATGTAAGGACTTCAGCTTTTATTCTGAGAAAAATGGGCAGAGGGATGGATTGGAGGAGTTACATGATCTATTTGCATTCTAACCCAATACGTCTGGTTAATATATTGAGAACAAAAGGTGGTGGGGCAAGAGTAGAACCCAGGAAATCAGTTAGGAAGCTATTGCAAAAACAGGAACGCTAGCATAAACCAGGAGAGCAACAGAGGGATTGGTGAGAAGTGGTTGGACTCTGTGTTTATTTTGAAAGTGAAGTGCACAGAATTTGCTGGCATGGTGGATGCAGGATATAAGAAAGAGAGGAGTCAAGGATGACTGTGTGGCTTCTGACCTGAGAAATTGGAGGGATCAGGTTGCCATCCTCTAATGTGGGAAAGGCGGAAAATGGAAATGTTTGTCTTGATAATCCTCACCAGAAACCCATACTGTAGGTAATGTTATCTGCATTTACAGACAAGAAAACTGTTGTTTATATGGTTAAGTGACTTACCTACAGATCATACAACTTTTCAGCTATAGACCCAGGATTTAAGCTCTGGTCTGTCTGACCCCAAACCCTAAGCATTTAAATACTGCATATTGCTGTTTTGCAAAGCAAAAGCCAGGAACATGCAAGTTTAGCCACCAGTGGCCACATACTCAGAATTCCATAAATGTGAAAATATGTGACTATTTTATTAATAATAGTGGCAAACGGGAAGGGATTTCTGATACTGGTCATGATGTGAATCAACTGCCCAAAGAGACTTGACTCACTCCCTTCTGTCAGTCAGCCTCCATGGTGCTCAGTTTCTTGATGTAGCACTTAGGATCCTACATGAGTTGTGTTCAGCTTCAGTTATAATAACTAACAGATCTCAGCATGCTGGCCCAACACCTGGCCGCAGTTGTTGCGTGGCTGGTTCCCATTAGGATTGTCTAGGGTGCTTTTTAAAAACACAGATTCCAAGCCCCCCACTCCCTCACCTATAAAAATAGAATCTCCTGGGGTAGATTTAGGAATCTTTATTTTTACAGTTGATTCTTCTCCAGTCACAGGCCTCAGTTAGTTAAATGGTGCTTGAGAACTTCTGCGTTAAGAAAAAGCAGTAGGGGACAGATGGTTGGGCTGTATTAGCGTACTAGGTTGGATGTGCTAGCTGAGGTTAAAGCATGTCACCATGCACTATATGGCCCCTGAGTAATAGCAGTAGTATCACCTGGAAACTTGTAAGAAATGTAGGCTCTCAAGCCCCACTCTAGACCTACTGAATCTGAACCTGGATTTTAGCAAGGTTACCTACAGCTTTGTAGGCACAGTGAATCTTGAAAAACACTGGAACATATCGATAAATCCTAATTGAATCCTACCCCAGGGTCAGATGGGCTGCAGATGGCACACTGGCCACGTTTTTGTTCGGTTGACATTTACATATAGCCTGGTTGATACTGGACTGGGTGCTTTACATACGTCATCTTACTTACTTCTCACAACAACCCTACAAAGTGAATATTATTATTCCCCCTTTATAGGTGAGAAAACTCAGAGAGTTATAGTAACTCACCAAAGGCCATTTTTAAGAAGCAGAGCTGGGATTTGAACCCAGGTCTGTTTATTCTCTCAAGTAAATGCACATTGCACTGTACCATACTGCTGAAAATGAAGAACAAATTGAGAGCTCAGCCAAATTCAGGAAAACTCATAGGGGCAACCAGGTGAAAAATGGAATTTGCTGTCCGAGAATGTCTGTCATGGGATTCGGAAAAACATGTCATTGAATCAGGCTTCCTCACCCAATCTTTAATCACATTAGATACCTACCATTACATTTTCACGAAACAGCAGGTCTGGCTACTCTCTATTGCACACACAGTGTGGCATCTGGCATCTGGCTGGCTCTTGGGATGGCATAGGCCATGTTCTACATGAGGTGGGAGGCACCCTGTGCTGTTTGTAGCAGCCACAATCCTCTACTGAGTGAACTATTCCCTTGGAGTAAACTATTCACCCATGTGAGGTAAACAGAACCAGAGCAGCTGCTTCACGGTGAGCCAAGCAGTACCATTTATGTGTCATCAGGTTCCCTAGGATTCTGCAGGCAGCAATAATAATCATAGCACATTCTTGTAGAGAGCCTTGGAGTCTGAAAAGAGCATTGACATTTGTTGTTTTATTTGACTCTTAGAGAAGTCCCAAGAGTTCGATATTTTACTGATGAGAAAACAGATTCAGAAAGATTGATGACTTCTCCAAGACCACATAGCTAGCAAATGGCCAAGTGTGTACTCCAACCTATGTCTTCTGATTTTAAATTTGTTATTAGCCCAAGACAGTGAGTGTAAATGGTTTGAGTTGAGCTCCAGAGCTCCAGAAATCAGGGAGGATTTACAGCATAGACATACTGGAAGTTGTAGTCCAATGAAAGAAATATATTTCTACAGAACCAGAATCTAGGCATGACTTTTTGAGGAAAGACAAACATTTGTTTTCCAATAGCCAAAGGACATCCCCCTCCCCCCCATATCCAAAGGTCTTCGCAATAAGCTTGTTCAACGATCGAACAGAAGTGAGGGTTCCCTACTAGCAGGAGTGCCTTCACAAACTCCCTAGCTAAACTAGGGAGTTCTTCAGGGTTACTCCCTTTATTACAAGGAAAACTAAGTGATCCCTCACCCCAGCCTCTCCTTCCTGGCCTTCCCTATAAATACAAAAGGCGCTTAACAATATTCTTCTACCACAGTGCTTTCCACAGCATTATCCGGCTCTGTAGGCCAAACACGCTTCACTGCACAACTGTGAAGGCTCAGGGGATCCTATATACTCTGCTCCTCCTCCACTTGTAGATCATTCTCCATAAGTCTTTTCAGAGGTAATACCATACATCATTATTAGTGCACATTACTATGCATCATGTACAAAGAGGCATCGAATGTGGTGAATTCATTCATTCCAGTGTTATGGGATTTTGGAAGTAGGAAAATAATTTAACCCGACTACTGAATTGGTAAACCTCACTGCTGGGGAACAGTGGTGGATCACCAGCCATTTGGGGTGGTCACTGCCTGGGTAGATAGAAAAATTATACCCTTACATGGAAGCTATAGAGCAGTAGATCTTTGGTAAAAGGGCATCTAGTGAAGATAAGAATGCTCAAAACATGAGAATTTTTACTAACTTGGAAGTCTTTTTGAGCCATAAGGAGAAGTACTACGAGATTATCTTGGAGACAGAGAAGTAGGACACCCCACCCCCTAGAGGACTATGATTCAGCTATCAGGGCAATTGACTCCCTTGGAAAGAGGGAAAGCATATCCAGAAGGGAAAGCAGGACAGGCTCCCTTTATGATGCTATTAGAGCCACAGCAGTCAACCCCACTAGATATAAAATATGTGATATTAAATGTAGCATATCTAACAGGAGCCCAAGGAAAACATCACCAGAAGCAAGTGTGTCAGTGTGCAGAACTAGAATTAGACTGTCGCTTATGATGAGCAGCTATCCTAAGTCTCCAAGCCAGAGACATACTTAGAGGTTTGAATGGTTAGTTTGCATGAAGAAGTATGACATCAGCCTTGTTGAATGAAGCTGACCGGCCTGTTATGGGGAGAATTTCCTATGACTCTCACCACAGAATGCAATCTCTGGCTGATCAAGGATAATGGGAGAATTGCTGTCTTAAACTGGGCATTTTTGGAATTGGCATCCACAGCCCACTGAGATTTCCCAGAAAAAGTGGATGCAACTAAACACAAGGCTGTGGCCACTCTGGGATAGCTTGATCTGGTGGCATGGTTATAGAAGACCCAAGACTATCAGGGGGGAACTCAAAGCAATAAGACTTTGGCCCAGGGAATGCAGGATGATTTGATATGTGTAGGGTCCCCCAGTTAGACAAATGAACAATGGCCTTCAATTTGCTCCTGCACTCTGGAGTAAAAGGGTAGATGGTCTGTTTCATCCTCAAAAAGGAATAATAGACCTACCTCTTGGGGAACCAGATGGAGAATAACTTTCTGCATTCTCAAAAAGCCCCAAAGAGCTCTCCCTGAGAATCCCAAACACTGGAGTAGAGTGTGAACTAGTCACTATTTTGGATATATAACTCCTTATCAAACCCAGCTGCAGGAAACGTAATTGACTTCCACTCCTACACATTGCTATAGAATCAGCTGGGGAAACAGAATTTCATAGGCCCCCAAGAGTATAGGATAGAGTAAGGAAAGACAAATCCTGATTTGGAGGAGGAGGAGGATGTCCATCTCCCCTTTTATAACTCAATAGAACTGCCTCAGTGTGTATGGATTAGCTCAACAAACAAACACGCTATGACCAGTTCCTGAGTTTTTCTGATGGCTTCTTTGTTCTAACAAGGCTACTTGTTCAATCATTCTAGTTTGCAGGAGGCTAAAGAGTTTCCCAGAATGCAGTACATTCAGTTCTATAACGTGAACAGTAGTCCCAGGCTAAACAGGACTGTTGGTAACCCTGAAGACCAGGGATCTTCTATTCCAACAGTAATACAGATATTTCCTGGCTCCATAGCCCTATACAGAGCATCTTAGGAGTAGAAATAGAACACCTCTCTCCCGGAACTCCAAGCATGAAATCTATCCCTGTGGAATAATGAGACTATGGAGTTTTTGTACGCTGTCCTTCAGCACCTCTGCTTCTAAATTTTTCCTTTAAAAACCATTTTTATATCTACCCAAGATGGCATTAGTGTGCGCACATCCCTTTGCTCATCACTGTTCCTGCCAAAGGAGTGGGTTTCTAAGATTCTGCCAATAACTTTTGCACAGGCATGAGGCAAGACACGAGTCAACACACTAAAGCAGTGAAAAAAGATACAGGAAGTTGCAGGTCTATACCTATACAGAGAAAAGTCATGTGCTATATGGGCATGGATCAGAAGAACTGACCAAGAATAGACAACCAGCTCGAGGCATCTATTGTTTGGCCCATTCATGGTTTTCCTCTCATTGACTTTGAATGTCCAAATGGCCTAGAAAGAGCTCTGTAGGTCATTATGACTCAAACCCTATGGCCTCACTCTTGGCCACTGTACTCATTCACTGCTCCTTGTAAATGTAGAAATGCACTGTTGGGTATTCTAACCAGTAGAGTCATTATGCACTTCCAAAAAAATACAGAAGAAATATTTAGTATTGGGTAGAGGTATCAGCAGGAAGTTTAGCACAAAGTAAATTCAAAAACCCAGAAGGTGTAGAGGAAAGAGTTAAAATGCTGCTCTAGAGTTATTGTCCCAGATGTTACCACTTCGTGCCAAGACAACTAAAACTTGCTACTAATCTGTCTCCATGTTTTCAGATATCTTCCCCCGATCTTCCCTGCACACTGCCATGACTGCCATCTGCACACCACTGCCCCGCTCATCTGTACATCTCCCACTGCCCCACATGTGGTAATGCAAACACACAATAATGACTTATTAATTTAACAATTTGTCCACTGATTTAAAATTTTGATGGCTCCCCCATCACGATTTTTTTTGCCCATAGAGACCTTTGTTAAAATGAGTTTATTTGGAAACCCAAAACACAAAGGCATTACTAAGTAGAGCTGCCCAGGTTGAAGTTGAAGAGGAGGCCTGGACTCTTTCCCACTGTCCCTCCTCCTCTAGACTGGTCTCTGAAAAGGAGTAGAAAACATCATGAAAAATGCTTTGAAAACCACTTACTTACCGTCTTAAAGCTGAATTCTAAGGTTCTTCTTAACCATGTCCATGTGCCTCTTCATTATCTCATCCTCTCTAAGGTGAACCTTCTCCTTCATAGTGTTCACCACCTTCTGAGCTTGCCCTATTCACCCTCACCTCTTCCTGCAATGACTTCTCCAACCAGAATTCTTTCTGTTCTCTCTTCTGCCTGTCTAAACCCTGCCTTATCCTTTGAAGCCTAGCTCAAGCTCATCTCCTTCCCTCGTCCCCACCAACCAGGCCCACCTTGATTCTTCCTTTTAGGAAAATCATTCTTTGAACCCGGGGCACCATTTTGGAATATTCAGTACTTACTTTGGCATGGTTAACTATCTCTTGTGTGTGTGTCGGAAATTTCTAATCTATTTGCTTCTGTAGGACAGTAATCATATCTTACATTTTCATAAAGTATCCGGCACATGGCATGTGGTCCCTACATATGACCAGAGATGTAGGTCTGTTCACATTACAGGTCCCCTTAGATCAAGAGAGAGGAGTCCTATCCACTCTCTTCCTGTTACTGGAGTCATGCCTCTAGATGGGACCAGGTGTTGGTATTAGGGTATGTCTTATTTGTGAAGCTCAAACACTATGAAAGGCAAGGGGATCCATAGATTAATTCCTGTGGCATTTGTAATAAACCAGGAACTTTCCAGATTAGTCACCAATGCCATGCTCTCTGTCCTAAACTAAGATATCCATCTTTTGCCCATCTGAAGCGCTATGCCTGGAACTAGAAGGAACTGGACAACTGAAGAGCTTTGATAACATCTGAGAGAATCATCACCAATATGATAATACAATATATAACAATGTGATGCTGAGGCCCAAGTACAGGAGACACTGTCAGTGATCTGTCCAGACCTCCTCAGATCCCTCACTATTCACATTCATGTCATCACCTATAACTTCTTAGAGGGCTACCTCAAGCTAACAGAACCCATTGTACCTGCTGGAAATACCTGGCATTTAACACACACACACACACACACACACACCAGGGAAGGGAGGGGTAGGCAGCCTTTAGCCAGTAACTACAAATACCCCAGCTCCTTCTTCCATTGGCTGGAAGAATTCTGAGACATGTGTTTTGCAGAGTTTTCTAGAGTGTCTCCATGGAATAAAGCAACAATTCCCCACTATGACAACTGACAAAGCTCTCCCTTAAGTGACTGACTTCTCTTCCCCCATCACTTGCTCCTCACCTTCTATGTTCTTTCTACCTTCCAATAAACCAAATGCATTCAAATCTTTGTCTCAAGGTCTGATTCTAGGAACCCAAACCAAAATACCAAAGCCATCAATCTAGAAATAGGAGTCATCAGAGATAGGCCTGTGTCAACATGAATGCGCTGAGATAAAGTGGCCAAGTATGTGCTGGTCAGCATGGACTGACCTCCTTCCTACAAAAAGAAACACATCCCTCATACTTCACCTCAGAGACTGCATGTTCCTCTCCCTCTTTCCAAGTGAGAAGAGCATTAACAGAGGTCATGAACAGCCAGCCACACCCCAGAGTCACAGACACTCTTCTTTCCAACTCTTCTCATTGGCCTCTACTTATATTTAAGTTCTCAACCTCCCACACAACATATCTCCCTGGTCGCCTTCTCTGATCCTTCCTTTCTTTCCCTCTCACTTCCACGTACCCTCCATCCCCTCAGTCCTAGCACCAACAGCCTGTTTGTGATTGCTGCTTTCTGTACTTTCTACCAGACTGTAAGCTCAGTGGAACCTAGGACTGTATTTTATCTTTGTGTTCACCCTCAAAATGTAACATGGGCTGTGGCACAGAGTAAGTATTTAAAGGATAATTGTTGAATGAATGAATGAATGAATAGAGCAAATACAACTTTCCAAATGTCTATACTAATCCTGGTCATTGCTTATAACCTTAGATCATATTTTCTTCCACTTACCAAAGTGACTGACCTAAACTCATAGGACACTTGGGTTAAAAAAGACCACACAGATCCCTTAGGAGGTTATTTTCACAGGAAAACTCAGACCAATGCATTACAGGATTCAAAAAACCTGGCTTCTACCACTTTTAGATGCATAACCTTGAATAAATCTCAAGTTCATTCTCTCATTCAACAAATCCCCTGTACCTGTCTCTCCATCTATAAAACTGGGAATTTGCCTTTCCTAGTTTGAAGAACAGGGTCCTTCTCGCAGTATTTATTGAGCACCAACTAGTTGCTAGGTCCTCTGCCTGGAACTGAAAATATAATACGCAGCACTCAGACTGTCTTCAAGTTGCTGATATTAGTGATGATCCAGTGAGATGAAGAATGCATCCTGCAAAGGGAGAAATTGATATTACGAAAGGTATTGTTATCTGTGCAAGCTCAAACACTAGTTAAAAGAATAACCAAACTTCAAAAACAGCTTTATAGTAAACAAAATGCCAGCTTTCCATAGCCCAGAGTTTCAGGTTCCCCTGTTCTACTTACCTCCAGTATGAAGCTCAGATGTTCCTGCCCTTGCTTTAGATTTTAACGTAGCTTTATATTTCAGTGTACAATCTAATTTTAGCAGCAGGCTGAGTGATATGGCCAAAATTAGCCAAATAGTAAAGGAATAAAATGGCAGTCACTCAACAAGTGCTGACCACACTGAATTAAAGTGAATAGTTTCAATAATTTGGTTTCATAAGACTTGGAAAGTCCAAGGACCTGGATCATGTCAAGCACTCCAGCTGTGCCTAATCAATTCAATTCAACTCCATTCCATTCCATTCAATAAACCTTCATTGACGGCCTTTGATGCAGGACACTGCACTAGGATAGATGATACAAGGATGAGCCTGGAGGACTAAAGAATATTTACAAAGGGCTAATCTTAAGTGAAAGCAGCTGCTGCCATACCTGGTGTTAGTCACTGCCTGGTTAGTGTTTGTTGAGTGAATGAACGATGAGTTTGCATATTCCTGTGATATTTACCTTTTTAAAAGAGCAGATACTCTGAGTCACAAACTTTATTTGAACCCTAGCTGTGCTACTTACTGAGTCTGTTTTCTCATCTGTAAAATGGTGATAATATTGCATTCCCTCCACCACCTCACCTTTCTTTTTTTAAAAATAGTTTCTTGAACATTTACAGGAACCAAAGTTTTAAGAAAGTAAGAAGGAGTTTGGTGCTGGATGCACTACTAAATGATGGGTTTTAGAACTCCTCCTTGTACCCCTTCTTCCCAAGTCTTTGGGTTCTGGTCCTTAGAGCATGGACTGGTACAGAATCCTAACTGCAAAGCCATCCTGCTTAGACACTTTCGGCAAGTTGGTTCAACTCTCCGAGGCAGGTCCATTCATCTGTAGAATGGGACAATAACAGTAGCTAACTCAGGGGATTGGTGTGAGGGCTAAGTAAGACAACACGTGGAAAGCCCCCTCTCTCAGTGCCTGGCACAGAATAAGCATTCAGTAAACAATAGTTCCCTTTCCTTATGCTGCTTCCTCCTTTTTGCCTTCACTCGAGCACACCAGGGTCTCCAAACCCACTTCTCACCTTTCCAATGGGACATTCCAGTCTATATTTAGTAAATGCTCCTGCCTGTACCACAGCAAAAACGAAAGCAGAAAGATCTCCCTCAACCTGAAATCTACCATCTGTTATAACTACTGGTGGAACCACCCCACAGCACAGGAACCCCATCATGGGCCACCTAATTGCCAAGGACATAGATCCTGTACCAGTGAAGGTCATGGAAAGGAGAGGAATCGCCCCAAGACCTCTTCAACCCCAAAAGAGTTAACTCTTCAACTCAGCCCTGCCCCACCTGGCCAGAGTTCAGAGTAAGCTTAAAGAGAAACTCCATCTGCTGGGAGATGATGAATCTGAGTGCAGGTCCCCAGAGGCACCTGTGGGCTCAAGGTGGCTGGTGCAGGAAGGACTCTATTGCTGAGCTTGCAGCGCCACCTGGTGGAAATTCTGGCCAACGCAGTTACTTTAATCCCAGTGTCAAAAGCATCAACCTCAGGAGCTCAACAATTCCATCAGGGCCAACACTTAACAGGTTTGAGCCATGGTTGTCTACCAGGGGAAACAGACCCATTAGCCCTTTTCTTAGCAATCAGACCTTCTCCTGGGGAACCGTAGTGTGGGAAGTATGCAGGGGGAAGCGTTGTTGTATGGACCTGAGTTCAAATCCTCCCATTCAAAACCTACTGAGCCCTATACCTGCTGGGTGGCCTAAGGCAAGCTTTCACATCTTCAGAATGGAGATAGTTGTACTGATCTGCCAAGATTTGTAAAGTGTTAAATCAATTCTGTATGTAGAACCGCTGGAAATCAGTAAATGCTTGCTCATATATGCTGCCACCACCAGCAACATAGACCACTGTGAGCTTACTGTATAGACAGTCTTCTAACCCAAAGCAAAGAAGGTTAATGTTGAAGTCAGTCTGTGGGTCCCATTCTCCTAAAGCTTGTAAAGTGTTTAAATAACTTCCCATCACTTTCCTCATAACCCTTTTCCCCAGAAACCCAAATTAAAAACCTCTTATTAGGACCCTTTTCTTTCCTTTGTCTCACTATAGGAAGCCACGCAAGAATTCCTGTAAGAGAGGGTTTAAGCTTTCAAAGAGTCAAACATAATGATCTCATGAAAAGAAAGGTAACAATAAAAGGGCACAGACACTGCCTTGGCAACAGGCCCTGAGCACTGGGTGGTTGGTGAGCCTGTCTCCATAACTGACTGAAAGACTTGAGGAAGGAGGATCTGGTATCATGACGGAAGTGTGGCATCAACCTGCAGTGTGAAAGCTAGAAAGGGATTCAAACACCATTTCTCCCAACCCTTCATTTTACACAGGAGTAAACTAAGGCCAATGAAGGAGCCTTGCGGAAATCACATGAAATTAATGACAACAATGGAGACAAAACCCAAATGTCTTAAGTACAGAGAGCAAGATGCTTTGACATATGAAAAAGGAGGTCTTTCAAAACAGCAGGGAAATGAAAGATTAGCCACTAAATAGCACAGGGATAACTAGCTGGCCATTTTAGAAAAGGATATAAAGCTAAATTCTTACCTCGCTTCTTATACCAAAATTCTAAAGAGACTAAAAAAAAAAACATTTACATAAAAACAAAGAAACAGGGGTGCCTGTGTGGCTCAGTGGGTTAAAGCCTCTGCCTTCAGCTCAGGTCATGATCACAGGGTCCTGGGATCGAGCCCTGCATCGGGCTCTCTGTTCCTCGGAGAGCCTGCTTCCTCCTCTCTCTCTGCCTGCCTCTCTGCCTACTTGCAATCTCTGTCTGTCAAATAAATAAATAAAATCTTAAAAAAAAAATGGCAAAAACCAACATTAAAAAAAAAAGAAACACAATTAGAGAACCAACAGGGGGAAAAAAATGAGTTAATAGTTTTATATACTTGGAGTGAAGAAATGCCTTTCTAAGTATGACATAGATCCCAGAAGCCCTAAAGGAAAAGACTGCTAAATCTGACTATATAAAATGTTTATACTTCAACACAAGAAAATAAAGTTTAAAGAAAACAAAAACGTAGGAGAATATTGGCCACTCAATTGCTAGACAGAGGGCCAATTTCCTTACTATAAAAAGAGTTTACAAATCAGTGAGGAAAGGTCACACAACCAAACAAAAATGCTAACATCCAGTAAGTAGATATCAATATGCTCAGTTACACTCATAATCAAGAAAACACAAATTAAATCAACATGGGGAATACCACTTTATATCTCTATCAGTTTGGCAAAATAAGCAAAGCTTAATAATGCTCACTACTGTCAAAGATGAGAAAAAAATAGGCACTTTCATACACAATGGAAGTATAAACTGGTCCAAGGTTTTAGAAGAACAATTTAGGAAAATCTACTTCCCCAATTCAAGGTGCAAATACCAGCCTCTTTTTTTTGTTTTTATACACACAGGTCCTCACGTCCAGGTCCAGAATCTCCTTCCTGAGGGGCCACCCCAGAAAGTTCAAGAGCTTCTGGGAAGGAAGGGGTGGCTGTCAGTCCTACTCATAACTTCCAGCAAAAAGAGATTTGGAAAATTAAATGTGTCTGCTCCTACGGGAGCTTCTCATTCCCCACAGCTCTGAAGCACTGGGGACAGCTAGTTCCGGGGTATTCCTCCGAGACTCTTGCCCACTGCATCTATCGCCCTTGTGGTCCTTGTCTCCGTCAATGGGATTCCTCCGGAGTGGGAGATGCCCACCTCCCAGCGCCAGCTCAGAGAAGCCTGCTCCTCATCACACTGGGGCCCTCGAGGTTTACCAGACGCAACTACATAAGTCCCCCTTTATTATACTGGGGGGGGGGTCCAAGACCCCCAGTGGATGCCTGAAACCACAGGTAGTACCAAACCCTGTATATGTACTATGTTTTTTCCTGGACATAAACACTGAAAATAAAAGGAAACCTCATTTAAAATGCGGTCGTACGCCCAGAAGAGGGAGCTCTCGCGCACACACCAATCCCACAGCCTGCAGAAGCAGCCAAGAATGAAGACAACCATTCCAACAAGGGAGGGCACACGCCACATAGCAATTTATCTCCTGCCTTTAAGCAAAGGAAGGAAGAGCAGAGCCCACCCTGCCCCAGGAAGAGCGCCCGAACCACCGGCTGTGGCCACCGAGTCGGCCACCCCCTCAAACTCTTGTCCTCCTCCAGTGAACTTCTGTTCAGAACCACCCTCCCCAATTTCTGCCTAAAGCCTAATCAAAGCTGACCTTCCCTTTGTTTCTGCAGACTGGCCTACGGCCCACCACAGTCTGCTTGTCCCCAGTGGCTGCTCCTCTGCTTTTCCTGGGCAAACTCATTCTTTTACTTAAATGAAGTTGGTCTTCGCCCTGTTAACACCACGTATGATAAAGTTTAATTTATAAATTAGACACAGTAAGAGTTTAACAAAGACAGCTAATCATGAAATCAAACAATTATAAGAATATACTGTAATGAAAGTTATGTGAATGTGGTCTCTCTCTCTCTCTCCAAATACCTTATGGTGGCTCAGGTCATGATGTCAGGGTGGTGGGATTGAGCCCCAAGTCGGGCTCTGTGCTCAGCATGGAATCCCCTTCGAATTCTCTGTCTTCGCTCTCTCTCCCTCTCCCCCTCTCCTGCTCTGTCTCTGTCTCTGTCTCAAATAAATAAAATCTTTAAAAATAAATTAATTAATAAAATAAAATAAAATACCTTATGGTACCGGACTCGCCCTTCTTCTTGCAACAACATTTGAGATACCATATCTGCAGGAGAAGATCCCGTGGAGTGAATGACCCAGGCGTTGTGACATAGGCACACATATGACATATTCTGATGATTCCTCAGGAGGAGGGCCATCTGCTTCCAGACCACGGCTGACCAGGAGTAATGAAACCAGGGAAAGCAAAACTGCAGCTATGGGAGAGGACTACGTTCCCTTTCCAGGGGCTGGAGGGTGCCTCGCAGTGCGGAGGTGAGGTCCAGCGTCTGCCCTTCCAGGGCTGGGAGGGGTGGTGCTCTGCACCCATGAAAACATGCCCCAGAGAGCTTGGGAGTAGGCAGTGCCCAGGTGTTGTAACAGATCTGGCCGCTGCCAGAGCGGCTGGTGTTGGACCCTCTTCTAGACACCAGAGGTTCTTTGAAAGTCTGTGAGCTCCTGGGTTACAGCCAGACCGCAGGGTTCCATGCAGGTGCTACAGGCTCAGCTGTTGGCTCGGAGCCATGCCCCCGGAAAGCAAAGGAGCCGCCCAAGAGCTGGTTCCTGCACACTCATCACTCTTCCACATCACTAGGATCACCCAGATCAACCCCCCAAAGCTCTCCCTAACCTGAATCTCAGGCAGAAGGTGAGAGCAGGAAGGAAAGGAGAGAGTAGAACTCCCTGCCTCCCAGAGGGACTGCATTTTTTTTAATGTTATGTTAATCACCATACAATATACATCATCAGTTTTTGATGCAGCGTTCCATGATTCATTGTTTGCCTAAAACACCCAGTGCTCCATGCAATCCATGCCCACCATGGGGCTGACCCATATCCCACCCCCCTCCCCTCTAAAACCCTCAGTTTGGGGGCACCTGGGTGTCGCAGGTGGGTTAAAGCCTCTGCCTTCGGCTCAGGTCATGATCCCAGCATCCTGGGATTGAGCCCCACATCGGGCTCTCTGCTCAGCAGGGAGCCTGCCTCCCCCTCTCTCTCTGCCTGCCTTTCTACTTACTTGTGATCTTTCTGTTAAAGAAATAAACAAAACCTTTTTAAAAATAAAAATAAAATAAAAAATAAAACCCTCAGTTTGTTTCTCAGAATCCATAGTCTCTCCTTATACCAGAAATGTAATTTGTAGGAATTTGCCTTACAGAAATACTTGAACAAGGACACAATGATAGCCTTCGCAGCAGAAAACTGGAAACAGCCTGAATGTCCGTAAGTATGAGAGCGGTACTGTGTCACACAGCATTAAGAGCAATGTGGAAGATTTATGTTTACTGATATGAAAAGGTATTCAAGTTTCCCTAGTAACAGAGAAAAAGCCATACTGCAAAGCATTTTTATAATATTCTCTCTCATTCTTAAGAGATTCTCTATAAAAATAACAAACACTCTAAGCCAGGTACTCCAAGTGTCTTGCATATATTAACGCCTTTACCCCTCATAACGACCCTATGGTGTAGGTGTCCATTTTACACCTAGGGAAACTGAGTACCAGGGAGGTCACGTAACTGCAATGAGCCCATGAAGCTAACAGGGTCTCAGAGTTATCTCGGGAACCCAGGCAGGCTGGCTCCAGGTCCAGCATCTCAGCACCACATCTCCTTTTTCTCCACAGGTGGGTCTGCCCACACTTGTTTGTTAAGAAACCCAAGAGAAGGGGCGCCTGGGTGGCTCAGTGGGTTAAGACACTGCTTTCAGCTCAGGTTGTGATCTCAGGGTCCTGGGATCGAGCCCCACATGGGGCTCCCTGCTTGGCGGGAAACCTGCTTCTTCCTCTCTCACTCCCCGTGCTTGTGTTCCCTCTCTGGCTGTGTCTCTCTCTGTCAAATAAATAAATGAAATCTTTAAAAAAAAAAAAAAAGAAAAGAAAAGAAAGAAACCCAAGAAAATTCTTAACACTAGTTACCTCCAGGAGTGAGAATTAAGAAACTGAAGGAATGGAAGGAGAACTTTTACCTTTTAATATATGGCCTTTGACTATTTTTATATTAAGCATGCATTGCCTTCCCAATATAGACACATGTACATATATTTGTTGTTTACAATGAGTCTCTAGACTTGGGCTGATGCCATCACCCACCTTGAGCCTCATCCCACTGATACTCCCTACACGAATTGCTAAAATCCTACTCAGCTTTTGCTCATTCATCCATTAACACCAAATCTGCTCTGAGTGCCGGGCCTGCTCACTGGATGCACTATCCTACTTAAAACCTCCAAAGACTGTCACCAGTCGTGACAAAGTCTGTGAGACACTTCATACACAAACTTGGTCCTTCAGTAACCCTCAACAGTTATTCCCTGCTCACATTTTTTGTGGTTTTTTTTTAAGATCTTATTTATTTATTTGACAGACAGAGATCATAAGTAGGCAGAGAGGCAGGCAGAGAGAGAGGGGTAGAAGCAGGCTCCATGCTGAGCAGAGAGCCTGATGCAGGGCTTGATCCCAGGACCCTGAGATCATGACCTGAGCCAAAGGCAGAGGCTTAACCCACTGAGCCACCCAGGCGCCCCTGCTCACAGATTTCTGTCCCTAGCTTCCTTTTTGTCGCCTCTTCCCAATTGCTCTTACCCAGCCATCCATTTCCACCCCAACTTGTGGAACTCTTACTCATCTTTTAATGACCATTTGAGAAGAAGTACCCCAGTCTGGCAGCTCTCCCCAAACTCCTCACTGATGTCCCTTCCCATCAAGAATGAGTTTGGTGCCTCTCCTCCTGCTCCCATAAACCTTGCTTGTGTCTCAACCCTGGACTTCATGCCTCATTTTCAATGCCTGATACGTACACCTGTCTCCTGTGAGCTCTGTGAGAGTTCTGTGCTCGTCTTTTCTTCCCAAGCAACTAGCAAGGACCTGGTAAAATATAGATGCTCAAGAACATTAGGGAACTAGCGGCATTTGTCTTGCTCAGTCGGTGAAGCATGTGACTCTTGATCTCGGGGTCATGAGTTTGAGCCCCATGCTGGGTATAGAGATTGCTTAAAAATAAAATCTTTTTAAAAAGAACATTTGGGAACTAATAGAAAATACTAAAAATAATAGTTAGCCCTGTCAATTGCCAGGGTATGGCCAGGTAATTAACCCTTTGCATGGGTTAACTCTCAGTTACTCCTCACAGAGGCCTTAAAATAGAGGAACTATAATTATAGTTCTAGTGAAGAGGTCTTTTAAAAGCATAAAATGAATAGGTCATTTGCTTAAATTCACACAGCTGGCAAGTAGTAGGGGTCAGACATGGAGCCAGGAGTGTGACCTCAGAACCATGCGCTGACCCCCTGTGCTACAGTTGCTTCTTGATGGAGAACTAACCTAATTCCAGGCTTCTAACTCCTCTCCAGACCACCCACCACTCCCTAAACTCTGACGGGAATGTAGCACCCATGAAGCCTACTGCTTCCTCCTCTCTCTCTGCCTGCCTCTCTGCCTACTTGTGATCTCTCTCTCTCTGTCAAATAAATTAATTAATTAATTAAAAAAAAAAAAAAACACGCTTCTCTGCTATGTTTTTTTTTTCTTTCGAAAGAGAATACGGTGGTCCTACTTCCAGAATTCCTAGCTGCATCAAAGCACCTCAGAACTGACACTACAGCACCCCCTTGTGTTCAGAGGCCATTAAGTCACCCCAGTGGAAGCAGGTAAATAAGGTAGCAGTCCCTTTTTTCCAGTTTGATGAATGTTAATGACCACACACACACACACACACACTTCATATATACCTCACCCCTTTACACAATGCCATTGGGCGGTGCACATAGTGTGCTCTGCCTATACTCCCCGTCAGTAGAGGACTTGTCACCCAGCTGCGGGGAGTGCACAACCATTGACAGCCTTTTGGTGTCAGCCCCAGGAATTACCTCTGCTGCAGAGCGCTGCCTTGGCCAAGGTCACGTTCTTCCTAGGGAGACTCACATACAATGACTAACGGATGCAGTGATGTAAAACTGGGGATCCTGACCCAACTAACGACACCTCTGAAGAGCCATTCTCGCTCCAGAGCGCCCCCAGGGTTGGCAGAGGCTGTCCCTGGACCTGCATTTCAAAGAGCTTCCCCCTGTCCCCAGTCCCGCCACCTACTACCCCTCTTTTCCATAGGTGTCTATCTGGAGATCACATCTACACAGTACACTCCATCATGGAATCTATTCCCACAACACTGTCTCTGAAATGTGGAAGTATCTCTAATATTCGTCTATCCAAGAAGCATTTACTAAGTCCGTATGTATTAAGAAATGAATTAAACACAAGACTGAATTCCCTATTTCTATAATCTGGAGCTTAAAGTAGTCTAAATGCAGCTTCTGATTCCATAGCTGGTTATAGGCAAGGAGACTACAAATAAAACAGGTGAAATAGTTCAAGTACCAAAACCCTCTCTGAGGTCTTGAAGTAACCAAAAGAAATAGAACATCAGGGCCACACTGATATTTTACCAATGTCGTGTGACCTGCCAAACATGGGGAAAGGTGATGGGTATTTCTCACATGGATTCAAAGAGTACGTTTTGGAAAAAAAATTTTTTTAAGTTAGAACTTAAAAAAAAAAAAAAAAAAAAAAACCTTTCCCATGGCAGGATCTTGTTACCCTTCTTGACTTTAGCCCCTTTCCTTAACCAAAGCAACTAAGGGCATTCCTGGGAAGGTATCAGATGCCACCAGTACTCTGACTCCTAACTCAGAGATGCAGGTCCTAGAAATTCCCCACCTGTTTTCTGAATGTGAGCGCCTCAAATCTCCCATCATGCATCAGTAAAGATGGTTAAGCCACGATGAATATGGAAGAGATAGGGCAAGCTTCCTTACCCAGATCACCTCTCACAGAAAGAGTGTTTAGGAGGTGATTTCGGGTACTACTGAGACCAAAGCGTGCCTGAGAATTTCTCCCCTGTCACTCCGGCTCTTCAATTTAATGAACACCCTCGCTTTCTCTCTGTCTCTGGCGAGAGGTTTATAGGTGTTCACGTATTTTCATCACATCCTATGCTCCCATGATTGATGCTCTTAGAATAAATGATCTGCCTCCCAGTCACTAATTGCCTGCGTTTCAGGAATTTCTTCTGTGGTCACAGAAAAGTCAATGAGTCATCACTCACCCCCACCTCAGCGTCCTTCCAAGGCAAAATTGAAGGAGCAAGGCCAGAGCAATAGTATTTTATCGACAGGTTTATGCAAGCAAAGACAATGAAGCTTCTAACTGACCTAAGAAATAAGAATCGTGAAGAAAGTAACACTCATGGTCCATATCCAGCATATCTGATATCTGGTGGGAATCAGTGTTTAACGTCTCCTTCCTCCGTAAAATAAATTTAACTTCAATAATAATCATGAAATAAAACAATCGGGATGATAAAACAAAAAATGCAAACAATAAAAATGTTCTTTTTTGGCACAATGTATATCCACGCATGTCCTCAAAATTAAAACTGAAATAATTAAAGTAGAAAAGGGAGCAAGTATGGGTTAACACTTCCTATTTATGTCAGCTACTTTAAAAGAGAGGGTTGTAAACATGTAAAGAAATGCTTTCTGGAGACTGAACTGTACAACGTTCCAAGAATGATTGGCACAGAGAAGGAGGGAACTGGACTAACTCAAGCTCTGTTTCTTCGTCCTTCAGTCACAGTCATATCCATTTTTATTCTGAATCTACTGTTCAAAGGCAGAAATACGCACCTGAAATGGACTAACACAATTCCACGTGGTTTCGAATTTACTGTCCAAACCCACATGTGTAGCTAAGTTCATGTGTGTCACGGGACCATGGGATACTTGGAAGTTCTCCAAATTAATTTCCACATAAGTTACAATTTTTAATGAAGGATAAGTAACAAAAATGTACTAGATGATGCATATATATATATATATATATGTGCATATTGAAATTATTCAAACTCCACAGCAGCCACAGTGGGTTTTTTTTTCTTTTTTCAGGGACAAATATGTTGTAACTGACATTGTTTGGAATTATTTTTTTATGGTGACAATAAAAAGCAAACCAATTTCTAGACAGCTTTATTACTGCTTATAAATTCTCCGCAGACAGCAGACAGCTGCTTACACATCAACACCCCCCCCTTGTTACATCACTGTTATTTGGTTACTGTGTTTAGATCCCTGCTCTGTCCACAAACCATGCTACATATTCTAAATATGCTACTTCATTTAACCCTTACAAAAATCCATTAGATGAATTAATACACTGAGGATGTTGCCAAGCACACAGTAGGAACTCAAGGAACCTTAGTTCTCATCTTCATCATCATCACCCATCCCCCTTAATCACTTGAAGCCAAGGCACAGAGAGGCTAAGTAATTTACTTAGTGTGACCCAGCTAGTAAAGAGCAGAACCTGAATGTGAATTCCAATCTGCCTGACTTCAAAAGTGAATTCTGAACTAAACATGTTCAGTCTGGGTATTGTATAGCAGAAAGTAAAGTTGCCTGCCTTCCACAGGTTTGAATAGATCCTGGATTCAGTAAGTCCCAAACACTTCTGTTCAGTTAATTCCTTCTCACACTAGTTTTTCATAATATCTGACATTCAGCCATTCATCTTTCTTTTCAGTTTTTTAATTTTTTATGTAAGTTTCATTTTATTTTAATTTAATATTCTATTTTATCTTCATTCCAGTTGGCTAATATACAGTGTTATATTAGTTTCGGGTGTACAATATAATAATTCAACGCTTCCATACATCACCCAGTGCTCATCACAAGAGCCCACCTTAATCGCCCATCGCCTATTTCACCCATCCTCCACCCCCTCCCCTCTGGTAACCATCAGTTTGTTCTCTATAGCTAAGAGTCTGTTTCTTGGTTTGTCTCTCTCTCTCTCTTACTTTTTTTCCCCTTTTGATTATTTGTTTTGTCTTTCCAGTTTTAAGTAACAGGCAGAGCATTTGTTGGAGTTGAAATATTTCTGCGATCATTGGATAAATGTGTGTCCCACCCATAGGCTGACAGCTGCAAAAGGGCAGAGTGGGACCACATCTGCTTTGTTCCCAGAGTGTTCCCAGCACGGAGCAGGGTCCTAGAACATTATAGGCATCAAAAATGCATAAGTTGGGGGCACCTGGATGGCTCAGTGGATTAAAGCCTCTGCCTTCGACTCAGGTCATGATCCCAGGGTCCTGGGATCGAGCCCCACATTGGGCTCTCTGCTCGGCAGGGAGCCTGATTCCCTTCCTCTCTCTCTCTGCCTGCTTCTCTGCCTACTTGTGATCTCTGTCAAATAAATAAATAAATAAATAAATAAATCTAAAAAAAATGCATAAGTTGCACGAATAAAGAATGAATGCAAGAGCGTTTTCAAGTGTATTTTCAGATTAAACGGGGTCCTCACAACAGGACGGTGAGGTGGATGCTATTTTGCTTATTCATAAATGAAAAAAATGAAGATTGAAAAATGAAACTTCCAAGATTCTTCACTTGAAGAATCTTGTTATTTCCCTTAATTTCAGACCCCTTTGACCTTCCTTCACACCCGCCTGGAAACCTGCAGTAACCCAGCACGTGCCTCCTTGGTTTCTGTATGTTTAACTCCTATTTCCCTTGCATGTGATCCCAGCTACACTGTGAGCCCTGCAAGGGCTGGGACCGGGTCTTGCTGTCTGTTGCAACCTCAGCACTTAGAACAATGTTTTATGTATGTATTATATGTAACACATTGTGTATCTAAAATACATGTGTAATATGAACAGGGATATACACGATAAGTGATAGCCTGAATCTAAGTCGGCCTTCTGTCCTCCATGTGTTCTGGGACAAGTCCCTCAAACTCTCTGAGCCCCGTTTACTCATAGGTAAAATGGAGATAATCATACCTCCTTGTGAAGTTTCCGTAAGGATTAACAAGGCTAGGATACCTAGAATAGATCCTGACACCTAATTAGAGCCCAAAAGATGATGAATGCTTGTCTTCCCTGCCCTGTTCAGCTGCAGGCACAGAGGCCCTTGTGACCTACCTCTAGTCGCGGTGAGAGGAGGCCGTAACACTTACAGATAGTTTGGCCTAACTAGGGTAGGACCCACAGAGGTATTTAAGGACCACAGTTCACATAGTAATTAAGACTGCCCCTTCGCCTCCTGGGACCCAGAAGGAATGAGTATTGTCACTGTAAGCACTTACTCAGAGATTCAAGTTCTGAACACTTTCTCCTCAGAGGAAGAGACACGAGCTGGGGCCACCGGTTTGTGGGGTTCAAGGCACAATGAGCTCAATGCCACATACCATAGGAGCACAAAGCCCTTGAGCCCTGGGGAGAGAAGTGGGGCTTTCATCTCCTAGTCTCCACTGCTTCCCCTTCTAGGCACCTGGTTTTCCATACTTCTCTCTACTTGACACCACTTTTGCCAGAATGGAAGCTTTCCTCTTCTCTAAGTTCACAAGGATACCTCCCCACACCTGTGTCTATGTAGGCTGCTTGCCTTAGCAGGAGATCTGGTGGGGAAGAGGGGGTTACACAACACAGCACAGAAGCAGCCCCCAGTGGAATGGTCAGCATCTTCTTACCACCCTCGAGGCCCTTCGCGCAGAACCTCAAGGACCCTTCAGCTCACTTGCTTCCAGTCTCTCTAGTCTCAACTCCTTCCTCCTCCTTTCTTTGCCCCCTCCCTCACCCCAACAGCTGTCCTCATCTCATTCCCTACCCCCAGAATCTCCATATGTTTCTTCCTTTAATCCAAAACTATAGAACCAAAGTTTTCAAGTCACTAGAATGAACAAAACACCTGCCCCTGAGTAGCGCCTGCTCTCTTTACAGGTATAGTGAATATATAAACAGCAAATTATTTTCAAGGGCACATTTCATAAACATCATAGCCTCCTTAGTTGCAGCAGCTCTGAGACTCTACCTTGACCAGTTTCTTATCAATAGCCTCGAGGTGCTTCTAGCCACCCCTCCCTCCTGGCAGGGTCCAAACACTGGCATTTAAGTCTCCAGTACTAATGTACCCCTTACTCAGAGGATCCATGAGCTTCAACTCAATACAGCATTTATAAATTGCCAGGTACTGTCAAAGGAGATGCAGAGACTATTAAGCAACATTGCCGCTCTTAAAGAACCTGCATTCTAGCAAGATAGGTATGTACACAGCTGGACTGGATACAATTTGCTTTCAGTCAGTTTTATGTGTCAGTTACCACAACCTCATTTCTTTCCTAGACACAGTTCTGAAGTTTGTTTTATTTCTTTTCTAGCCAGTCTCCATGCTTCTCACTCCCTTTCATGATGAGGCTAGCTACCTTGAGACTAGCTAAAAGAAAAGGCTTGAGTGGGAAAAAAACAAAAACAAAAAACAAAACAAAACAAAAAACCCCACCCTTAATCTGATATTTGTTTAATGTCTTTAATTTTATGTGCCTTGTAATCCAAATTTTCCCAGCCACATCTTCCTCTATTACATAGAACCGATTGGCTTCCATGGACCTCTGAAGCAAAAGCAAGAACAAGAAGTAAACTTCTACTGTGTCGAACCATTGCATGCCTGGGTGAGTTACACACTATGACATGCCTAGCCAGCACGTGCTAGTTTTAAAACTACCTGCAATACAAGACAGAATGAAGTAAATGCTAGGTAGTGATATAAGTCACATGCTTTGAAGAGCACAGTTGACGAAATGATATTTTCTGCTTAGTATTTATTGTTTAGTTTATCAGATTTTTATCCTGGCAATAACACCGCTGAATATATTTTCTCCCCTTTGTATAGCTCAGGAGAGTGAGATTCGAAAAATGAAGGAATTTGTGCAGCATTAAGTTAGCATAAAGTTAGCAAAGCTGACTTTAAGTGGAAATAGGATACAAATTTAAGTGCTGCTTTAAAACCCATAGTCTTTTCATGACACTATGTTACCCATTGGAGTGGAGGTCCAAGGTGACTTGATGTGGAGCTAGTAAATGAACTGTGCCTGAGACAATGAACAGGCTATAAAACCCATTATCAGAGGCAGTCTAAGGTATTTCACTGATATCACATTGTTATGCAAATAAGCTTTGGATAAGTGACCCAGAGTTATGTCATAGTGGCTACAAAAACTGGAAGCAAACCTTATTTAATTCATAAAGCCACTTTCTGGAGAGATAATTAATATTCTTGAGTGGAGCATGCATTTGTCCTCTTCTTCCGGGTACGCAAGTCATTGGGAGGATGAGCCCATCCACCATCTGTCTGGGTAAGTGATAACTGCCAAAATCCGGGGGCTGAAGCTCTTAGCAGAGTGAGGATGCTAGTATCAGCAGTTGGCTTGAGCCTCCTCGTACAGAACACACTAATTAAGAGAACTAATTAGGCTTCCGCTAGATCCCAGTGGGGTTCATTAAAGGAAAATCTTGTAAAATATTTCATCCCAGAACATGTATTTGGATAATCCAGAAGAGTGATTTAATTAAAGGATTAAAACTCATTGAAGTAGATTCCAGAATGGAACCGTTTCTGTCAAAACAACATGGAGATCACTATCTCAGGGTTTAAAAAAAAAAAAGACAAGACCAGTGTCCTCTGCCTTCCTTTTTAATGGGCAGATGGCTGCAGTTATTCATTTCTTAAGGTTCAAGCGTATAAGATTAATTTTCATTGAGTCTTTCCTGCCATGATTAAACCACATCAATAATAAAGATCTCAATTCCTCCTCCCAGTATTGCCAAACTGTGAAGTCACTGGGGACCTGGACCGTCCCACAAAATTCTTGTTCAAGGTCACCCTTGCACTGGAGCTTGGTGTGTCCCCTTCCAAACTGTGAGCCAAACACAAATGATGTCACATAAAATGAATGCCAACCCAGCACCTGGTATATTTTGGTATAACCCAGAATCGAAAATGCTCCAAGTGATGGAAGAATACACTTGAAATTTGCATGAGTCCTATAGACCGCCAAGCTTCAAATTCTGCTATGAGTGAGGATGGGGTCATAGTAACGATCAGAATCCAAACTCCGCTCTTGCCCGCCAAGACTTGTGTATGCGAACCTCAACTTCTACAAAATAATTTCAGAATCTAAGAATTCCTGAGACATGTCTAACCTGTGCCCTGGAGCAAAGCCAAGCTACCCCCGTATGAGTGCCTCCGTGTCGCTCCTCTTCCCACCCCTCTTCTCCACTTTCCAAAAACTGGGACCCAGAACCAATGGTGACTAAATGAGGAAACAAACTGAAATAGCAGACACCACACTTACTCGAACTTGCTCCTCCCAACCAGCCACACAAGCCTTCCTGGTGGGGTCTCCTTTATCCAGAACTTCCCCCCTTCAAGGCGAGGTCCTTTTTAGGCCTCCCCAGACCCTCAGGCAAACTGGCTTCTCAAGAGCCAGGCATCTCCCAGATAGCAGACGACTTTCTCAGACTAGTCCAGACCCACATTCCTTTCACACATTCACACACGTACCCTACCTACATATCATTTATCAGAGCCCCCTCCAGTTTATTTATTGTGTAGTTAATTTTTTTTTAAAGATTTTATTTCTTTATTTGACAGACATAGATCACAAGTAGGCAGAGAGGCAGGCAGAGAGAGAGAGGGGAGGAGGCAGGCTCCCCACTGAGCAGAGAGCCCGATGCGGGGCTCGATGCGGGGCTCGATCCCAGGACTCTGGGATCATGACCTGAGCCGAAGGCAGAGGCTTTAACCCACTGAGCCACCCAGGCGCCCCTATTGTGTAGTTAATTAATTAAACAATGTGTCCCAGGGCACCTGGCTGGCTCAGGCAGTAGAACATGTGACTCTTGACCTCAGGGTTGTAAGTTTGAGCCCCACACTGGGTGTAGAGATTACCTAAAAATAAAGTTGTTGTTGTTTTTTTAAGAATTTTTTTTTTAAAAATGACAGAAAGAGAGATCACAAGTAGCCAGAGAGGCAAGCAGAGAGAGAGGGGGAAGCAGGCTCCCCGCCGAGCAGAGAGCCCAAGCTCGATCCCAGGACCCTGTGATCATGACCTGAGCCGAAGGCAGAGGCTTAACACACTGAGCCACCCAGGTGCCCCCATTTTTGTTTTCTGGGTTTTTTTAAAGCATCTATACTAGACTATAATCTCCAGGGAGGAACTGACCCTGCCCATTTCGCTCACCACTGCATCTCCCACTACCCAGCACAGAGCCTAGCAAACACAGAAGTCACTCAGCAAACAGTTATTGGGTGAAAAGGCTCAGTCTTGGAATGCTTCCTTTTTCCTTTCCCCTTGCCTGGCTTGTAACCGCCTATGCTGTAGAAGACTAGTGAGTGTGGCCAGGAATTACTGTAAAGAGGAAGGGATTCCCCTGCTGCTAGAAAATGGAGCTTCTGCTTAAATTATTAGGCATTGTCACCTCCAATGTGCCAAGCATCTTCTAAGCATATTCTCTCATTCAATCCTCATACTAACACATAACACTGTGCGGTAGATCTTACTATTATTTATATTTTATGGAAGAGAGGACCAAAACAGAGATGTTAAGTAGTTTGCTTAAATGGTAAGAACTAGCAAGTGCTCACCCAAAGAACAAATAATCCAATCAAGAAATGGACAGAGGACATGAGCAGACATTTCTGTGAAGAAGACATCCAGGTGGCCAACAGACCCATGAAAAAGTGCTCCACATCACTCGGCATCAGCGAAATACAAATCAAAACCACAATGAGATACCACCTCACACCAGTCAGAATGGCTAAAATTAAAAAGTCAGGATATGACAGATGCTGGCAACGATGCGGAGAAAGGGGAAACCTCCTACACTGTTGGTGGGAATGCAAGCTGGTGCAACCACTCTGGAAAACAGCATGGAGGTTCCTCAAAAAGTTGAAAATAGAGCTACCTTATAACCCAGCAATTGCACTACTGGGTATTTACCCTAAAGATACAAACGTAGTGATCCGAAGGGGCACATGCATCCGAATGTGCACAATAGCCAAACTGGGGAAAGAACCTAGATGTCCATCAACAGATGAATGGATAAAGAAGACGTGGTATATATATATAATGGAATACCAAGCAGCCATCAAAAGAAATGAAATCTTGCCATTTGCAATGACGTGGATGGAACTAGAGGGTATTATGCTGAGCAAAATAAGTCAATCAGAGGAAGACAATTATCATACGATCTCCCTGATATGAGGAAGTTGAGAGGCAACGTGGGGTGTTTGGGGGGTAGGAAAGGAATAAATGAAACAAGATGGGATCGGGAGGGAGACAAACCGTAAGAGACTCTCAATGTCACAAAACAAACTGAGGGTCACAGGGTGGGGGAGGGGGGTAGGGAGAGGGGGGTGGGGTTATGGACATTGGGGAGGGCGTGTGATATGGTGAGTGCTGTGAAGTGTGTAAACCTGGCGATTCACAGACCTGTACCCCTGGGGCTAATAATACATTATATGTTTATTTAAAAAATTAAAAAATTAATAATAATAATTTAAAAAGAGACTCTTAATCTCACAAAACAAACTGAGGGTTGCCAGGGGGAGGGGGTAGGGAGAGGGTAGTGGGGTTATGGACATTGGGGAGGGTACCTGTACGCCTGGGGCTAATAATACATTATATATTTATAAAAAAACAAAGAACTAGCAAGTGCTGGGGCAGGTAGAGCCACTAAGCCTTGATATGAACGTTCTGCTGTGGAATGGTTGCCCTAGGTCTATGTGGCCACACCTGCATTGCCCCTGCTGGACAAGCCTATGCAGAACAAAAACTGAGGTCAGGGGGCCCCTGGGTGGCTCAGCTGGTTAAACATCTGCCTTTTGGCTCAGGTCATGATCTCAGGATCTTGGGACTTGAGCCCTGCATCAGGCTCACTGGGGTCCTGAGCAGGGAGCCTGCTTCTCCCTCTTCCTCTGTCCCTCACCCTGCTTCGTGCATGTGCGCTCTCTCTCGCTCTCTCTCAAATAAATAAAATCTTTTTTTTTAATTGAAGTCCGTTTTTTGGGAATTTTAATGGTGCAAAGATCCTTGGTTTTCTTAGACCCAAGACTAGGAGAAATGGTCATGGTAGTGACTCCCACACAAACCCCAGCATGGCCCCGGAGGGATTCCCTAACCGTCACAGTGGAGATGCCCAGTGACAATGCACGGTCTCCCACACCGCCTGTCAGTAGAAGCCACAGTGATGGCCCACCAGGGGTTGGCAGAGGGGAGACCAGTTGAACCAGCGACTGCCTTTGCTAATCAATGCTACACAGCTAGGCATGAATTCCCAGACTGCCATATCCATCTGCATCAAACCGCAGATGGACAAAAAGCATAGAGGATCATACATGGGAAGTTTTATGAGCCTGACCTACAAGGGAAACATACTGTTTCCACCCACATTCCACCACCTAAAACTCGGTCACATGAACACATCTAATGGCAAGCCAGGAGTGGAAAGCGTAACTTTGGAGCAGTTGAGGCCAGCAGAGCTTCCCAGTGAGCACCCAGCACGGCTCTGCAGTCTGGTCTACCAGCAGAGAAGGTGGAGAACTACAACAGTTTCCGTTTGGCTGTTGCCAGGGTGGACAAATTTTAAGAGAGGAAGAAAACAAATCTGTTCCTGTTACCTCCGTGCCAATGAAGCTACCGACAAAAAATGGAGTCACTCACCAGTGTTGCCACTAGATGGCACTTTAAGCCTTTGGATTCCCCAAGTTTCCATCTGGGATGCTTTTCAGTGAAGCAGGATAAAAAGATTATCCAGTCCTCCGAACAGAGATATAAATGGCCTTATTCTTCCTGGCCTCACCCAAAGAGTGGGTCTGGGCCTGCCTTCTCCTGAGAAAGATTAGCAACCAAGAGTAAAGAGAAGGCAGTGCTGTTAAGCAGGATGTAGAAGACGTCTGCAGGAGGCAGAGACATCGAGCCCTCCAGGCCTGGCCAGAGTTCCAGGGCTGCCCTGAATGCTCAGGGCATGTCACCTCACACTAACTCCATTGCCTCATCTGTGAAGTGAAGACTATAACATTACTGGGTAGTGTAATGCAGGTTCTTGGCTTTTCAAACACTTTCACGAACACCCTCTACCTTGTCCCCACATCCCACCAAGGTCAGCATTAGGCATTACTGGTCCCACTCTGCAGTCGGGGAAACCAAGGGACTACAGTGAAAATTAACTTGCCCAAGATCAAAAGGCATTGGGGGCAGATGCAGAACTTGTGGCCTCTTCCACTGCGTTCTGTAAATCACGGCCAACGCTTTGACTCCCTTGCCCTTTACTACCACATAAGAAAGTAAGCAGGACAAGTAAGGTCATTACTGTATTCTCTTCAGAGAGGAAAAAACTGAGCTTCAGGGGGCTTTAATCAACCTGCCCATTTTGGCAGGGCTATAACTATAATTCACATTTCCAGATTTCCTCATAAAAGAGGCTTGTTTAAACCTTAACACAAAAGACTACTATTGGCCAAAAGGGCTGATTCTCTGCACTCGCTGCCACACTGAGTATAAATATTTATGTTCTTCTTCGATGTTTAGAAAAGACCTTTTTCCTCTCTTCCATCAGATATGACCCTGTAATTTTGGCCAATGTCAAGATTAGCCCTGCCTCTTACGTGCTTTAGTTGGAGCTTTTGTCAACTATGTGAATACAAAAAAAAGGAAAACAAGAAAGCTGTTAACAGCGGCTGAGGAAAAAGCAGGTAATAGAACAGGCAGCCAGGCTTCCACTGTCTCTCTGAGAAGCATGTGGCACAGAGCAGTGGTTCTCAAACTGAGCTCCAACCGTGGCCCAGCTGCCCCCACCACCTCAGCGAGTGTCAGTGGAGCTGGGCTGTTTTTCAAGCCCTCCCCTCAACCCAGGTGGTTCTGAAGATCAGCCAGGTTGGAGGACCATTCTACTCTCCAAGGCAAGTTCACAATTTGTTCCTATGTTTGAAACTTTTCCCTTAGCCAAAAGGAAATAAAAATCTCACTCAGAAGAAATGATGGAGGCCTCGCAGACCCCGCCACCCCAGAACCCCTCACACCACCCACCCCAGTCAACCCCACTGTATTCTTTGATATCCGCCTTGGTCAGCGAGCCCTTGGGCCGTGTCTCCTTGGAGCTGTTTGCAGACAAAGTTCCAAAGACAGCAGAGAACTTTTGCGCTCTGAACACTGAGGAGAAAGGATTTGGTTCTAAAGGTTCCTGCTTTCACAGGATGATTCTGGGGTTTCTATGCCAGGGTGGTGTCTTCACGGCCATTAACGGCCCTGGAGGCAAGTCCATCTATGGGGAGAAAATTGGTGATGAGAATTTCATCCTGAAGCATATGGCTCCTGGCATCTTGTCCACGGCAACTGCTGGGCCCAGCACAACCAGCTCCCAGGTTTTCATCCACACAGCCGACACCGAGGGTTGGGTGGCAAGCGTATGGTCTTGGGTAAAGTGAAAGAGAGTGAATATTGTGCAAGGCATGGAGCGCTTTGGGTGCAGGAACCTCGAGACCAGTGAGAAGATCGCCGTCACTAACTGTGGACAAACCTGATGCATTTGACTTGTGTTTTACCTTAACAAGCAGACCATTCCTTCTGCGGCTCAGGAGGGCACCCTCACCCCCATCTGCTCGAAATATCCCATGGTCCTGGTGCTCTCCCTGCACCTCTATGGGTCCCACTTTCTCCTTACTCCCCTCGAAGTCCAGCTGCGCTGCAGAATTAAGTTTATGATTATGAAATAAAAACTAAACAAAAAAGAAAGAAAGGAAGGAAGGAAGGAAGAAAGAAGGGAAGAAAGAAAGAAAGAAAGAAAGAAAGAAAGAAAGAAAGAGAGAGAGAAAGAAAGAAAGAAAGAAAGAAAGAAAGAAAGAAAGAAAGAAAGAATAGGAAGGAAGGAAGGAAGGAGAAATAAAATTGAACTGACCTAAAACTCAGCTACAATTATTAGTGGTAGAGCAGGGAAACCACTGAATAGCCAACAGGACTTGGACCTTCCTCAGACTCCAGATGAAATAGAGAAAAGTTCACAGCTAAAGAGGGGATTGCGTTCTCTGACTACAGGATTTTCAGATCCTACTAATAGTTACCGGTGCCTCGCATGTGACAGACACTATGCTGGAGACTGTTGGTATTTTAGTTTGTCTTACGACCACCATGCGGGGACAGCGGTGTTCCCATTTGATAAATGATGAGAACACACTCTCAAAAATGGTCAAGGGCCTGACTCACTCCGTGCTTATGAGTAACAGGGTTGTTTACCTCCAAGTGTTAGAAATAACAACACTCACCCTTGCCTGGCCCTTTGCCAGTAGCCATATCTGTGATGTCTAGTCATCATACCGACCTTGGAAAGCAAGGAATGTTCATACTCCTCCTCTCCAGGTGAGAAAACCAACACTTGGGAAAGTCCCGTTCCTCTTCCAGTGGCATCCCTGGGGAAAGACAGCCGCAGAGTTCGGCACAGGTCAGCCCGGTCTGTGCCGAGCGGGGGGTGGCAACGCCAGGCCCAGGACCGCTGCTCTTTTCGCATCTGGGATTGTTCCCATCTCACACTGTCTTCCAACTTGCTCTCAGCACTAGGTGTGTGCTCGTACAGGAGCAAAGGTAAGGCCCGTGCACAGAGTCGTGGCTCTGCTCCTAGAGAGGCTAGTAATAAAGTCAGGCTGCCGCTCTTCCTGTTCCCTCAGGCCATTGTGTGGACAAGAGCGGCTTTTCTTACAATGTTCTGACGGCAGCCAAGACCCAGGCCTGTGCCAAGGTGATTCAGATTCTGTCTGAGTTCTGGGCTACTGTTCAAAGGCATCCCGAGTTTCTCTCGGCCATTTTATCCCCTGCCCTGCATTGAAGTCCTGTTGTTATGGACAGAATTGATGAAGAGATCAATCCTGAGCAGCTTTCCGCACCCAGGCCTCGGGCGTCCAGGGGCCCCCTGGGAACAGCACTGACCGTCCACCACGGCCCTCAGACGGGGGCCTGCTCCCCGCCAGGAGAAAGGCCAGCCACAGGGAGCTGAAAAGATGCTCACTCCCTCCGGCTGCTGTTGGGAGACCTTTGTTTTATCCTCAGGGTGAAGCCTCAGTCTGCCATCGCTCCTCTATGAACTAGCTCATGCGAAGGGACTGGTTCATCACCGATTCTGAGTCATGGTGGGGGGATGGGCCCTTCTCAGTGCCAGAACTTCCCATGACCTTTCACACCCTGAGATGAAAATCCAGGGGCATCCAGAGCCCTTCCTCACTGGATGCAGAGAACGGAGGGGACAGAGAAGTCCCAGCTCTCTGCTGAGGTCTCTTTGGGCAATAATGGCAACCATAATAGTTGCCCTTTAGAAGGGGTCTTTGTACAATGCTAGGGTCTCTGTATATGCCACCTGCAGCCACAACCCCATGTGATATCATCATTGCCATGCAACAGAGGGAAAAACTGAGGTTCTGGTTTAGTAATCTGCCCAAGGGCACACAGCTAAAAGGGAAAGGCAGGAACGGTCAGCGGTCGGACTAAGGAGGCTCCAAAAACGCCCCTCAACATTCAGACCACCTGACTCATGTAGCCAGGACCCACTCCCAGTGGGTCTTATCAGAAGGTGGGAGTAGCCAGCTAGACCAGGGACTAGGACAGGCAGGAACAAGAAATAAATTAGAAACATCAAGGGAGCTGCTCCCCCTGAAAAGTAAGAAGCCCCAGTCTTAGTCAGCTCAGGCTGCTATACCAAAGTCCACAGACTGGGTGGCTCAAACAACAGACATTTATTTCTCATAGTTCTAGAGGCTGAAAGTCCAAGATCAGGGTGCCAGTGAGGTCGTGTCCTTGGTGAAGCTGTTTCTCCTGGTTTATGGACAGCTGTCTTCTTTCTGTGTTTTCACATGACTGAAAGAGTGAGCTAGCTCTCTGGCCTTTTCTGATAAAGGCACAAACCCCATTCATAAGAGCTCCACTCTAAGGACCTCATCACCACCCAAAGGCCTGCCCCTTGAACACTAGCCATTCTAATGGGTGTGAGGTATTTCACTATAGTTTTGATATCCATTTCCCTGATGTTTAGTGATGTTGAGCCCCTTTTCACATACCTGTTGGCCACTAGTATGTCTGGAGAAATATGTGTTCAGGTCTTTTGCCCATTTTTAAATTGAGTTATTCATTGTTTTGTTATTGACTTGTTGGAGTTCCTTACATATTTTGGATATTTACCCCTTACCAGATGTATTGTTTGCAAATATTTTCTCCCACTCCATAGTTGCTTTTTTACTTTGTTGATTTTTTTTCTGTGCAGAAGCTTTTTAGTCTGATTTAGTTTCTATTTCTGTAAAAAATGCCATTGAAAATTTGATAGGGATTGCATTAAATTTGTAAATTGTCTTGAGTAGTATAGACATTTTAACAATATTAATTCTTCTGACTCATGAATACAGGGTATCTTTCCATTTATTTGTATCCTCTTCAATTTCTTTCATCAAAGTCTTATAGTTTTCCCTGTACATCTCTTACATCTCCTTGGTTAATTTTATTCCTATGTATTTTATTCTTTTTTATGCTATTATAAATGAGATTATTTTCTTTATTTATTTTTTAGATGGATAGTTCACTGTTAATGTATAGAAACACAACTGATTTTCATATGTTGATTTTGCACCCTGAAGTTTTATAGACTTTGTTTATTAGTTTTGATAGGGTTTTTTGGTGGAGACTTTAGGGTTTTATATATATAATATTATGTCATCTGCAAATAGAAAGAATTTTACTTCTTTTCTGATTTGATATCTTTTCTTTCTTTTTCTTGCCTGATTGCTCTAGCTAAGACCTCCAGTAATATGTTGAAAAGGAGTGGTGAAAGTGGGCATCCTTGTGTTGCTCCTGATCTTAAAGGAAAAGCTTTTAGCTTTTCACTGTTGAGTATGATGTTAGCTGTGGGTTCATCATATATCACCTTTATTATGTTCAGGTATGTTTCCCTCTATACCTAGTCTATTGAGAGTTTTCATCATAAGAGGATGTTGAATTTTGTCAAATGCTTTTTCTGCATCTATTAAATGATCATATGATTATTATTCTTCATTTTGTTATTGTGGTTTATCACATTTATTTATTTGCATGTCTTGAACCATCTTTACATTCCTGGAATAAATCCCACTTGCTCATAGTGTATGATCCTTGTAATATACTGGTGACTTCAATTTGCTAATGAGGATTTTTTTGCATCTATGTTCTTTAGGGATGTTGGCCTATAATTTTCTTTTCTTTTAGTCTCATTATCTGGTTTTGGTATCTGGGTAATGCTGGCCTCATAAAATGTGGCTGACTAGACTGCATGATCAAGAAGGGCCACAGGTTGTACCCGTAGTTGGCTAGGACCACAGGTTGGATTCCATGCAGGCTGCTGGCTATGCTCTCCTGTTGGGTGAGGTTGCTAGTCAAGATTCTTGATGGGATGAGGCTGCAGACTATGCTTAGCAATCAACCTAGGCTGTGAGACTGGGCAAGATTGGTGCCCAGGCTCCCTGCATGGGTGAGGCTACAAGCTGTGCTCTGCAGTTAGGTAGGGCTGGTGGCTTGGCTCCCTGCCGAAGCAGTTGGTAAATTCAGCTCCAAGACTGCCCAGGACCTCTGGCCAGGCTCTCTCATTGAGCAGGGCTGGAAGCTAGGCTCAGTAGTTGGGCAGAGCTGCTAGCTTGCCACCCTATCTGGGCAGGGCCATAGGATAACATCTACAGCTGGGACAGCCCATTGGCTGGGAACCCAAACTGGATGGAACTGCTAACCAAGCTCTAACTTAAGTCTAAAGTGGGTCTCTTGGGCAGCATCCCAGAATGCTGGGGAAGCTGGACGTCCACCTTGGGTTCTTTTTTCCCACAGGAAAAACTGCAGGCCCAGGGAGGTCCTCTAGGTGGCGTGCCATGCTGGCCTGTGAGAGGGGTGATGTAGTCAAAGAGAAACAGCCCCATAGTCATGAGGTGCTGAAGGCAAGTGTGACTTCGAGTCGGTATGTGCCAGGGGCAGAACAGGATGAGAAGGGCAGGTGAGCCTTCAGGGTTATCAAATTCAATGACTGGTGGTCCCATAAAGAGGCAGGATTCTCATCCCAAGGCGTCTTTGATTCTACTTAAAGCAGAGGTTGGAAGTGCAGAGGATCTGGTAGCAAGAAGGACAGAGTCTTGCCAATAGCAAAGAGGGCTAGCAATTTGGTCCCAGAATAAATGTTTGAGACCCTGTGTGTCAGACAGGTAGTCCCAGAGGTCGTAGTCCCAGAGGTCAAGCTCAGAGCCCTCAGACACTGCGCATGCGCGGCCCGTTTCTCGTGCGGGACTCTCCTCTCCGGTCAGACACAGATAGTCCCAGAGGTACTACACCCAGTGCCTGCACTCACAAGCTTGAGGTTGAACAAAGAGAAAGGGTGCCAGCCCCAGCTTAGTGGGCGGGGCTTCCTAACAGAGCTCCAGACTCCGCGGAGCTTGAGTGGGAGACAGGCTGAAAACCATGCCATACCCGTCAAGCCCGCACCAAGGAGTTTAGACCAAAGGCTGCCCCCGCTTGAGCAGGCTTGCCGGCTTCCCCACCACCAGGGGGTACCAACGTGGCCATTAGACGTGCCTCTTGGTGAGGAGCAGGTTCCCGAGGCGATGCCAGGGTAGGATCTTACTGGCCCAGACGCTGAGCGCAGCTGTATGCGATGAGGTTCAACAAGGGCCTGGGTAACAAATATTCAGCCACAACACTCCGCCGGGTGCGCCTCCCTCCGGCCACCCCGGGCTTGAGCGGAACTGCTCCCGCCACTCTAGCATTTTTGGCTACTGAGAGCCCCTCCTTCAAATTGTGGACAGCTTCTAGGGTTTTTATTGTATCTGTACTGAGTCCCTTTCCTAGAATTCCCTGGAATAAAATGAAATGCCTGTGGTTTGCTTACCTAAGTCTTGTTTTAAGCACAAAAACCACTTCGTGTGGCACAAATAATAGGATTAATTTTTAGTTGCCACAGTGGTCATTATTTTATCAGTTTCCTAGGGCTGTTGTGAGAAAGTACCATAAACTGGGAAGCTTAACGCAACAGAAATTTATTATCTCGCCGTTCCGGGGGCTAGAGGTATGACATCAAGGTGTTGGTACGGACACGCTGTCTCTGACGTTGCTAGAGAAAGATCCTTCCTTGCCTCTTCAAGCTTCTGGTGTTTGATGTATAGTCCTTGGTTCTCCTTAGCTTGCACATGCATCAATGCAGTCACACAGCTGTCTTTCCTCTTCATGTCATCACAGGCTATCTTCCTCTGTCTGTATCTGTGTCCCAAGTTCTCCTTTTTATAAAGATGCCAGTCGTATTTGAATAGCTCCCACCCTAGTGACCCCATTTTAACTGCATTACCTCTGTAAAGACCTTATTTCCAAATAAGGTCACATTCTGGGGGTCTGGGAGTTAGGACTTCGACATATTAGTGAGGGGACACAATTCAACCCATAATATTTATTATGGGTAGTAAGTGGATCTTGAGCCGCTTGCCAGGAATCTAGCCAAATATCCATTCTCTTTCTTTCTCCTCCCTCCCTCCCCTTACGTTCTATGGGAAAATAAAAATGATTTTTCTCAATTTGGAATATGTTTGTAGGAATGTCACCTTTTTTGAAAAAAAGATTTGTTGATGTATGAGAGAGAGTGCGGGGTTGGGGAGGGGCAGAGAGAGAGAGAGAGAATCCTCAAGCAGACTCCCTGTTGAGCACTGAGCCATCCCAGGACCTTGAGATTAGGACCTGAGCCAAAATCGAGAGTTGGCTGCTTAACCAGCTGAGCCCCAGGTGCCCCTACGAATATCACCTTTTGAAAGTGGGGGAAAAAACAACTGCCTACGCCCTTCATTTAGGAACAAAATTGTCAAGTACTTTGTGACATCTCTTAGATTATGTTGCTTTGTTTCTTCACTTCCTTATTGACACTGAACATTTCGTTGTGTCAACTGCTCACCGGTAGACTCATTAAGAACAGGGTTTCTAGGGGCACCTGGGTGGCTCAGTGGGTTAAAGCCTCTGCCTTTGGCTCAGTTCATGATCCCGGGGTCCTGGGATCGAGCCCCACATTGGGCCCTCTGCTCCGCGGGGAGCCTCCTTCCCACCCCCCACCTCTGGCTGCCTCTCTGCCTACTTGTGATCTCTGCCTGTCAAATAAATAAATCTTTTTTAAAAAGGGGGGGTACTAGTTATTGCTCATCTCACAGAAGAAAATTCTGGTCACACTCTATATACATGGGACAAATGACTGAAAGCATGTTACAATATCCTTAATGCCTGACACCAAATGCACTGCTCTGGGCAAAACGGCTCTGCTCTTTGGTTTGATGAAATTACTAGTATGGTAGTTATTCCATACACATAATTCCTGCCACAATTAGGGTGCTCACAGAAAGGGGCTCTCTTTGCACAGTAAGTTCTTAACAAATAGTGACATGTGATCATATGGGCAATTGGCAGGTTTGGGGTGAAGGCAAAATGTGTGGATGAATGGGAAGTTTCTTTTTATCTCTAAAGCACTATAAACTTCATCCAGTAATCATTTATTACATGTTACTAGTGCCAAATTCCAGAAAGTGATAAGAATGCAGAGGCAATTACCTACTCCCAATAGAGGAAGCAGAAGAATAACAACTGTCATAACAGTGTAATTAATTGCTATAAAAAGATAAGCCTGGGGTTTGGGAGTATCATAGATGATCCCAGAGTAGAGGTGCTTAATTGATCTAGGGAAGCTGAAGAAGTCGAGACTTTGGCTGAGAATAACAGGTTTAGCAGAAATTAGCAAGCAGAGAAAATGAGGAGTACATTCTAGGTACAAATAGGGCAGGAATAAATTCATGGAAGTGATACAGATATGGAGTATTCAAGCAACTATCTATAATTAGCACTAAATTCCTGAAACATAGGTAGTATAAAGGACTGGTAAGTGAGACCAGAGAGGCTGGCAGGAGCTACATGTTTAAGCTGAGGACTTTGAATTTCACCTTGGAAGTGACAGGGAGCTACTGAAAGATTTTAAAGAAGGCAATGATGGCACTAAAGTTGTTTTTTTAGAAATAATAGCTCAGGGAGCGATGGTAAAGATGGATTAAAGGATTGTGACTTCATAGACAAGAGAGTCATTAGGAGATCCTTATGCTAGGTTAGGTGGGAGGTGATGAGGGCCCAAACTAAGGAAGCGACATTGGCAAAAGAGTGTCCAGAAGACACACAAGAGTTGCTTAGAATAACATCCTTCAAACAGCAGGCCCAGCTCATTAGTGAGTCATAAAATCCACAGAGTGGATAATAACCAGGTTTTATTAAATATAAAAGAAAATATCAGTGTTTCACATAGCTCCTAGTAAGAATCTGGGCTTTGTAAAGAATTTTTTTATTTTATTTTATTTTATTTTATTTTATTAAAATAGATCATTGAATATTAATATAGATAATAATCTAATAATATCTAAATCATTAAATGTGAGACTGTTTATACAGATATGAAGTTACATAAGTAGGGAATGGATATATTGAGACATAACATAAGATGGGGTTTTTCTAAAGGTGATGAAGAACGGTATTTGAGACATACTGACTTAGAAGCTAGTACGGACCAGGCCCAGGTAACTACGTGGTCCGAACGAGAGCCGCTGCAAGAAGAGTCTGGCCAGGCTGACTGTGGGCTACTCCGGTTGTGTATGTGCTCGATTTCGGATGTACAATTTGAAGAGCTTATGAGCCCTCCAAGAGTAGTTGTCTAGGAAATAGGTGGGGGAAATGGGTCTAGGATGGAGGAAAGAAGCCAAGCAGGCCTGGATTTGGGGGTCCTCGGCGGATCAGTGATAGCTGGAGCCTTGGGAAGAGCCGCCATTCCTGGGCAAGAATGTGTGGGGTATGAAGAGGAAAGGGCGGAAATGGGAGGAGCCAGGGGCACAGAGTGGATGGGAGTTCCAGTAAGAAGTGGGCATGGCCAGGAAGGTAGGAGAAAACCAAAAGAAAATCATGTGCTACAAACCCAAAGGAGGAAAGCTTTAGCAAGGTGGAGCCCAGTTGTTGAGACGCAGCACAGAGGCTAAAGACGCTGAAGGCTGAAGCCCCCATGGTTGGTGACTGGGACTTAAGTGAGAGCAATTTGGGAAACACTAGACGGAAGTAGAGCGACCATCTGTACCATTTTGCCCAGGACCGAGAGGCTTCTTGGAACTTTCAGGGCTAAAACCAAGACAAGACAGTCCCCACACAAACTGGGGTGGTTAGAACCCCAAATAGGCAAGGTTTAAACAAGTAGTTGAGGCGGAGGCAAAAAAACGTGGATTCTTTTCCTGAAAGACTCAGCTCTAAAGAGGAGAAGATAGAGTAATATCTAGAGGAGAGTTTTCCACTTCTTTATTCTTCCTCTTTCTTATTTTTAAACCATACTAAAGGTTTATTTCTAGGAGGAGAGGTACAAGTGAGGGCGAGGCTGAAGAAACAGATGACTAAAGATGACTGATGCAGCAACGTTTTGTTCTCATGAAGGGGGGAGGGGGGAAATGCTGAGCCTCAAAGGCAGGAGAAGGTCCTGCCTGCTGGAGAGAAAAACTGTGGAAGAGGGTATGGGAAATAGAGGGGGATGAAAACAGATGCTCTCCATCTTGTTGGGATGTGGGAGTGAGGAGAGGGATAGGGCAGAGGCTTGAATGGAGATGAGCAAAGGCTTAGGACAGGCACTTAAAGGATGCGGGAAGACACTCCAACACATTCCAGGCACCAAGGGCTGAGGTGGGGAGTCATGAATGTGCAGCATACAGTGTACTTATTAGTACCAGCTAGGTTAAGATAAGTAGCCTGTCCAGAGTCATAAAATTATATGCGTATTATATTTCTGATCTTTTTTTTAATATTTCTGATCTCTAAAAGTATCTGCCATTGTACCTAAAAAAACAAAAACAAACAAACAAACAAAAACTTCACAACCCCTCAGGTGGCCAAACAAGAGACAAAAATTCTTTCTAACAGGCTGCACTAGAAAGTGACATACGAGAGGAGGCAACAATACCATCAGCCCTTGGCAGGACTATTATTAACAGCTGCTACTTATGGTTTTACAGCCGGTGGCATGACCATGGTCAGACACACAGGTGCTCAGCAGGGAAGGCAATGTGGGGAGAAGAGGAATCAGACATGGGGCAATTTGGAGCCTACGTAGTGACCTAGCACACGTTCCCGGCATCCTGGATAACAGGGTGGGTTGAAATCTTGACACAATGCCCAGCCATGGAGGCCTGCCTGGTACTAGAAACCAGACCTTCCCTCTTGGTGGGTATTTACACTTTCCCTATGCCAAATCCCCACTATAACTCATTGTGAAGATTGTTATCCATTTTTGCCAAGGGGAAGACTGTGTCTCAATACCATGGAGTACTTGTCCACTTCACGTAAGTTGCACAGATAAGATATAGCTAAGTTGATTGCTCTAACCCCTCCCTTCAGCCTTCTTTTCACCTATAATGAGGATAGTAACAAGCCTCAGCAAGTAGTAACAAGATAGTAACAGCAAGCCTCAGCAAGATAGTAACATGGCCTCAGCACAGGCCTTTGAAAGAATTAAATGAGACCATGTCTGTGAAAGTACCAGGCACCCCACAGATGCTGTTTCTATATATGTCTAGCGTGGTGGTTCTCAACTGGCAGCCATCTTGCCCCTCAGGGGACACGTGGTAATGGAGATGTTCTTGTCACTACTAGGGGACTGTTATTGTTATCTAGTGGGTAGAGGCCAGGGATGCTGCTAAACATTTGACTATGCACAGGACAGCCTGCATAGCAATGAATTATCTTGTGTAAAATGTCAATAGCAGTGAGGTTGAGAACCCCTGCTGGTAGCAGAACGCAGGGGGCAGGGGACTGGGAACCATACACACAAGCAAAGCACAGCAGAGCCTTGCAAGCAGCAGCAGGTCTCACTGTTAGGGTACTTACAGATCTGGATCTTGGGCCCATTACTTGCTTTCAACAAGTTACTTAACTTGTCTGAGGCCCTCTTTTCAAACGGGGATAATAAGAGCACCTACGTCATGGCACTGTTTAGAAGCTCAGGGCCAGCACATGGAAACACACAGTGTTGGTATTATCATTGTTCATAAAAGGCATGGAAAAATACTGGGAGAGAGACAGCCTGTTTTACTGAACTCGGTAAAAAGAAAGAAGAAATTAAGAAAGAAACATTGCAGTGACTGCCAGCCTTAGTAATTGTCACAGGGTTGTTAATGTTTTCCTCCTGTGAAATTCTACCCTGGATAATAGTCATCACAAAGTAGTTTGGAGAAATTAAATGACAGTTGAATAATATTCTGCCAGCACAATGGAATTAATCACTTTTTATCATTTTGAAAGAAATCAGAGAGACACCAAGTTTCTGGAATTGGAAAAGTTCTCAGCATTAACAAGACTCATTGCTATATTTCTTGTGGTACTAACTGAAGAAAGGTTTTATACAGAATAAAGAGACTCAGTAATGCACTTAAAGTTGTCTGCCATGACTTGATACTCATTTGTTTCTTGACAAATTCCTTTCTGAAAATATCACAGCAGTTAGATTTGTACAAACATTAATCTGGATTTTAACGTCTTTTGTAGTAACACGGGGGTCTCTCCTTTCTCTCATGTAGATATTCTTAGAATCTGCCTTGAACCAAGGCAGCTCTCTTTGCAATGTCATTAATCAGTAAATGACATCTCCTTACACTTCCTGAATGTTGTGCCTTCATGCATTTTCATGGCAGGTCTGCAGAACTAAAGGGCTCCTTCTTTTCTTTCCAGCTGCTCACTCCCCACCCAGTCTTTCCTGCTCTGTCCCTCAACCATGCTGATGATGTCATGTGTTCCACCACATCATGGCCGTTTAAAACATTTATCTGACTTTTCCCCCAAATGTCTCTCAAATGACAGATCAGACTTTTCCGGGCTTCTTCATATTCCATTCATCAAACCTGCTATTTAGGGAACAGAGACTCCTTAGGAAACTCGTACCCTCACCATTCCCTTCCTTGGGAAAAGTGTGGGTACAGGGAGTGAGGACACCAGGGAGACAGAAACCAAGCAAGGAGGGACCGGGGTGCAGAGTGGAACAGGAGGAGAAAGGGGAGACAGCGTTTACAGCTTGTAAGGGAAAGGGCAATCACCAGGCATAGGCCCAAAGAGAGCATGAGACTCACAACTCTAATGGCTTCCGTACGTACAAACTATTGACAAGTGTCTATAAAATATGTATATGTGCAGAACCAGTTAAGCGCCCCCAAGTTTTATGTTTCCCCTCAGAGCTACCCAGCAAGCTATGAAGAAGAGATAAGAGAAGGAATATTATCCCCTTCCTCTCTGATAAGGAAACTTAGATACAAAGAGGTTATAGCTTGCCCAGTGCCACCTTAGCAAAGTGGTTGAAGAATGGGAAAAGGAGAGAAACGGACCCCCAGGTTTGCCAGATTTAAGCCTTCTACATCAAGAAAAGCTGACAGGAAAAAAAATATATATATATCGCAAGAGCAACAAGGGACCAGAGAAACAGAAGGAAAGTAAGCAACAGCCCTGGTAAGAGTGGAAAGGAATGGAAGGAGGATGAGATGGGAAGAAGGAGAGAGCAGAAAACACTTCTGGCGTCAGAGAAGAGTCCCCCGCACAAGGACCAGCACACAGGAGGTCAGCGGTGGACCACTGGCCTCCTGTCCTCAATAACACATCAAGGCAAGGAGACCAAAGCGAAAACCGTCCTCGAAGAAAACACCCCAATCAATAACGTATCTTCGCTCCAGGCTTTTCAATATAGGCTTTAATTCATAATGCACTCAAAGGGGAAGGAAAGGGAGGGACCAGCGCACTGTTTGGAAGGGGCAATTAAACTAAACACACTGACCTTTCGCTGAAAAGTTGGAGGAGTGTCAGGTGGCTACAGAAGCCACCGCTTGCCTCTTCCACCATGCCCACCCCATTTCCCAAAGCCCAGCTTGGTTTCTTGGTTGCCGGGTCCAGTAAGAACCTACCAACGGCTTTTTTCTGGCTTTCTTTCTTTCTTTTTTTAAACACTTGAAGCTGTAATTAAAACAACCCCCGACTCCTCTTCATCTTTTTCTTAAGTTTCTTTTATTAATTGAATATTTTAAAACCCCGTTTCATCTCCACGTGCACTTTCCAGCGTTCTTAGGCTTAGGAGAAACCCGGAGGCGGGAGCTCCCCACAGCAGTCTCAAAACCCGCAACGGCACCTCTCCCTCAGTCCCGGTGCGCCCCCTCCTCCCCGGGCGCCCCTTCCCAAACCCCGTCCGGTCTCCAGAGGCTGGAGTAAGCCGTGCGGCCGTAGCCCGCGCTGTAATCGTAGGACACCTGATGCGGCGGCGGGGGCGGGGGCAGTGCGCAGTCTGAGAAGAAGGGGGCGAAAGACGCCAAAAGGCCGGGCGCATCCTCGCCGCCGGGAGAGTCCGCCGCAGTGGGGTACAAGGGGCGCAAGGGCTCGTTCAAGGTCAAGCCGCCGCGGGGGGCGGCCAGCGGCGGCTTCTTGGTCGGAGGGCAGCCTGGGGCGCTCCAGGACTCGGAGTACAGTAGGCTCCCCACCATCGCCGGTGGCGGCTCAAAGAGACCAGGCTCCAGCTCCGGGGGACCCCGCAAGACGGCGGCTCCCGTGGGAAAAACATCGAGAGGCTCCGCGGCGAGCAAGACACTCGCCTCGGTGCCGGCGCCGTAGTCGGGCCCCAGCAGCTCGAAGAATTCCACGGCTTCCGCGCCCTTCTCCAAGTCGCCCAAGCTCACGCCGGGCCCCGACGGGCCGCAGCCGCTGCCGCCCGCCCTGGACGGCTCGGTGAAGAAGGACGGGGGCAGGTTGCGGGCCCGCAACGGGACCTTCCTGGCGCCGGGGACTGCCGTGCCTCCCGCGGGGCCGGCCGCGTCCCCTCCCGAGCCCCCAGCGCCCGCTCCACCGAGCCCGGCCACCCGCGCCGCTACCGAACCCCCGGCCCGCTCGTCGCCCCCGGGGACGTGGCGCAGCGAGTCGAAGAGCGCGGCGAGGCTTCGGCTCTGCAGGCTGGCGGCAGCCGCGGCCTGCGACGCCTCCCGCCGAGGAGCCGCCTTGCCGTGGGGCGGGACCGCGACGGTCTGGGCGCCCGGGGCGGCGAGCGGCCGCTTGGCGGGTGTATCCGCGGCGCCTGGAGAGGGCGGGCCGGGGGGCGCGGTGCCCATGAGGCCGCTGCAGCGCTTGATCTGCTTCTGCAGGTACTTGCGGTGGTTCACCTTCCGCTTCGACTTGCCGGGCTTGTCCAGTGCCAGCTTGATGTTGCTGGACGCCGAGTCGATGAAGCTGAGCAGGTCGCGGGTGGCCTCGCGCACGTCCCCGCCCTCGGCGCCCGCCAGCAGCGCGCCCGCTGGTGTCCCGGTCTCATCATCCTCGAAACAGCAGCCCTTGTCCAGGGCTCCGAAGGCGCCCCCCAGCCCGTCCGGGGAGCCCCCGAAGCCGAAGGGGACGAAAGGGTGCGTGCTGAGGAGCGCCGCCTGCACCGCCATCGCCGCGACTCCCGGGCGGCCCGCCGCGCGGCCGGTGCGCCCCCGGCCGATTCCCGCCTGCGACCCAGGCCCGGCTCCCGCACCCGCGCGGCGCGCGCGGCGCAGTGTCCTCGCTCCGCGCCGGGCTCGGTGCTCGGCCTCGCGGGGGAGCTCATTAGGTCTTGTAAGCGAGGGGCGGAGGGAGGGAGTGCGAGGCTACCGCCCCGGTGGCGGAGGGGAGGGGCTTATTTAGCCAGGCCGGGGGCGGGGGTTAGGGGGGTCGTTCTTCTAGGTTTCTGGGCTTTCTCAAGCTCATCACTTTAACCCCTTCGTTTCCCTGCGACGTTTCTGTTGGCCAGCTGCAGCAGCACGAGAGCCGAGGATAACACGGCCTGTCCTCCAACTCCAGCTCCTGTACTACCACGCTCTGGCGCGGGAGACTCTCCCTGAGGCTGAGAAGGCAAGAGTCCGGAGAGGTGGGTTCAGCCCCCTGCTCTGGTAACAATAGTCCCCAGCTACTGAGGGCTTGCTTATGCCAGGCTGTGTGTGTACATTATCACATTAACTTTTTAACAGTACGTCTTATTAATAATAAGTGCATATTCTTATCACCATCTAACAAATGAAGAAACAGCCTCAGAGACGTTTGGTGAGTTGGCCTAAGCCACATCCAGTCCATTTCAACTCTGAAGCCATTCCTAAGTCCTTGACAGGACCTGTGCTTTCTCTTGGCCCGCTCCTCCTCACCTGTATGTTGAGAGAAGGAAACTGCTGTCTCTTCAAGCCGTAGACCTGCTCCGAAGACTCTAACTGGAGTTTTCTGCGGGACTCTCGAGACCGGTGCTCTTTCTTCTACCCTATTTCTATTATACTCTTCTATTACTAGAAGTAACAGTTAGCTCATAGTAAACTGAGGCATGCACTTGGCCCATCTTTTAATATTGTAGATAGAGAGCAGGAGGCAAAGACAATGGAGTCACTACCCTAAGCCAGCTGGTGCTTGAGAGAGGGCCCACAAATCCTGTGTGTGTATAAAACTTTCAGTGCCTTAGGACAAACTATGGATGGGAACCTCTCCCCTACTTACATCCCATTTAAGTTGTCCTCCTGGAACTTCTGTTGCATTTCAAGGATCGCTCTGAAGTTCACTTGGACCCAATTTCACCCGGGCGTGGAGTAGAGAAACTGAGCAATATAGTAGACCATGGAAGATGATTCAGAGAAGATGGCTCTGTTCCCCATTCTGTCTTAGCTCCGCCACTCAGTAGCGCTGTGATTTGGGTTAAAACCCATATTCTGATAAGTACATGACTTTGACCAAACCAGCCAACCTCTCTCTGCCTTAATTTACTCACAGTAAATGCAGGTAAGATCGCCCACCTCATGGGGGCACCTGTCACATTTAAAGGAAACATCCTGTGAAAAATCCTTCTCTGTTGACTCATGCATACCCTGTGTGAGTATTCCCCCTTACTTCCCTAAGACACAAAAAGGTGACTGTATTCCCTCATGTGCCTTTTCTGTCACAGGGTGTTCATGAGTATTCAATGAGATCACATATATCAAGACATAGTGATAGAGAAGACATATAAGTGTGTGATACAGTAATCTCTAAATAAGTTATGATGGGGCGCCTGGGTGGCTCAGTTGGTTAAGCAACTGACTCTTGATTTCAGCTCAGTTCATGATCTCAGGGTTGTGAGATTGTGGTCCTCACTCAGCAGGGAGTCTGCTTGAGCTTCTCTCTCTCTCTCTCTCTCTCCCTCCTCCCCAAAATAAACGAATAAATTTTTAAAAATAAACAAATAATTAAGTTATGATAGTTCAGATGCAGAGTCTGCCTCAGGGAGATCCAGACAGTCTCTTTTAAAACTTTTTTTTTTTTTTTTTTTGCTTTCCAATTAAAACTCTCTAAGTTTTATTTTTCAGGATGTAGCAAGATGGTTTTTGAGCACCCTGAAGGCACAGACTGACCAAAGAGAAGCCAGGTGAGCACTCTCCATTTAGGAGAAGTAGACACCTCCAAGCCAACAGAGCTGAATCAAACTTTTTATTTTTTTTTAATTAAGGTGGTTCAGGTATAATGTACCTTTCATTAAACTTACACACAGGATTTTGTCTTCCATCATTAGACTATCTGTTTTACTCTTGGTGACATTTGCATTAAGGAAGTTGTGTGAGGCCTGTTTCTGAATTGTATTTCTCACCTGTCAGTTGTGGATGTCAGAACTTACCTTCCCCTTTTTGGCAGGACCATTCCATAGGCCTCCAGCTCTGGCAGCTAAGAGCACTCTTTTTTCACCTTCTTTTAACTGAGCAGTACAAATCCCCGGACACAGACAGCATAGGGCTTTACATTTAACTGTTACCTTTAGTCTGAAAAATTTCTCTTAATCTTCAGAGAGTTCACTAAGCCCTAACATAATCATATTCAACATAAGTAGAATATGAAAGGTGTCATATGTAGAAGTCATTTCATTTCCAGATCATTGGAATTTTAAGCTCAGAGGTGATCTGGAGTTACATGAGACCAGGTTCAAATTCTGGCCTGCCATTTGCTAGGAAAAAGTCCTTGGACAAGTCAGTTTGTCTTCCCGAGGCTCAGTTTTTTGATCTGAAAAAATGGGAATGGTTATAACTGTTCTCAGACTCTTTGTGCAAAATATATGACATAACAGGAAAATATTACCTCTGAGTCTTACTTTTCTCATCTGTGCAATAAAGATCATTTCAACTCCTCAAAGATTTTGTGAGTTGGTGTATGTGAAAGTTCCTGGCATGAAACAGCAGCTCAAAAAATACCCACTTTGATTCCTTAGGCTCACCAGTCTCTTACCAACACATCACTCTATAAAATCAGCATCAGGGGCGCCTGGGTGGCTCAGTGGGTTAAAGCCTCTGCCTTCGGCTCAGGTCATGATCCTGGGGTCCTGGGATTGAGCCCCGCATCGGGCTCTCTGCTCGGCAGGGAGCCTGCTTCCTCCTCTCTCTCTCTGCCTGCCTCTCTGCCTACTTGTCTGTCAAATAAATAAATAAAATCTTTAAAAAAAATAAAAAAAATAAAAAAAAATAAAATCAGCATCATCTGCCCTTTCCCCCAACAAAGTGACTATTTTCAAATGCAAGAGGGCAGCTCCACTTGCAGGCTATAGAAATTTAGAAAAAGGCAATATAATGTAGCAGAAGGAGAGATGAAATCAGAGCCTGAGATGAACACTGGAGTCCAGTCCTGACTTTTATTAGCCAACGGATTATAGAAAAGTCCAATGTTCCCATCTATAATATGGAAATAACAGTGTGAACCGATCTGATAAGGCTATTGTGAAAATCAATGAGCTAATGCAAAAGGAAGTTCTTTGTCAACCGTAAAGCTCTATATACACATACAAGATATTCGTGGCTTAGAAGTTCTGTGGCCTGATTCACAAAATTGATCCTTACACATAAAATATCCATCTTGTCACTTATTCATTCAAATACTATTGACACCAACAATGTTGGTGCTAGGACTGGGGAATACAGAGATAAGAAGCCTTTTCTGAAGAACAGACAGCCTTGCAAACAAGTCATTGTAATATAATGCAATACGTGTCTCAGTGAAGTAACTTGAAGGTGCAATAGTTGATGGGATCAGAGGACCCTCAAGTCTGCTCACAAAAGTCTGGGAAGCCTGCATAGATGAAGCAGAGAAAACAAAAAATGGAAATAAAGATTAAAAGAGATCAAGAAATGTACCAAAGGTACCAAGTGCTACCAGAAGGTAGCATTTGAGCTAAGACTTAAATGATGCATTTGGGCATACCGAGCAAGCAAGCCGTATCTGTGGGAACAGCCTGGGCAGAGTCATGGTCATATGAAAGTAACGGTGTTTATAGAAAACTATAGATAATAAGGCAACAAAGAACAACTTCTACTTGAAACAACTAGTACCTGAGGCCAAAATAAATCCTTAGATTTATTATATCCAACTGAATTGTACATGGAGACCCCACTTCATGGTCTGAGATGCTTTCCCCCTTGATCTCCTTTCCTTTGGGGAAGAGCTCTTTCTGGGATGAAATTAGTTTCAGTGGTCAGTGGCCAGCCCCTGCCAGGCCCATCGGCCCCTCCTTCTACACCCTGAGTGAGCACACTCACTTGAATGGCTTTGACATCAATACATTTCACTTCCTATGGGGCAGAGGGACCCAGCTCCAGCATGCACGAGGGCCTCTCTGCACAGCTCTGAACTAGAGCTCTTTTGCCCCAGTGATACCTAATGCTAAGCAAGCGGGATTAGTCTCCTTGGGAACCAAGCCCCCCAGGGGCTCAAGGGCTGAACTGCCCCAAACCGTTTGGGAGAATTGAGATTTCATATTGTTCTTTTACACTTGGATTTCAGGACATTACTTAGACAAAAGCCCACCTGAGAGCTGCCTCCTTTCTTGTGGGTAAATATAGCAGCAGGACCAAGAGCTGACTTACTTATTTTGTTTCCCTCTTTGTAACTTTAATCATACTCCCTGCAGGACAATCTTAGTCCTCAGAGATGTCAGGAATGCACATTCATAAAGGGAAAAATAATTATGCATCTCTCCTCTTTCTCTCTTCTCCCCCCTTACCAATTTCCTATAGCTATTTTTGAAACCTCAAGTAAAATAAATCAATTCCTCTGTTTCACCACAGTATTTACTACATTATCATTTTCATCATGAAATAGCATTACCTCACAAATCGTGCACACCCAAAAACATACCTCTTGTTTTCTTTCTCATCCTTTCCTCCTACAAACCTCCTACAAACTCCTAGAAACAAACATTCTATTAACACTAGATCTTAATGTCCATCTTAAAATATTAGATGTTATTCTGGTTATCTATAATTGTAGAGCAAACTACTCCAAAACTGAGTAACTAAAAACAAACGACATTTTATTGTATCTCACCATATTGAGGATTAGTAATTTGAGCAATCCTTGGCTGAGTGGTCCTTCTGGTCCATTCCACATCGACTATGGTTGGTCTGGAGGATCCAAGATGGTGTCATTCACAGGACTGCTCCTGTGCATGCATGTTCTGGCCTCAGCAACAGACCGATCTAAGAGTCCTCAGATTTCCTACACGGAGGCTCAGGAATCCCAGAGACAATGCTGCAAGTGGCCCCATCGGGCAATTCCCAGGCTTCTTAGGAAATAGTCCCAGAACTCCCAGGATGTCATTTTCACGACATTCTACTGGTCAAGCTAGTCACGAAGGCCAGCTCAGATTCAAGTGGGGGGAAATTAGAATCCAACCCTCAATGGAAGAAATAGCAAAGAATTGGTTTGGTACATTTCTTGATCTCTTTTAATCTTTATTGCCTCCATTTTTTGGTCTTCTCTGCAATTGGTTTATTGAAGAAATTGGCCATTGCCTTGTCATCTCTCCCACATTCTAACTTACTTAGTTGCATCCATTTCCACAGTGTCATTTAACATGTTTCTCTGGCCCCTGTTTCCTGTAAATGGGAAGTAGATGTCGAGTCTTGATCAGATTCATGTTCTTTTTTTATTCTGTAGTATTCATCCACACACAATAGAATACTGCTACAATATGTATAATACTTTCATAATAACAATGCCAATATTCTTACTAATAACATAATTACTACAAACAATTCTTTTTCTTTCCTTCTTCTTCTTTTTTTTTTTTTGTTTTGCCATCCTTTTATCCTCCAAACATATCCCACTAGTGAGAAACAGTCCAATTACTATGTTTTAAATTCACCTCAAAAAAACCCTATGTCGGGGGGGCACCTGGGTGGCTCAGTTGGTTAACCCTCTGCCTTCGGCTCAGGTCATGGTCCCAGGGTCCTGGGATGGAGTCCCACATCGGGTTCTCTGCTCAGCGGGGAGCCTGCCTCCCCCTCCCCACCTGCCTGCCTCTCTGTCTACTTGTGATCTCTGTCAAATAAATAAATAAAATCTTAAAAAAAAAAAAAATCCTATGTGGGGATGCCTGGGTGGCTCAGTGCCTTAAGCGTCTGCCTTTGACTCAGGTTAGGATCCCGGGGTCCTGAGATCAAGTTCCACGTCGGGTTCCTTACTCAGCGGGGAACTGCTTTTCCCTTTGCTTGCTGCTCCCCCCTGCTTGTGAGCTCTCACTCTCTCTCTGACAAATAAATAAAATTAAAAAAAAAAATCCTATGTGTTTAGGCCACCAATGCAATAAAAAGGTAGGTTCATTTGTTTTACTTTGCTTTATATAAAAATTGCTTTATAAATCTTTGTTTCATAATTTTTTAAAACTTACATGGTTTCAAAATTAAAACGACACCACAAGAAATATTCAGGGAGGGCTAGCTTTCCCTATAGCCCCTCTATCCTATTTTCTCCCCTCTTCCTATAAGTAATCATTGTTGTTTTGTTTGGGTTTATTCTTTGTTAGATAATCATATTTTTATTATATATGCTTTCCTCTACCTTGTTTCTTTCACTCAACAATAATATATCTTCATTTATTTTCTTTTACAGTTGTCTAATATTTCACTGAGTGGATCTCCTCAGTTTATTCAAACAGTGTTCTTATGATTAACTTAGCTGGGGTTTTCCCAGGCCTTTTATATTACAAACAGTGCTACAATGAATAGCTTCAATGTAAAACCAAGATTTACTAACTACTGGTCTGGGGCTCCTTTCATAATACCAGTGTAGTTATGAATTGCTTAGGAAAGATAGAAGGATCCTTTGTATTAGAGCCAGTCAGATATTTCTTTCAAGTGTTCTCATGAAGAGGAAAATGTAAAATGGAGTGAACAGTCTTCATACACAATAGCTGTGGTTGATTATTACAAGAATGGCCCCGGGGTGCCTGGACAGGTGGGTTAAGTGTCTGCCTCTTGATCTCATCTCAGGTCTCCATTTCAAAATCTACTTAAAAAAAGGGGTGGGTGGGGGGAGAATGGCCCCAGTGAATCACTGATCCCTGGATCCAAACCCCTTTGCAGTATGACATTGGAGCTCTTCCCATAGTTTATTTCTCTACACCTTCGAATCTGTACTCGAGACAGTACACATGTTCCAGCCTTTGCAACTTCCAAGTTAAGAGATTTGGCAGCTTCTGCTTTCATATTCTTGGAACCCTGAGGCCCCACACTGTGAACAATCCCAGGAGAATCAAGTTACCCCTGAGGACAGCCAGCACCACTGCAAGATATGCCAGTGAGGCCATTCTGCAACCCCCCAAACCCAGTCAAATCATCAGACAACTAAAGTCACAGGAATGGTTCCAGGAACCACCTGCAAAAGAACCATTCATATTGCCAACTGATACAACTGTTATAAAATAATAAATTTTGGTTTTAAGCCAGTAAATTTTGGGATGGTTTGTTAGGAAACAAGTTTCATTGGCTATTTGTTAATTAATAGCTCACTGTGGAAGAACAGCCCCACACACCAGTAAATCCTAACAAAGCAACTAAACAGAAAGCCTTCATTCTGAGCACCTTGGAAATATTTCTTGCGGAAGATAATTCCTGCCCTGCCCACTTCAAATGAGATAACGGATGTGAAAACACTCTGCAAACAGGGAAGCATCCTACCAATCTCTCTTTGTCCATTTTTTTAAGAAATGCTATTAGCTGTCCAGAATATTGCTAAACCAGGGCAGCAAATAGTACATGCCTAAAATCAACATTAGATTCTCCTACCCTAGACGATCACTAAGTTGATGTTTCCTAAACTGTACCCTCCACTCCCTGCTTGTCATCAATGATTGCTCAGCTGATCCCCAGTGATTTCAAGGGGAAAAAAGCTGAAACTATTTTGTGTACATATTCTATAAATTTTAAATTAAAAATTAATTATGACTTTCATAGAAATCACAATTTATCCTTTATAATCATATCTTAGTGGTTACACATGTATTACAAGGACTGCATATGTTTGTTCCAGCTAAATTATGTGACCGTTCAGTTAACAGATGTGCTTGTCACTTCATTTTTATGTAATTTACACATTACAGTTTTTGTTAGTTATATTTTCATTCTCTTCATTAATATAGTACATGTCTGGATCTCAAGTCTGTGAAAGTAGATCAATGGCTTCAAAGAAGTTTTTGTAGTACTGAATTAGTGAGAAAAATATAAAGAACATTATATATTATATATAGTGAACAAGACAAATGAAAATATAAAATGTATATGCTGACATTAATGTATCGCTGAGTGAAATAATTTATAAAACACTGCAAAAGAAAAGAAAAAAGAAGAAGAAATTTGGAAACTAGCTGGTTTGGGCCACAGGACCCAGTAAAGCTTCAGTATTTGAGAAAGCAAGAGTGAGGAGGGAGACTGAAAATAGGAATTGGCTGAAAGCCTGTTTAGGAAGCAGTTAGTTTCTAAGATCCCTTCCCAATCTCACGCAGTCACAAAACAACCTCTCTTCTAATTGGATTTGGAAACAAGGTTTTTATTTCCTATGGATTTGGACCCAGTATGTTTCCAGTCTAGGGGATTCCCTGTGCAACGGAGAGTGAACAATGAGGGATTAAATGAAGCCCCACGTTATGAATAATGACTCTCAACATATTAAGTTAGTTTCAGAATGTATGCAGCAGGTTATCTACTCCTTAATCAGGAAATTGGAGTATTCTTCTCTGAAGGGTTAATAGCACATGATAAAAAATTGGATAGGTTTCCAATAAGCTTTTCAGTTATCCACTCTTAAAAATGAATTGTCATCCAACGTTCATCAAATATTTTGGCAATGTCTTCAACATGGATGGCAGAGACAAACAAAACAAAAACAAGAACAAGAAACTGTGTGGAATGAGAATCCCAGAGGAAACTTACAATAAAAAGAATAAAGGAAAACTTCCATATAAATTATAATTAAAAGAAATAAAATAAGATTAAAGATATGAGAAAATACTGGAATCATGAAACAAGAGTTAATGATACCAAAAAAAGGGAAAGGAATCAAAAACAAGGACAATCTCTTAGAAATTTGTGGTAATAAATTTTAAAAAGTCAATAGAACGATTGGAAGATAAAGTTGAGGAAATCTCCTAGAGAGAACAAAAGCCAAAGAGATGTTCAACATTAAGCCTAAAGGAATTTCAGAAAAGAGAATAGACAAAATGGAGAAGAAAATATTATCAAAGAAATAAAACAAGGAGTAGGGGAGGAGGGTGGGAGGTTAGGTAAGCCTGGTGGTGGGTATTCAGGAAGGCACATATTGCATGGAGCACTGGGTGTGGTGCAGAAACAATGAATCTTGGAACACTGAAAAAATAAATTAAATAATTAAATAAATAAAACAAGGAAATTTTGTAGAACTGAAAGATATGCATTTCCAAATTAAAAGAACCTACTAAATGCCTAGCAAACTTTATGAAAAAAAGACCCACACCAAAGCACATTACAGATTTGTAGAATATCAAAGAATAAAGGACCCCAGGGAAAAATAAACATCATGCACAAAAAATAAAAATAAAAATGGAATCAGAATAACATCAGACCTAGGGGCTCCCGGGTGGCTCAGTCAGTTAAGGTTTTGTGATTTCACCTCAGGTCATGATCTCATGGTTGTGAGATCCAGCCCCACACTAAGCTCTGTGCTGAGCCTGCGGAGCCTGCTTAAGATTCTCTTGCCTCTCCCTCTGCACCTCCCCCCTTCACTGTTTGCACTCTCGCTCTCTTTCCAAAAAAAAAAAAAAAAATTAAAAAAAATAAAATAAAATCTCTCATTAACAACACTGAGACCTGGAAAACAACAGAGCAATAACCTGAAAAATCTTAGAGAAAATTATTTCCTACTTAGAATTCTATACCAAACCCAGTGATCACTCAAGCGTGAGTATAGAACAGCAACATATTCAGACATGTAATACCTTATAAAATTGTCCCTCAAGAAAGTTTTCTCAGGGAACCACTGAATAATGTGCTTCATGAAAAAGATAGAAGAAAAGGGTATCCAGAAAACAGGGGATCCATCATGAGATAGAATCAAATAGAATTCCCTGGATGATAACCAAGAGAAGTATCACAATAATAACCACAGAGCAGGCCAAGGGATGACAATTTGTCCAAATTGAAACAGGAGAATGGAGAATTCCTGGAGAAGGAGGGGATGACTCCAAGAAAAATAAATGAAAGTGATAGATATACTTGGGTTTTGACCATGATGGTGGGAGGTGGCAGATACCTTCGCTGCTTTCAATACCCCACACTTATTCTTAGCTGATAGAGCCCACCTACTCCTGCGGAAGCTGAGTATGACAGACAATTGCATCTCCCTTTCAACTATAGCATGGCTTGAGATCCAATCTTGGCCAATGGGACATCAGGAAAAACTACTCTTGGAATTCTAGGAGAGTCCCCCTTTACCTACGTATAAAAGACAGATGAAAGGAGAGAATGGAAAGAGAGAGGAAGAATTGTTCCCCACCTTGCCTTTGTTCATATATAAGTGATACTTGGAGCTATGGCAGACATCTTAGAACCATGAGGGGGAAAGCCTAAAAAGCAAAAATCAACCTGTTGAGGTTGGCAGACCGGAAATGTGAAAAGCACCTGGATCCTCAATGACCTTATAATGTCACTGAATTAACCAATCCTAGAACTCCAATCTATAGACTTCTTTTTTTAATTTTAAGATTTTATTTATTCATTTTTGAGAGAGAGAGAGAGAGAGAAAGCACAAGGGGGTAGGAGCAGAAGGAGAAGCAGACTCCCCACTGGACAAGGAGCCCAACGCAGGACTCAATCCCCAGGCCCCAGGATCATAACTGAATTGAAGGCAGATGCTTAGCCAACTGAGCCACTTGGGCCCCCCCCCTTTTTTTTAAAGATACAGTCTTCTTTAAGAGTGAGATAATAGGGGTGCCTGGGTGACTCAGTAGGTTAAGCATCTGCCTTTGGCTCAGGTCATGATTTCGGGGCTCTCTGCTCAGCCGGGAGTCTGCTGCTGCTTCTTCCCCTCCCTCTGTACTCTATCTCAAATAAATAAATAAATAAATAAATAAATAAATAATAAAAATTTAAAAATAAGACTGAGACAATAAACCTCTTCTTCTGTTTAGCTCCTTTTAGTTGGGCGTGATGATACTTGCAATCGAAAGCATTCTAAATTTAAGAAGCTGTTATCCTTCTGTTACTGCATTTAGGGAAGAGTTAGTGAAATGTACATAGAAAATTAAGTTACTCCCCCCCACCACCACCAAAGAAGGCAGTCATTAACTTCAGGTAAAACAGAAAACTGCACAAGAAATTTCAGTAAAATATATATGGACTGGGAAGAATACTTACATAATCACAGAATCATCATTGAATATGAATTTAACCCAACTTTGTGCTGGAACTGTATGGGAGGACTGGGAAACTTAGAGGGGCAGCACCCCACAGGTGGAAAAGGTGTAAGGGTTCTGTAAGCAATAGTTTCAGGGAAGGTGGCCTTTTGAGGGGTAACACAAAAGATGAAAAGGAAGAGAAAGCAGAACTGGACAAGGAGAGCCATCAGACTCCAATGCAGATCTGAGACCTCCGAAAGGAAAGCAAAGAGGAAGCCAAGCCCAGCAGGGAGGGCCTCAGACAGTTGGGTGACCTGACAGAAGTCTCTGCAAACCCGCAGGAGATGTCTGCAGCTAAGACGACTCATGAAAGGAGAACTACACTAGGCAGAAGCAGCTAGGCCTTTGCATCAGCACTTTGTGCAGTCGTCATCTGAAGGGGTCACCTCCGTGTGAGTGTGATCAGCTTTAGAAGAGGAGGAAGCCTGAGCAAGCTAACCCCTGAACACTGCCAGCTCGCCATACTGGCATCAGCTAGGCAATGAGTCCTTTCCTGAAGAGGGATCTGGGCAGTGCATCTCCCTGTCTGTCACATAAGACTGTTTTGAAATATGTGGGTAAAAATAGAAAGAAGAAATAGTTTTTGAATGTTTAAAGTGAGAGGGCACCTGGGTGGCTCAGTCATTAAGCATCTGCCTTCAACTCAGGTCATGATCCTGGAGTCCCGGAATGGAGCCCCGCATCGGGCTCTGCTCAGCGGAGAGCCTGCTTCTCCCTCTGCCCCTCACCCTGCCCATGCTCGCTCTCTCTCTTCCTCTCAAATGAATAAATAAAATCTTTAAAAAAAATGTTTAAAGTGAGGGTTGGAAATAGGGATAATGAGAAGAAAATTGTAGTAATACTTTGTGCTTTATAAACCATGCACATATTTATTTTAATAACACATTAAAATCTAAATTTAAAAAGTAATTCTACATAAGCTTTTCACAATTACTTTATTCCATATAGAAATTATTATACTATAATGCTAATTTGTAACAATGCCAAGGATATTTCTCAAGTGCCTTACCTTGGCAACATTTTTAGTATCCTGAATAGCCAGGCCTAATCAGTAATTTCAAGCTGAGATATCAAGACTATTTTATGTTGAGGATAAGATAACAGGATTTTTAGAAATAGAACTGTGGTTTAAAGCAGCCTGATTTTTTCCTTTTAGGTGATGATTTTCTTCACTTACCCAAGAAAGAAATTAAAGGCTCATTTTGGAGAAATATTTCAAAACTATATCAACATACTGCAATGGAGTATTGAAAAGTACTTTCTAGAACCAAATGCAGCTAAAATTAAAACTGGAAGTCCATGCACCGTTATTTCACAAATTAAAATATTCAAGTATGTTATACTTGTAAAATTAACATCTGATGGGATGTTGAGTTAAAAATCTTTTTATAATCTCTAGGTCTTTACAACTGGGCTGATAGTCATAGAAAACCAGATAGGTAGATAGAGAGGTAGATGATAGATAGATAGATAGATAGATAGATAGATAGATAAAGAGAAAGAGATCCTAATGTGAGCAAATTTCTGCACTGGTTCAGCTGTTGTTACCACCATGATCCCAGACTTATTCTTCTGCTCCCTCCTCACTAATGTGTCAGTTGTCATCCTTATGTGGGTGCTTCATGGTTGCAAGACAGCTGATTCACTTCCAAACATCACACCACTATTCTGAAAGGGCAAAGGGCCTTTTCCCTGGAAGCCCTTATGATTTTATACATAAAGGGAAGCCCTTCACAGAAAAACATCTCATTAGCCAAAACTAGATCATATGCTTACCCTTACACTACTCAATGACCAAGGAAAAGGGTATTACCTTGCTTTGTTTAGACCAATTTTAATCTACCCCCGGAGCTGCCTAGGCATCTACACTTACTGAGATGGAGGGATCTCTGCCCAACACCCAAGAATCCCCACTTATAATGGATAAGATGCCTTGTTTGATCCAAATATCCAGAACTCTCTAACAGAACCAACAAACATTTGCTGTTATTCCCAATAAGCTATAATTGGGAGTTAGAATTTTTTAATTTAGTCTAAATAGAGAATTTTAAAAATTACCTAGTATTAGAATCTGACCCTATAGCTGAAGAAACCTGTTAATGATCTGGATATAATCACATCGGTGAAAGTCTGCATATGAGTTCATCATTACTTTTTAAAAAATTAATATACTGTATTATTAGTTTCAGAGGTAGAGATCAGTGATTCATCAGTCTTATCTAATACCCAGTGCCCTCCTTAATGTCCATCACCCAGTTACCCCACTCCCCCACCTTTTTACTACTTTTTAAAGCTGTTTCTTCATTTTTTAAAAACTTCATTTCATTTACTTAAAATTGGTGATGTGTATTAATGGTCACGGGTTTTCTTTTTGGGGTGATAAAAACGTTCTAGAATTAGTGGTGATGGTTGCATAGCTTTGTTAATATACTAAAAACCACTGAATCATGTACTTCAAAAGGGTGAATTTTTGTGGCATATGAATTATATCTTTAAAAAATTGGTGGCATGCATGTGTGCTGATTCCTGTTATGGAAAAAAAAAAAGTGAGAAAAATTAACAAGCCCCTGAACGTGGAATCTTCTGTTGTTCAGAGTTCATTCAAATACCTGATTGTGCATACCCTTCTTAGAGACTTAAGTTGGATCAGAGTGGAGCATATCCATCAGGGCACAGCATAAGGCTCGCCTGAGTCGACGGAGGTTTACACCAGAATGTGACAAGTGCGAACACCAGAGACACTCAGGGTCTCAGCAAGCCTGAGTAACTTGAGCAGCCCTCAGCCCAATATCCGGTATGCCAGATAGAAATGCTTAAAGACCTAGATCCTATTATATGAGGTTGAATTCATTCAATTAAACAGCTTAAGCAGCTCGGATCAGCCGCTGGAACCCCTCTCTGCACAGTGCTAAAACAATGGCCTAAGGGGCAGCTGAAGTTTGTTTTCTCTTGTGTGAGGCCAGCTGGAGTTGCCTAGCACATGGCCAAGCTGGGGAGGGCCAACACAACGTAATTGCATTAAACCTGCCTGTTCTTTCCGGAAAGCATTTCCTGACAGCATCAAGGAGGAAATGAATTAAGGGGGAGATTTCAAGTCTTAGAATTCCATACCTACCTTTCAATCTCCCTCCCCTAACTCCTCAAAATCACTTTTATAAAAAGAGAACCTGAATTTAGACTCTCCTACTTAAGGCTTGTTTTACTACATTATGCTTGGTCTTTCCTCATCATTATTAAAGTGACTTTCATCAGGCATATTATTTGGGGTGGCAGAAAACATACTAGATTATATTTCTCTATGGCAGAATCGGGGTATCACTAATTCCATTGCACTTTCTGAGAATCCTATTCTGCTTTCAAATGTTAACTTTCTCAAAAAGGCCTCCCAGGTTTTTGTTACCACCAATTCAGGCTGCTCTATCTCCTTCCCTCCTACTTCCTGATACTTTACCTTAATGTCTTTGATGGCACTTCTTTCTTCATTCATCCATTCACTCACCGAGCATTTATTGAGCCTCAACTGTATATCTGAAGCATAGCAGGGACCTTCATTGTTCATTGTTCATTGTTCACAATAACCCTTTCAGATAGTTAATGTCATGCCTGTTTTACTGAAGGCACCTAAAGTCACAGAGCTGAGGTAGCCTGCGGATAGTCAAAGAGCTGGTATGGACAGCGTTAGCTTCAAATCTAAATCCACCATCCCCATGCCCAGTCTGCTGGGGATCCGCTGTTGGTGTTCTTGACTAGCCCTGTCACTTAGGAAATAGCTATTGGGAACTACTATGTGCTAGGCACCATCCTAAGCACCAAAAGACATAAATAAGTCCTGGTCCTAAGAAGAAAGTCACATTCCCAACGATTTATCTGAGTCCAACTGTCATGTCAGTTTATTCATTCAGCAGACATTTGCTGAGCACCTGCAGTATCCTAGGTACACCATGCTCTAGGCATGGAGAAATGCCATAGACATGCCTTCTGTCCTAAGGACAGCGTTTGAATAGAGGCACAAGCAGATGGTTACTGGAGCAAAGAAGGGGAAAAAGGCTCCATAAAGAAGATGCCATTGAGTTGTGCCATAAAGGACAAGGAGTTTCAGTAACTATAATTCTTCAAGAAGGTGGGGGGAAGAGCATCCTGAAAGAGTCCTCATGGGACAGGACGTGGAGGTATAAAACTGCAAGGCAGCATCAGAGTAATTGTGGTAGTACCATGCAGCTGGAATATAGGGTGTGAGGCAGGGAGCAGAGGGAGATAAGATCAAAAAGCGTGCCTCAGATGCCTGTGCAGAGGAGCTTAGACTTGATCTTATGAAAACAGAGAGAACCACTGGAGATTTTCGAGCAGAGGAACTTATTTATCCTTGTGTTGCATGGCATGTGGCACACTGCCTTGTCTGTGGTAGCAGTTTTTAGCATTTGTCACTTTCCTGGCACCAGAGAAGACTTTGGCCCCCAACCTGATGCCATGCTCTCTTTAAGGAGGAAAAATAATGCCTATGCTCTTGCATACAGCAATTTTCTTGCCAGCCCCTGTGCCAAGTCATCCCAGGTTTGAGAGCAATCTTTCTCTTTTATCCGAGGCCAAATTGCTGCCTCCATGTTGTTGTCACTGCTACAGACTCCGCTAATTTCTCCTCGGCAAAAAGAAGCTTGTCCAGTGGAAGAAGCCCTAGAGGGGAGATTTAAGGAACCAGTGTCCCGATCCCAGCTTTATAAATACTTAGAGTGTAACCTTGGCCTATCTCCCATCTGTAAAATGGATAGATGATCTCTCCATTCCCTCCCAGACTTAAGAAGCTCTGATTTTAGGGGCACCTGGGTGGTGCAGTTGCTAAGCATCTGACTCTTGATTTCTGCTCAAGTTGTGATCTCAGGGTCCTGAGATCGAGCCTTGCCTCAGGCTCTGCACTCAGTACATTCTGCTTGAGATTCTCTCTTCCCATCCTCTGCCTCCTCCTCTGCCCCTGCTGCACATGCTCTCTCTCAAATAAATAAATAAATCTTTTTAAAAAATACTTTATTTATTTATTTGTCAGAAAGAAAGAGCACACAAGCAGGGGGGAGTGGCAGGCAGCAGCCACACAAGCAGGCGGGAGTGGCAGGGAGCAGCTCCCTGCTGAGCAAGGAGCCCAATGTGGTACTTGATCCTGGGAACCTGGGATCATGACCTGAGCCAACCAGGTGTTCCTAAATAAATAAATCTTTAAAAATTTTTTTAAAAAATCTCTGATTTTAAATGCAGGTTCAACATGCTTTTAGCCAGGCCAGATCGAAGCTGTATCTACAAAGTTCTGCTCTACCATGTAGCAGAATAATTTTGTAATTTGTTTTATTCTCCCTGTACTATGCCTCACATCTCCATCCTCTACCAACTCTTTGCCTATTCTAGAAAGGTTGCTAGGATGTTTGTACCTGTGCCTCAGGAGAGTTTTGTGTTGCTAACCAGAAGCAGAAGTTGCTACAGAAAACCCTCTCTGCCAGTTTTTGAAAGTCTAAACGTACTGAGGATACTAGGCTATTTGTCCCAAATAGGGTCCAGCGACAGGGGAGCACTTTTCAGAAGAGAGAGGCAGGAATGGCAAGATTGAGAACTTTCTTAGGATGACCATAACGTTGATTTTCCAAGGGAGTACATTTTTGAGAATAAAAACTAGCATTAGTCATTAAGAATTAAACTGGAAGCACAGACATAAACCAAGATGGTTCTAGGGAAATTGCATGGTGTTGTCACCCTACCCTATACCACCAGCATTAAATCCAAGAAGAATCAAGACATCATCAATCACTGTCCTACAGACATCACTAATCAATCCTCACATTCCTTCCACCCAGCCCAGATGAGCTTAGAAATTTCTTAGCATAGTACTCCCGAAACTACTAATCCATCAGTTTGGGCCCTTGAGTCAAAATCTTTTTATTACAGCTGACCTTGTAATAGAAATCAGACATAGTAGAAATCATAATCCCATGCCCAGATAGCTTCTGGGAGCTGATGAACCCATCCCCCAGCTGCTGACTTTACTGTCTGCTAATGGCTGACAGCTGGAGCTCTCACCAAGCATTGCCCATAGCTGAGGGAAACTGCCTTGCCCAAGGTCATATTCTTCCCCAAGTGCACCAGAAACCAATGGTAACCCCGCCCCTCCCACCACTGTGCTTCAATTTGAGTCAAGTGTGAAGGACCACCCTAGATCCAGAGCTTTCTAAAAGATCAGCTGAGGCTGATAGCAGGTCCGCTTCTGCCCAGCCTTGACTTCCTCTCTTCCCAACAGATGGGGAAGAGAGTCTTCCCTCAATAAGCCTTCAGCACATAACTCCATTTCAAGGTCTGTTTCCAGGGATCCCTATCTGAGGAACCAAACTACCTCTGTGCTGTTAGTAAGAAGTAAACCCCAAAATAAACTTCTTAATTTGTATCTTAATAAAATGGATCAGTTAGCATTTATTTCCTGTTCCAAAATTTAAATGATCTTAATTTAAAAGCAGCCCTAGAAAACACATGCCTCTTCACTCTTTGCAATCAGAAAGGTTCAAGTCCTCTCCTTCTCTGGTCTCCAGTGGAGGAGAGGGTTGTTAATGTGGTTCCACAATAGTAAAATGGGACAACACTTTTAGGGAGTGAGGAGACCTGGGTTTTAGTTCTGGCTTTGCCAATGACTCACTATGATGTGGGAAAATCATTTCCTCTCTCTAGGTGGATCCAGATTTACTTGTCTATAAGATATAAGGCTTATCAAAATAATTATGAGAAACTTAAAAATAAGGCTAAAAAGTGAGTCTTGCATTCTTTCAATGTTATGCAGGCACAAAGACCTCCCAGAGATTGTCTAGAGTAATGAATTTAATTTTTCTCACCATTTGCCAATAGCTGAAGGTTCCAAATTCAGTAAAATTTCTTACTACCTGGTAGAGTTTTGCCTAGTAGATATGCAAATAATTTCTATTCATGGAACCACAAAGAATTATAGCTCAGTTCTTATGTAACCCAGTAAACTTACCCTAATATTGCAATAGTATATACCTGACTTTTTAAGTGTTATTTGAACCAATCATAACATCTTTAATGGTTCCTTTGCTAATTCATGAGTTAAATAGACTCTTTTACATGTGGTTCATTTATATTTGCCTGAGAGTCATGATTTTACCTTTTTAAAAATTATACTTCATCAGGCTTGATCTGCTCCATGATGCTGAAAGAAAACCAATCCACATGGGGCATCTGGGTGCCCAGTGGGTTAAGCGTCTGACTCTTGATCTCACCTCAGGTCTCAATCTCAGAGTCCTGGAATCAAGCCCTGCCTTGGGCTCCACGCTGGGTTTGGAGCCTACTTATAATAATAAACAAACACAAACAATCCGCGCAGCCATTTTGATAATTAAGGGATCTCATGGTATCTACACAAAGGCATCCCGGACTCCTTTCTGCAGAAATCAGCTGGACCATGTTACCCTTAGGAGAGTAGTCAGCATACCAGCCCGTCACCAGAACCACCATCCCTTAACCACTGGGTGGTTGGGGGAGAGGTGAGGAAAGAGCAGCAGAGCCAAGGTTTAGTGAGAGGGACCTTCCCAAGGTTTCCCAGGTCTGAAAGGTATGCAAGTTATGCATCATCAGAGCTAGGATCCAAACCCAGGCCTGTCTAGCTCTCTAGGAAGCCCATAATGCCCACTCCTCAAACTTCCATGCTGTGGTTCATCTGCCTGAAATCCCAATGTATATCACATATGCCTGGCACCTAGTAGGCAATCAGTGTATATCCCATGAAATTAAAAATTTTTAACTATTCCTAATGACCAGAAAACTTGGCTATGTCCAAAGGACCAAATCTACTGATGAGCCTCACTTCAGAGCCCTAGAAAAGACACACACTCGGGAGCTGGACAGGCCTACCTTCCATCCCCTCATTGCCATTTGGTGGCTAATTAGCAGTGTAACCTTGAACCAGAAATGAAATCCCCGTGAGCCTTAGCTTCCTCTCCTGCTACATGTAAATAATCCTCACAGGCTTCTTATGAGGATTAAAGATAAAAAAAAAAAAAAACAAAGTGAAAGTACTTAGCACAAGACCTAGCCCAAAGGTGCCCCTACCCACAATGGTCTTTTGGTCTTTCCTTCCCCTCTCAGAAGACTCTGGAAGGCTTTGAGGCCTCGGCTGTGTGGCTGCTTCTACCAGCCCCCACTCCAGGCACACAGTGATCAAGGGATGGGAAAATCCCTCTGTTCAAACAGGTGTCACTGTTCTAAACCTACAGTCTCATTTCCTGATCGTGTCTTAATCTGCTCATCGGTGGTGAAAGTTGATTTCTTGCACATTCTTATATCAGTGGGAATTTCTGCCCTTGGCTGACAGGCATTATGGACTGGCTTTGACATACAGCCCTACAGGGCCTGAACAGCCCCTATTCTTTCCTAGTCCTGAAAGGGAGCTTTGTGCCAAGGATTCATTAAACTGCACTGCACAGCCCCTTCATAAATGGGGCTCAATAATGAACAGTCGATTTAACTGGAAAAGCTGCTGGAGCTGTTAAATTAAAGGGAAATAAAGTGCATTTTAGACTCAGTCTGCCAGAAGAAATGGTGACCTAAAAGGAAAATCTTCATTTTTATTGAACTGAAGTTTTTAAAAAGTTTAAAATGTCCAGGAAGCTTCCTTGTGACAGGCACTGAGACATAACAGCTCAGAATGCAGGCTTGAGATAGTGGTGCTTTCTGTTCACCATCGCAAAGTGTGTCTCGAGCTCTTAAATGGTGCAAAGGAATGATCTCATTCTGAGAAGGAATAGGCCACAAGAAGTGTTGTTTGTTTGTTTAAGATGTTTAAAGTATTTTAAGACCAGGATTTCTCCCTCATCCTTGGAACAATCAAAGGACTAAGAACCATTCTTTTCTGCTGTTTTTCTGCTCTTTCAGGAATAAGAAATTTCTCTGGGAGGAATCCAATTGTCTCTCTTCACACTACAGCTCAGAGTTACATATTTAAGTATCGTGCTTTGACATCTGACTCAGTGGTCTCTCTTTTACGTCTGAGATTTTCAGAAGCATGCCTTAGTGCTCCAGAGAACCTTCTCTTCAACTTCTTCTTCTGAGTTACATAACTTCTTGCCGTGGTGAGAGAGAAAGTCTACTAACACATCCTGGAATGTTACAGTTTCCAATAACTGTCAGGTACAAGAAGCAAAAGCCACTATGCTTTGGCAGATAGATTAACCATATGGTGATCTTAGCTTTTCTCCACTAAGCTGCTGTGAGCTGGGAATGCTTCTTAACAGGCTTCCCTATCCTCCGGGTTTTCAAATCTTTATATAGAATCTGCTTGTGGGTATGTACAGGCTTCACTACCCTAGTCAAGGCCTTCTCTTGTTTTCATCGTTAAGTATCGTTTGACCATCGAAAACGACAGTCACTCATCACAGGGAATTTAAAGAGAAACCTGAAAGGCAATGTGAAATAAATAAAGGCCCACTTCCACCCTTATTGTTCAGGGTCACTGGAATCCAAACACAGATTTTCAGTTGCAAAGCTGTATAGAAAAGGCAAAACTTCCTTTTTAAGAAGTTATATGCTCTCTTTCTGAAAACTACTTTTTCATTTGAAATCTAAGCCATCAATTTAATTCTTTAGGATTCTGCATTAGGCGATTCAAAGCCACCTTGAGAATTTTCTGAAGTTGAAAAGAATAAATCGGTGCATGTATTCATTTTAAATAGTAACAATGGTGACCCAGTAAATAGTATTGTTTTATTTTTTGTCCATCTACTGCTAATGAGTCACCGTCAAACAATATAAATCATGGGCTCTCCACACCATGAAATTCTAGATTCATAATAAAACTTCTGCCTATCTGAATAAATTCTAGGATGGACCTTGGCCACTGTGAGCCTTGATGGTGACTAGGGTCTACACTTGCATCAGAATAAACAAAGTTTCATTCACTTTCCATTAAAGATCTGCAGACTCCAAAAAGGCTGTGCCATCCCGCATGGATTGTGTGCCCTGACCACATTTTGACATTTAGCGATGGAGTAAATATCCATTAGAAAATACATATTAGACCAGTCCAACTTTTACATGTTGCATCAGTCAAACACACTGTCCCAGTCATAAGCAAACATTAAATTATTCTATAGGTATTTAGCTTAAAGACAGAGCTAAGAGAATTTTCTGAATCTGCAGAGTTGACTACAGCCAGATTACAAATTAAGGAGAATGTTACTACGTTACAGCTTATCTGAAGGAAAATGACTAGAGAAGCAATGGTGATCAAAATCAAAACACAGAAGGAGGTATGCTTCTATAAGATGTAGAACATTTATAAAATCTTATGTGTTTTTTTTTTTCTCCTACCAGTGTGTAATTCTTATGAGGAAAGGAAAGAAGTTATCCTCAGTGCCTAAGAGGAAGTATGAGAGGTAGATGTTTAATAACTATTTGACAAGGGAATAAAAGAAAGAGGAGGGAAAGGAAGATAAGGAAAAAGAAAAAAAAAAAAAAACAAAGGAATGTGAGACAAGGAAAGGAGAATGCTAGCCCAAGGAAAATTAGAAACAAAATAGCTTTCTTCACATATTTAAAATACATCATTTTGGGAAAAGAATTAAATTTATTGTTTTAGAAACCAAATAATTTCACCAAGAGCTATAAACAGAAAGCTAAGAGATTTCTGTGTCCTAGGTATAAGGAGTAATAAGTAAAAAAGTAAATAAGTAAAAAAGGTGAATCTGAAAGATCAACAACTCTTCTTAAATCCATAAGAAAAATAAGGTCACAGGGCAAACCCCCAAAACTGGAAGGAAAGGCAAATACAGAGAATCTAACTTACTGGAGCAGAAACATCCGTAGGACCAGTACTGTAGTAAGATAACCTGAACTGTGATTGCAAAATGCTGGGGGCTCAGTGTAGAAACCCGAGAAATAAAAACTTCAGGGGACCCAGTCATCACGGATTCCCCCAAATTTTGTACGTTTCAGTTCCTGGAGCTCTACCAGTTCTCAAAGTAAATAATGAAGAAAAAAATCCCCTTGTGCTTCTAGCAAGGTCGGGAGAAAAAGAACCACCTTGAACTAAGCCAGAGCATTCTGTTCTGAACCAGGTCTGCCCTCAGGAAAAACTAACCAGAGTCTGACCTCCCTAGAGAAAGGGAAATAGCCAACTCCAGCTCACACAAACCATCTTGTCCCACTTGAGGGGAGGGGAAAAACAACAACAACCCTGAAAGCACTTGTGAAGTTCATAGTCCACAAAAAGACTGAGCCCTAATCACAGGTCTATAAAATGCTTCCCCACTCCCCATACCTCACCCCCCCCATTACTAGAGTCATATGTAGTTCATTTTACCCAGTACATAATGTTCAACTATCAAGAAAAATTACAAGGCATACTAAAGGGCAAAAAGAGTTTGAAGAGACAGAGCAGGCATCAGAACCAGACTCACAGATGGCAGGGATACTGGAATTATCAGACCAGGAATTTATCTATGATTAATACACTAACGGATCTAATGAATAAAAAGAAGGAGAATCACAGCCATTCTTTCCTCTCCCATTCCTTCTTCCTGTCTCTTTTTTGCCCTACTTTTCTTGTCCTGAATAATTTAGTTCTAAAGCAGCCAGGAGAGGAGAACAGAGTCAACATCTGTGCGGGCAGTGGGACAGGGTGGGTTGTAGAAGAACTGAAGTGGCCCACTGTAAGGTGCCACCATCCCCAAGCAGTGAAAGGATATCAACCCATTTGTCAGTCTGATGTATGCAAGGGGGGAGGGGTCCATGGAAGGGAGCTCCCTGTTGAGTGTCAGAGCCAGAGCACAGTGAGGAATGGGGTATGACATCTCAGAGCTCAAACAAGAGAAGAAGGCATCCATATGGATGAAAGGCCCAGCACAGAATATTGGAGAGGGTTGAGGAAGGCATTCATGTAGGACAAGGAGAAAAGACAGAGATGAGATGCCTTTATATAGGGGGACTGATCAAAAATTAAATATATTAAGGATCGAGAGCCAGGATTCTTACTTTCAGAGAAGAGAGTTTCAAGTATTTAAAGGGGAGGGGGGCTAAAAGAAGCGCCGTGGTATTGGATTAGAACTGGAGGCTTTGATGTAAATTTATGGGTTTTAATATATGTAGATAAATATAAAAATAAATATAGACACAAATGTGTGTTCCCTAATCCTGTCTACTGGGAGGAACCGGGAGCAGCCACAGGCCAATAGCAATAAACGTATTTTGCACTCAGATCTTGACTCCTTGGATAATTAGTTGATTCTAGTACTGAGGAAGGAAAATAAAATAACCCTAGAATATCTCTTTGTGCCAGGGAAAGGAAATGCTCCATGAATGAATGGAGATCTGTCGAAAGGACTCAGAAGCAAGCTTGAAGGGGTTCCCACTGACCAAACAGAAAACAATTTGAGCATCAAGATAAATAATGATCATAATGGTTTATAAACCATTGAATAAAACTGAAAACAATGAGTCCAAACAGATATATTTAGATAAATGGATAAATTAAAAGTCTGGTAAGAAATTGAATATTTACATAGCTTTAAAGAATCTCCCCACAAAATATGTATTATATATGATGTAGAAAAGAGTAAATTTACATAGTAAAAAAGCCTGGAAGTTACCACATTAGTCAAATGATCAAAATAAACATTATCAGTAATGGGAGAAATTGAAATCACACTCTACTGAGATAGAATACATTAAGAAGAATACAGAATTATTTCTGAGATATTCCTGCCTAAAATACATAATCTAAATCTAACATGAGAAAAATTCAGCCAAACCCAAGGTAGCAGGTTAGAGTTGCCACTGTCAGGAGTATGAGCATAAGAGCTCATTTTGGGGGGCACAGTGAAGGGAAAGAGAAAACTGACCAGCTATGGACAATTGTTCTTCCTTTTTCTGATTCAGTACTGGGTTCCAGATAGAACATGTTAGATTTTTCTGAGAAGGTTCTCTGAGGAGCAGTGATGTTGTTACATGGAATAGCACACTTTTGTTCTGGATCTGAGACTCAGACACACCTGGAATTTTCCCTCCCTGCAAGTCCATCCACTGGACCTTTGGCTGAAGGAACAAGCCTTCGGACTTGCATTCTAATTGGATTTCTCCGGACTTAGTGACCTCCACGTGGAAGTGAGGATCTGGGCCAAGAACTGGGAAGAGAAAGAGAGAGATTTAAGGTTCTAAACTCATTTTTCTGCACACATGTTCCTGCCCTCCTCTTAAAGAATTATTGCTATGGACTAAACTCCAATGTATGGGGGAGGAAACTGAGGCTCTGAAGTCTTGCTTACAAAGGATAGGATCTCGACTCCTGGGCTAGATAGGAGCCCAACTCAGTCCAACACAAATAGTCCCTACCCATTTCTAAACCTCTACCAGAAGTCTCTTTACTAGCTATTATTTAGCTCCAAATACTGCTCTGTGGCTTCCTTAGGCTGGTCCCTTCCACCTTTGTACAGGTACACCAGCTGGAAGGACAGGGAATGGGATCAGCTTACCTGTATGCTAGTAGTGCTTTGAGTAGGAAAAAGGAAGCAGGTCAGATCAGAGCAGAACCACTGGGTTCACAGGGCCCTTGGATTTGAAATGTTCCTGAAAAGAGAAAGAGAACAGAGTTGGAGGACTGGAGGTAAGTTTGGGCAGATGGAGGTGGCCTAACTTATATATATGTGGTTGGCTATTTCCACCTTCCCAAAGTCCTGGGGACAATGTCTGAAAGGGATAGCTACTGGATCATGGGGGCCTCTTTTCTGACCTGAACATACATGTAGAACTAGGAAGGGATTGGAGACATTGGAGGTAGGAGGAGTAGGCCTGGACATGGGTGAGGCAAGCAAAGTGCTCAGGGCACAAAACTAAAGGAGGTACTCACTCTCAGTTCATGCAAGTAACCCTGAGTATGAGAGAGTGAGCGCCTCTTTACATTTGTTGACACATAATATTAACCATCATCAGCCATCCCTTGTCAACTTGACGCCCATATATATCTCCTTATACTATACTTAATCTCTGAATTAGGACAAGAAGCAGTTTTCTTTCAGCTGGCAAGACCAGCAATATACCTTTACCATCCTACCTCAGAAGTATATTAAATGTCCAGCCATATATCATAATTTAGTGTGCAGGGACTCTGACCATCTTTCTCTTCTACAATATATCACACTGCATCCATTATATTGAGATGACAATATGCTGATTAAATCTACTGACTGAAGGAGTGACAACTCTAGACTTATTGGTCGTATATTTGTGTGTCAGAGAGTAGTAAATTAACCCAACAAAAATTCAGAGGCCTTCTACCTCAGTGAAATTTTTAGAGATCCAATGGTGTGGAACATGTATAGCTATTCCTTCTTAGATTAAGGAGAAAGTGCTGCATCTGGTCACTTGTACAACAAAAATGCAGGCGTAATGCATAGTATGTCTTTTTTGATCTTGGAGTCAACCTATTTCTCATTTGGGTGTGCTACTCCAGCCCGTTCACCAAGTGACCCGAAAAGCAACTAAATTTATTGGAATGTATGGTAACTCTAAGGAGGTAGTTTGAGGAATTGCCAGACTGTTTTCCAAAGCAGCTATACTCCTTAACATTCCCCCCAGCTATATATCAGAGCTCAAATTCTCCTACATCCCTACCAAAAATACTTATTTTCTATCTTCTGGGTTATAGCCATTCTGTGAGTGTGAAGCAGTATCTCATTAGAGTCTTGGTTTGTATTTCCTTAATGGCTAATGATGTTTAGCATTTTTATATGATTATTGTCCATTTGTATGTGTTCTTTGGAGAAATGTTTACTTAAATCCTTTGCTCATCAGAAAAAAAATACAAAGCATTTCCATATACTCCCTCTCTCCCCAGCCTCCTACTATTAACGTCATTTACCAGAGTGGTACATTTGTTACAAGGAATCCACATTTTTATCTCATTATCACAAGTCCATGTGTCAACTTGGCTAGGTTATAGTACCTGGTGGCTTGGTGAAAGTCTAGATGTTCCTCTAAAGGCATTTTAAGATGTGTTCAACATTTAAATCAGTAGAGTTCAAGTAAAGTAAAGCAGCTTACCCTCTATAATGTAAGTGGGCCTGACCCAATCTACTGAAGTTCTTAAGAGAACACACTGAAGTCCTTTACAACGACCTTACAATGACAAGGAAAGGCATCTGCTTCCAGATTGCCTCTGAACTCAAGACCTCAACAATGACTCCTGCTGAAATTTCAGAGTCCCACCCCCAACATCTCAGAACAGAATATAGAATAGTGGGCTTAGGTCTATAAGACAAGAGAAAAGTAAAAGAGATGCACAGTGTATCTCTTAGCCTATTCAGTATCCAGTCACACCCCTTTACCCATAACTAAACTGCCATATAACAACAGTAACAACTTCAGACTACCTCCTAACAAGACACAACTAACATTTATACAAAGGAAGACACTGTCACCTGAAAAGGAGAGACAGAGCCCAACAGCCACCATATCCATCTGAGGATGAGGTTCACTTCTGTTTTAATTGGTCAAATTCCACCTGCATATCTTGTAATCTAAATATAAATTTGTAAGGTTAATCCCAATGAACAATTCCTGTGTAAAATAATAGAGAAAAAGAGTAAGGAAAATAGTTAACATATACAAAAATACACATAAAAGCAAGGGGTAGAATACTATCTTCTATAGTTCTCATTTCTATAAATAATCTCAATGCCGTAGTTGAGTTTTACACTTTGTTATTCCACTGACTTGTTCCTCTTTCCTTCAGCTATCACCTCAATTGATCAAGGTTCACAAGCTTGTGAAATAACCCAAATATTCATTTTTAAAGGGTCTGAAGCTTTAGCAGTCCTAACTTTATTGGGTCACAATAGTGCACCTAGAGAGTACCCTGGTTTCCAGACAGTTCTCTTTGCCCCATTGTGCAGAGGCAATCTAATTTTCTCTTGGAAATTAGGATCAATCACCTCAGCCACCACAGTCACACCCTACTTTGTATGTTAGATCAGTGACATGAGGAGACCAACATTGCCAGGTGACAGTCTCAACTTCCAATTCAATGGAACTATTGCATGTCTCCTAACAAAAACATTCTTTCTTTATGCATTAAGCCCTCTAAAATCAGCAGATACCAAATACATAAAGATGGAAAGAAAAATATGTTGAGTTTTTTTGGGTAGTAAAAGGAGCAATTCACATTTTACCTCCTTAATTTCTAGCCCTGTGTATTCTAGCTATAAGATAAACAGAATTGTATATTGGTTGCTAGATTAGCACATGTTCCACATTGTAGAATAGCATCCAACCTCCAAAAGTACTATTTCCCAACTAATGTAACTGGACCATTCTACTACCCTACAAAACTAGCTATTTCTGAATAGTAGGCAACATGATCCCACAACAAAAACAGTGAATACTATAAGCTAGAGCCCATAGCTTCATCCCCTCTGCTGGCAATAATTATTTCCTTGGATAAAAGTAATGAAATGTGAGATACTGTGATGACAAATAAGGCATTCTATAAGTCCATAGGTGATGGAGTTGGCAGAAGCATTTGAGAAGAAATGCTAATCCATACCCAGAATGACTACTCAAGTGAGAAAATTTGTTCTGTCGATAATTGAAAGATTGAAATCAACTTGTTACCAGGTGGCTGGTTGGTACTCCTAGGGTATAGCACTTGCCGTTGCTGTTGGCGAGCTGGGCTTCCAGATGTGATCACAGGTAGTTCAGGCTTGGATGGGGGAGGGGCCCCATGTTGTTAAACCCATGTACAACCTTGAGCAAGCATCAGAATGGTTGGGAAAAAAGACTGACTTCTACAAAACTGGGCTCTTTTGCTCCTACAGTACATTTCTGGCTGGAGGCAGTAAAACATGTGGAACCATACATAGACCAGGCTAGAATTTTCTTCCTTAGTCAGATGGTCACAGAAAATTCCCCATGAGGCCATGGAATGGGCTTAGGGAAAGTTGACAAAGGAACAGTAGATACATGAATGTCTGAATCATATAACTTATTTGTGCCATCAAGTCCTATTCTTTATCTAAGTCACTTTTAACTGATGGGATGCTTTTCCCAGTTTGCCTAGGGCATTCTGAGTTTTAGCGCTCCTATGTTACCTTCTAGAAGTTGTATAGCTTTGTGTACCATATTTAAGTCAGTGATCCATTTTGAGTTAATTTTTGTGAAAAGTGTAAGGTTTGCATTTAGATTCATGTTTTTGCATGTGGATGACCAGTTGTTCCAGGCCTGTTTGTTAAAAAGACTATCCTTTCTCCATTGATCTGCCTTTGCTTCTTTGTCAAAGACTCTATTTGGATGGATCTATTTCTGAGCTTTCTGTCCTATTCCACTGATGTATTTGTTTATTCTTCTGCCAGTGTCTTAATTACTATGGCTTTATAGTAAGTCTTGAAGTTAGATTGTGTCAATGCTCTTTGTTCTTTTTCAGTATTGTGTTGACTATCCTGGTTCTTTTGCCTTCCCATATAAACTTGAGAATCCCTTTATCCACAACATAACTCACTGGGATTTTGATTGGAATTACACTGAATCTATAAATCAAGTTGGGAAGAACTGACATCTTAATAATAATGCTTCCTCTCTATGAACATGGAATATTTTTCCATTTATTTAGACTTTCTTTGATTTCTTTCATCAGAGATTTACAGCTTTCCTCATATAGACATTTTACTTATTAGGTTTATGTTTATAACTTAAGTATTTTAAGTATTTAAGTATTTTGATTTTTTGGTGTTGATGTAGAGGGTGTTTTGGTTTTTTTTTTAAGATTTTATTTATTTGTCAGAGAGAGAGCACAAATAGGCAGCGTGGCAGGCAGAGGCAGAGAGAGAAGCAGGCTCCCTGATGGACAAGGAGCCCGATGTGGGACTCCATCCCAGGACCCCCGGGTCATGACCCCAACCGAAGGCAGCGTCTTAACTGCATGAGCCACTCAGGCATCCCGAGGGCATTATTTTTTAATCTCAAATTCCAATTGTGCATTGCTGGCATATAAGAAAATGATTGACTTTTTTTTTTTAAGATTTATTTATTTATTTATTTGACACAGAGAGAGAGAGAGATCACAAGTAGGCAGAGAGGCAGGCAGAGGGGGAGGGGTAAACTGGCTTCCCGCTGAGCAGAGAGCCTGATGCAGGACTCCATCCAAGGACCCCGTGATCATGAACTGAGCCCAAGGCAGAGGCTTAACCCACTGAGCCACCCAGGTGCCCCGAAAGTGATTGACTTTTATATATTAACCTTTGTTATATTAACCTGTAATCACTTATTAGTTACAGGAGTATTTTGGGGGATATTTTAGGGTTTTCTAAATAGACAATCTTATCATCTCAAGGAAAGATAGTTTCATTTCTTCCTTCTCAACCTGTCTACTTTTTATTTCCTTTTCTTATTTTATTGCATTAGCTAGGACTTCCAGTACAACATGGAATAGAAGTGGTGAGAAGGGACATTCTTTTTTTTTTTTTAAGATTTTATTTATTTATTTATAGACAGCAATCACAAGGAGGCAGAGAGGCAGGCAGAGAGAGAGAGGGGGAAGCAGGCTCCCCGCTGAGCAGAGAGCCCGATGTGGGGCTTCATCCCAGGACCCTGAGATCATGACCTGAGCCAAAGGCAGAGGCTTTAACCTACTGAGCCACCCAGGCACCCTGAGGAGGGACATTCTTATCTTGTTCCCAGACTTGAAGTTTCCTCTATTTGTAGTTTGCTGAGAGTTTCTATTATTATGCATGAGTGTTAGATTTTGTTGGAAATTTTTATTTCTGCATCTATGATATAATCATACTTTTTCTTTAGCCTGTTGATGTGATGAATCATATTAATATTTTTTTGAATGTTGAACCAGGCTTGCACACCTGGAATAAATTCCATTTGGCCATGGTGTATAATTCTTTTTTAATGATGTCTTAACTTTTATCAAGGTGATTTACAGGTGATAATATATTACATTTATTTTATATTATTATTACAATGTATTACGTTATCATCTTTCCTATTATTGGATTTGCCTAACACTTCTACAATTAAACTACATTTTGTATGACGCAGTCATCATTTAATATGGTCACAAATTAAACCCAGTTATTTTATTAAAGACATTTCTAGGGGTACCTGGGTGGCCCAGTCGGCTAAACGTCTGCTTCAGCTCGGGTCATGATCCTGGGGTCCTGGGATGGAGTCCCACATCGGGCTCCTGGCTCAGTAGGGAGCCTGTTTCTCCCTCTCCCTCTGCTTCTCTCCCTGCTCATTCTCTCTTTCTCTCAAAATGAATAAATAAAATCTTAAAAAAAAAAAAAGACATTTCTATGCAGTGGCAGCAGTATGGAGGCATTACAGTGCTTCACACTGGAAAAGAACATTGGCTTTAAAATCAGATCATCCTTGATCTGAATCCTAACCCCACAACTTAATGGCTATCTGAGCTTCAACTACTTACTTAATTTCTCTAAAGTTAATTCCTTCCACACAGGGATTAAGTAAGATAAACATCTCATGGCACATGGTGAGCACTCAATTAGGAGCAAGTTTTTATTGATGTTAATATTTTAAGATGATACAAGTACTTTTTTATACTCCTTTTGCCAGATTTTGGAATCAAAGTTTAGCAGATAAGAATTTTAGCAACAACAACAACAACAACAAAAAACAACAACAAAAAGAAACAAATAAAAACCCCTATATTTCTTTATTTTCTCTAAATAATTTTAACTTCAACACCAAACTTTCTTCCAGCTTTACAGAGAGAAAATTTAACCTCAGTCATCTCCAGGAATACACTTTTGCCAGGTATTGCAAGATTCTGAGGTCTAAAAGAGCATTAAAACTTTAGGATAAATTCTCCAGTCAACAGTCATAGGTCATTCTCATTAAGACACAGTCTCACAAAATCTGCAGGCCCAATTCAAGCCAGAGTCTCTGTTCTTTCCAGAAGTGAGAAAAATGGTTAGAAAAATGGACTCAGGAGATAGACTTCCCAGGTTCAAACCCTGTCTCTACTCCTTCCAAGCTGACCTTCAATTTCCTCATCTATAAAATGGGGAGAATGATAATACTTAGCCAGTAGGTAACATTTTCAAAAGTACCTGACACACGGTATGTTAAGTGTTAGCTCTTATTATTTTTTAATTAATTATAGCCTTGGAACCGTGGGCAAGGCTAGAAACTCCACTAAAGTTTTACATCTATCCCGTCAGGAGTGGTGGGGAGAGAATGCCAAGGAGCAGCGGGTCATTGTTCAAGGGACCCACAAATCTTTATCCCTTTCTCAGTCTCCTGGAACCTCTCTTCTTTGCCTTGCTGCATCTCAAAGGTTTTCTCCCTCTCTCTACCTCTCGGGGAGCACATAACATTTCGAAAGATCCCTTTTGAAAGCTTGGACTTTTGGAAAACAAGAGCCAGGAAAGGAGGATGTCAATATTCCCTGCTCTCTATCTTATCACAAATCAAAGCAAGAAACATGAAGATTGGCTACCTGCTTATATGGGGAAGAAAATGGGCGGGAGGCACGAACAAACAGCTAATATCTCAAATAGCTATCCTGACCTAAGAATAAAGTTAGCTTCATAAATGACTCAAAAAATTTCCCTCTTTTTCCCCCTTCTCTTCCTTACCACTGGAAAAGTAACCATCAGAAGAAATTGCCTATATCATGGATTTCACATGCTCTGGAAACAGTTCATGTGTAAAAACGGTTGATCCAGGAAGACTGGTGCAGAAATGATACCATTATCTCTTTATCAATTGCTAAGGGATATGAAGAAAGGAAGAGGAAAGAGGAATGGAATTAACATTTAATGAGCAACGAATAGTGCTTCTTACACTAGTAGGCCTTTGCCATATAATTCACATCTTAATATATGACAATGAGTAGCAAGGTAGATTTGTTATTGCCTTTACAGAACAAGAAAACAAGGTTATCAAGATCCCACAATAAATATAAGGGAGAGCTAATGTTTAAATCTGATTCTGATTGACACCTAAATCAATCCTCTTTCCACTATACCGCCATTGCTTTACAACAAATTAATGACAACTGTGTGAATCTTCCTCCCAAACTTTATTGTTGCAAATGGAGGTTTCTCTTAGGTCTAGCTCTTTGAAAAACATGAAGCTGAGGAAAAATCTACAGAAACACACATGTTTATGAACTTCAGAACCAATTTCACTACAGAATGGTTTCCTAAAAGTTTCTCTTACACAAGCTGCATCCTGATTAACCCCAGATGAAGATCTTCTGTATCACAAGGGGAAGATTTTGAAGGGTCAGTTTGGGAAGTGGAAGGCTTAGCTGAACATTTGGGTCTTAGAAGCCTCTTTAAAGCAAGGTCACTTACATACTGACTTGGGACTTTTTTCCAAAGCTGCTATATGTGATGAGTCCCCCAAATTATATCCCAGTAAGAAATCAAGACTTGTTAATGGAAAAGGAATAGCACCCACTTTTATTTTCATGCAAATGGTCCCAGCAGAATAAAAAGGGGGTAGTGAAAGTGATGACACTGATCTAATTATCTGCAGGCCAATATCACCAAGTTCTTGAAAGAAACCCACAGAATGGCCTGACACAGACACACAAAACACAGCCAGGAAACAATTGGGACCTTAGCAACAAGGCAAAAACTGGCTCCTTTGTGCATAAAGAGCTGTTTTACGAGCATTTCTTGTTTCTTTCCATTAAGTCCCATTACCTCTTCCGAAGAAAGCTGCAGTCTATTTTTAATCGATGCCCCATTGCCTATAATCACTGACATGTACCATTCCAACTTCTGCTTTCCAGCCTATTGTCCTCTCACACAGTTTCAAGCCCAATTTTATGGGAAATGTAACACATAAGAATAAGACTTCAGTGGATACAAAGCCTCAGCATCCAAACACAACCTATCCCTCATATCATCCTGTTAACCACTAAGTGAAGCCAGTGTTAAAAAATCCATGTTTAAAATAAGGAAAATGAAATCCAAAGAGATGAGGCCACTTGAAAAAATATTCAAAGCCAGCAAGTAGAAAGAAAGGAGCCCCAAGTCTAAGACTCTTTTCACTGAACCACACTGCTGCTGTGTTAAAGTATCAACAAAAAGAAGAAATGAGAGGTAGGTTCCAAAAAGCACATTCAGTGCAATTCAGCAAACGGTTTCCTAGTTTATGCTTTAGTTTCCTGAATCCAGCCTTGCTTCACCTGGGTTCCAAGGCCCTCCCAACCTTTGCTGAGGAGCCTCTTCTCACCATTACCTTCCAATTTGCGGCTAACTAGAGTCCTATATCAAATCCCAGCTGCCATATCCTTCCCCCCCTCCTTGTAATATTCTAAGTATCTTCACTGCCTAGGACCATGTCATGCCCTGCCCTGTTTCCAGATAAAAGTCTTTGCCTCCTAATACCAGCTCAGATCAAACCAAGTTCATCGCAACCCCTTAGGCTCTTGGCCACCCTCCTCAGGGATCAGATTTACAGAGTATACGGCCCCTGGCCCGGCCTAAATCCAGCTCCATCCACTTCTCTAGGGCCTGCTGTTAAGGTCTCACACAGTCTAGTAGAGGCAGTGTCACGTAGGCAATTATCACAGCCTTTGGAGTCAGGCATTCAGGCCTGGATTTGAATCCCATTACATGAGCTGGGCAAGTTATTCCAGCTCTGTAAAATTCTATATCCTTACCTGTCTGTGACAAATGACACATGTACCTTGCGAGGAATTAGCACACAGTGACAGTCCAGTAAAGGCTAGATGTGTCCAAAGTCATAACTGTCATTTCTATTTAATCAAAATTCATCCTACTGTTATTTAAGAATAACTTCACATTCAGATTAAGTGGTGATCAGTTGCCTTGCTACTTAAAAATAGCTAACAGCATTTAAGAAGTAAATATGATTAAATGAATGATTAAATAATTGAATGAATCAATCAAACCATTGGATATACCTGGTATAAATGAATCAATTCAATTAACGAATATATATAAAATACTATCACGTCCCAGATATGATGCTGAGTTCTAGATAAATAGCAGTGAATAAGAAACACAGGATCTTTGCTCTCATAGAGCTTACAGTCTAACACTTACTCTCTCCTTCCTTTGGTTTTTGATACAAAATCCATGACAACATTCAACAAAACGTATTAGAATTTTTTGCTTTGGAAGCTGCTTCCTCCATTGGCCTGTGAGCACCATGAAGGTAAGAGCTGGGTCTTTCAGATACCATATGATTTCACTCATATGTGGACTTTAAGAAACAGAGAACTTAGGGGATGGGAGAAAAAATAAAATAAGACGAAATCAGAGAGAGAGGCAAACTGTAAAAGACTATTAACTCTAGGAAACAAACTGAGGGGAGGGGGATGGGAGAGGGGGTAATTGGGTGATGGACATTAAGAAGGGCACATGATATAATCAGCACCAGCTGTTATATGCAACTGATGAGTCATTAAATTCTACCCCTGAAACTGTTAATATACTATATGTTAATTACATTGAATTTAAATTTAAAAAAAAAAAAAAAAAAGCTGGGTCTTCATTACCTGCCTCAGAGCCTGGTAATGATTCATGACTTATGTACTAGCTCAATTTCCCATTCCTAACAGATTTTGCTCTCTCCTCTGGACTTTCCTTAAATGTGCACATTCCTGTTTCTCTTCCTTGACAAAAACTCAGGCAGGAGCCTGCCTTAGAATTTGTCCCCCAAGATCTGGTGGGAGTAGGGGTTTGGGCAAGAAAACACTTTTGTGCCCAGTTGCAATTTGTGGACCCAGAGAGTGACTTTTAATTGTATACATCTTAAAGGAAAGTGCTGATGTTGTAACAGAAAAACGAGTTCAAGATAATATGTCAGCTGAAGAGATCCAAGGGGTCAATGAGAGTGAAATCAGGCACTGGGAAATAAGCCCATGGAGATTCATTCTAGAGACCAGGATTGCCTGCTGCTCCTGCTGTGCGTTTGAGTCAGTGACCCTGGTCGGTTAAAGGAACAGAACTATGTGGACACTGTCAACCTGTGGAGCTTCAAAACGACCCCAGGACCAAATGAAATTTGGACCAAGACTAAGTAAACTTGAGACTGGTGACTCAATTCCTTGCCAGGAAAATCAGCTCGGCCTTCAGAATCTCGGGCCTGACTAAAAAAATTAATTTGATCAGCAACTGGACACTTGTACAAACAAGATGTGCTGGGATTTCTCCACCTGCATTCTGGTGCCAGGATAGGGAGAGGACAGTTAACACACACTCACAATAATTTGCTCTTACTTATACAATGGATGGAGAATAGGAAGCCCACATGCAATTGCCTCACCCCTGTCAGAGCTTGTAGCTGGTCATCATGAACCTCTGAGAGCATGTGATTTTCAACTATTTCCCAGAGAAACACTTTGGAGTAAGTCATTTCATGAGGCAGATAGTAGCAGAGCTCCTGCAGTTGGAGTGACAATAGGTCTGGAAGGCCTGCCCAGTCCCTCGCAGTTGGTAGTAGTTGGGGGAAGGGAGCAGGAAGGGAGCAGGAAGGGAGAGAGAGCTGGGGAAAGGATGAGGAGGTTGTGGTTCATAAAGAAACCACAACACTGCAGAGCATTGGGATTTCATATTCTTTCAGGGTATTATATGCCAAAACAATGGCGAATGCGAATGGTCAGGAATGAGTAATAACTGGCTGCCAGGATCCTCGTTAACCATGGTGATTATCTCCCAGCCAAAGTCAACAGGCAGCAGACTGATAAGAGACGCATCAGTTCTTCTGTTCACAATTCATTTAGAGTTTTGTTTTGTTTTTTTAAATATGGAAGCCAATTTATTCAGACATTCAAGCGAGGTCTCTAGTCAGCAGGAAGGCATTTGTCCCTTATCCCTCATCTTCTCTGACTCTTCAAAACCAAAGAGGAAAAGGTGCCAAACCAGCTGGTCAGAGATGTCTGCATTCATGCTGGACCTTCTTTCAAAGGCTCTGGAAACAGAAGGCTGCATAACCGCATCCACCTATGGCCAGACATTTTGAGAGTCCCCCTCTCCCACCACACCCCAGCTCGGGCAACTGTTTCCCGGCTGCAGCAGTGGCCAGCCCTCAGACTGGAGAAAGGGACATAAACTGTTGCCATTTATCACTCGTCAAAAATTCAGACTCCACTTGTCCTGAACAGCAGTCAGACACAAAAAGGCCACCACCAGTCAGAGAATAAGAAGGATCTGAGGAGGGCCAAGGGGCCTGTATCCCACTTGCAGGGAAGAAGAAAGGAAGGTAACAATGTTTTGCCACTGTCTTTCTGTCTAAATAGGAAGGCTGAGACTTATAATGTGTGTCTCTCTGGGAATAAAAAGGTCAGACTGAAAGTCTCCATTCCACTCTTTCATTGTGTGTCTTCTGGAAACTTAACGTGATTGAAGACCTGGTTCCTCCGTCTGTAGGAGGATAATATGAATACCCACTTCCACATTTTCGTGGAGGTCAGCTAAGAAATGGGATGAGCCTTAGGAAGTATAATGCACTGTACATGTGATTATCAAGAGTATCTAAAGACTCTCTGGAGTCTATCTCTGAGTGTATTATCATCCTGCCATCCCCTTGCTTCTGTTCTTTCCTGCGTATAACCATGTTTGCCCAGTGGGACCGAAGGAGTCAGCAACTTCAGCGCTGCCTGGGACAACAGACTCATTAGATCACTGCAGCAGCTAGAAGGTAACACAAGACTCTGAACGCAGACAGGCTGGGGGTCCAGTGTTGCCTCTTACCAGTTATGTGACATGAGACACACTATTATTCTCCAAGTCTCTTTGTCCTAAGTTTTTGTGAAACATAGGGCCAATAGCATACACCTGTTCAAGGTTAAGTTCAAGTGACATACTGTCTAAAGTGCCCAGCTTGGGGAGCCTTGGTGGCTCAGTCGGTTAAGCATCTGTGTTCTGCTCAGGTCGTGATCCCAAGGTCCTGGGAGACGAGCCCTATGTCGCATCAGGCTCCTGAGCAGAGAGCCTGCTTCTCTCTCTCCTCTGCCTCTCCTGCAGCCTATGTTCTGTTGCTCACTCTCTCTCTCTCTCTCTCAAATAAATAAAATCTTAAAAAAAAAAAAAAAGAAAAGAAAAGACTGCTGGAAATCAAGCTTTTCTTTCAAAAGTGCCTGACCCTCAAAACTATTGTCTTTGTAAGGATTCAGCAAAGAACTCAGGTCTGAAACTGAAAGCTGAATAATGGGGAACTTGGCTCTAGATGGTATCTGGCCTTCCAATGAAAGACAACGACATCGAGTCACTGACAATAAAGACAATAAAACTTATATTAAAATTCATCTGAGTAGCCTAAAAAGTGTGATCCTCAGTATACCTTGCAGAAAAGCATGTACACTCCTGGCAGCCCTGGCCCAAGGAAATCACCAACATTCAATGACTTGCTACTTCCTGATGTCTTACCGGACATCTCAGAATGAAATATGTCCTTCCCTGACTTCTATCCTATCACAAATGGTCTATTAATAATCCAGTGATTATCTTCAACCAAACTGAGTCATTCATTTTTAACATACATTTATTTATTTATTTATTTATTTATTTATTTACACATAATGTATTATTTGCTTCAGGGATACAGGTCTGTGAATCATCAGTTTTACACAATTCATAGCACTGAGTTATTCATTATTCCTAGAACCAATTTACGGGTAGGCCAGGTAGATCATTTCCCAAGACCTGAGTTTAAAAGGAAAGTTAAGGCAGGACTAGATTATATAATGCCAACACAAACAGTTTTATACAAGTGATCGCTGCCAGTTTCATCAGGAAAAAAAATCCACCAATAGAGTCAGGAGGAAGCCTCAGAGCACCTTATGCTATATGGGAAAATTGCCTTGGAGTCTGGGTTAATCCAGATAAGACCACCTCTCTCAGAATTCTTTGCTCCTGATGGAGCCCTCACCTCTCTCTACTCCCCTAGCTCCACACCCATAGCCTCATACTACCATCTGCCTTGAGACCATCAGAGTTAATCTCATATGCCCTTTATACCTACTGAAGTCAGACATCAAAAGGAGTCTGGACATCCTCATCCTCCGGGCTCTCATTCCCACTTGGTTCTCTATATCCTCTTTTGTGATACCACTGACCTCAGGAGATACCTTGGGAAACCCTTCAAAGCACTGTATCCCCCTGGAAATCAAAGCCAGTCATCAGCAAAACCCTTACATCCTCAATCTTTTTTTTTTTTTTAAGATTTTATTTATTTATTTGACAGACAGAGATCACAAGTAGGTAGAGAGAGAGGCAGAGAGGAGGGGAAGCAGGCTCCCTGCAGAGCAGAGATCCCGACGCGACGCGGGCTCAATCCCAGGATACTGGGATCATGACTTGAGCTGAAGGCAGAGGCTTTAACCCACTGAGCCATGCAGGCACCCCCTTACATCCTCAATCTTATACTTTCCCTTTGCCTTCTTGTTCTAACAGAAATCTGACTCTTCTGGGAGGACATTGCTTCCCCAGCAACCATCTCAAGTGGTTGGTTTTTTTTTTTTTATCTCCAAATTCCTTGGATTATGGAGCCCGGGGGCGGGGGGTTCATTTTGCCTATTACAATGACCCCTGCATCTCCCTAAAACTCCTAGTTTTAAATCATGTCACCATACCATACTGCCCACTACCCACTCTTGGTCACTGTCATCTACTGACCTCTAAGTCAAGTCTCCTTATTTCTTAGAGAGTGTATTTCACTTTTATTCTTACTCAGTTATAATTCAATAATTTCATTGAGACATAATTTCAATAATCATATAAATGTTTATCCCGACATCCTGGTTTCAGTGTTCCTTGACCTCATCTCCTCCAATGACATTATCCTACAGTCAACCTAGCCACTCATTCCCAAAGTCTTATCCTACAGCTTACTATTATCAATAATGGCATTTATCTAGTCTCAGTTTCAAACATGCCACGTTCTGATCACCACCACCTCTTATTTTTCCAGTCATGGTATTCCAAGTCCAGGAAATCTCTGACCACACAGTAACCTGCAATCTATAGATTCCACTCTTTTTCACTATGGCCCACTCAAGCACCCTTCTGTGGCTTCACTCCTCACTTTACCCAGCTCAGAGCCTATACTCAATCATAATAGTTTCTCCTTACACGCACCTTCAACTTTCTTTTCCCTTTCTTGCTTCATTGTACTCACCTTGAAAACTCCAGTCTCAGTGAGAGCCACCTCTTCACTTCTCCCAGCCTCTTCTGACAAGCTGAACCTGGCTGGAGGTACACAACAGCTGGGCTGACTGGTCTGACTTTATGTTCATGACTCCTAAACTGGAGCAGACTCTTGGGACTGCTCGGGAATCATCTCCCTGATCTAGTCACTCTCTGGCTTTCTTATGGAAGTATTTCATATAGTTTCCTCTCTTTAAATTGCCACTCCTTCTTCGATCATTGTTTCCCCTTTCTCAGAGGAAGTAGAAACAGTCACATAGAACTTCCAAAGCTGCATCATCCCATTCGTCCTCACACATGTCTGTGCCTATATTCTCTGCATCCTCTCCTGTTACTGTGAATGAATAGTCTTTGCTCATACCTAGAGTCAATTCTGCTGGCCGTATTTTGAAAGCATCTAAAATCCAACCTCTTGGGACGTCTGGGTGGCTCCGTCAATTAAGTGTCTGCCTTCGGCCCAGGTCATAATTCCAGGTCCTGGGATCGAGTCCTGCATCAGGCTCTCTGCTCAGAGGAGAGCCTGCTTCTCCCTCTGCCTGCCTCTCCCCCTGCTTGTGCATGCTCTCTCTGACAAAATCTTTTTTAAAAAATTTTCAGGGGTGCCTGGATGGCTCAGTGGGTTAAGCTTCTGCCTTCAGCTCAGGTCATGATCTCAGGGTCCTGGGATGGAGACCCGTATCAGGCTCTCTGCTCAGCGAGGAGTCTGCTTCCCCCTCTCTCCCTGCCTGCCTCTCTGCCTACTTGTGATCTCTCTCTCTCTCTCTCTCTCTCTGTCAAATAAATAAATAATATCTTAAAAATAATAAAAAATAAAAATAAAATTTTTTTAAAGATTAAAAAAATTAATAAAATCCAACCGCTTCTCCATACCCACATCTTTACCTCTTTGGCCCAAGATACTAAACCTGGCTTATTGCAATAAACCTCCTAACCAATGTCCCTATTTCCTCCCTTAACTCCTATTCTAACCTCCAAACTTCTACAAATGTGTCAGATTGTGTCACTCCTCTGCTCAAAACCCTTTAGGGGTTCCTATCTCCTTTAGAATAAGAGCCAAGGAACTCCATAGAGTAAACTATTTTCTCTTCTCAGAATCCTGTATGTACCACAATACTTCTCACACTGAATACTAATGAGCTTGTTTACCAGTCTGTTGTTGCCTACTCTGTTAATTACTTGAGGACCTGGGTTAGGGGCATTTTCTTTTACTTTTTAATTTTTGGTATTCCCAGCTCCTAGCCCAATGCCTAATACCTACAAGGAGACCCATAAAGATTCACTGAATTTTAATTGCACATAACCACCGTGAGTCTGCCTAACCCTAATTTTTCTTGAAGAAAAGTCCCGGGTATATTCCCAACTAGACTATAAACTCCATGAGGATAAAGAGTGCATCTGCTTCCTCCACAGCACCTACCATGACAGCTACTATATACTGGGTGCTAGGTAAACAGTTACTGAATGAGTTAACGATGAACAAGTAATCAAATAAAGGTCCTACACCTCAGGCTGACTACCCCCCTTCCCTCAAATGCCACTGTCATCTCCAGAACGGCTCCTTGTACTTTCCTGAGAGAAGGCTTAGAGTTGTTAACTTCTTTGAGCAGTGCCGAGTTGGCAAAGGGGAACTGCTAGCCTGGTTTCCCGGGCTCAGCTGGCTGGGCTCCGAGCTCCATGGCTGGCCCTGGGTGAGGGGAAGAAAAGGAAGGGCAACTATAGATCACTGCTTCAGTGAAGTGAGCAACACTTGCTTCCGCAAAGAAAATGTCTTCTCTGTTTACCTTTACCTCAACTCAGAAGAGCTCCTGACCAGCCCGCTTTGTCCCCAGACTCTTTCTCCTCAATCTCAGGGATCCAGGAGCCAGAGCCCACTCCCTCTGTTCTGGTGTGTGGTCTGAGTTTCAATTCTGTCTGGCAGACAGTATGGAGGACCCCAGGTCAGCAGGGTCATCAGAATGCTAAGAGGAAATCTGATTGATGAGCAAGTGTCAGCAGGAATGAATGGGGGCCTTAATTAATGACTTCTGCCCTGTTTCAAAGAAAGGTTCCCTTACACCCAGTTCTGTCTTTTCTCTGAAAAAAAAAAAAAAATTGGGGTGGGTGAGGAACTGAGGAAGAAAAGGAGGAAAAAACACCCCTATAATCCAAAGTTTTCTAAACGACATAAAGGAGACTTCAAAGACAGACATGGTCAGTTTTTTATGTGCAAGACTGGTTCAGTGATTCTCTCCTCTCTTTGTTTCCATGGACAGCTAGGCTCCATTCCAAAGCTAAAAAATAAAAGGCCACATTGTTCTGAGGGGAGCTAGCTTTTACAAGAAATTTCCTCCTCACCACTGGGGCAAATTAACTGCCTCAGCCCTGGGTGCTCCGGGAGCATTTCTTCCTGAACTGGCTCAGCAGGGCAGCCCCCCCTTCCTGCCCCGCTCACTCTCACCAGAGGAGAAGCATAATCCACCTAGTCCACTCAACAGGCTTTGAACACTGACTGGTCTGGTGAAAGATCACAATTCAGAGTGATGAGTGTGGTAACAGAGGCCTGATCAGGGTTTGTGTGTAACAGAAGCAACATTAGGCTACAGAAAGATCCCTCAAATGGCAGTGTCTAAAATGAGGCTTACATTCAGGAATTTTAGTTTATAACTCACCATTGAACATCTGCCACACACCTGGTCATGGAGCTGGATGATGACACAGAATGTAGAGAGGAAACATTCAAATCACAGCTCAGCAAGTCATTTAAACTCTCTGCTCTTGGAATCTCACCTCTAACATGGATTTCCTAATATATATTTCCAGGAATTGGTGAGGGAACGATGAAATGAACTCCTATATAGTATGTGTTTGGCACGCAGAAGTTAATCAATAAATGATAGTTAAGAAAGGGGAAAGGCAGTTAGTCCCTGTCTGGATCCCTTCAGTCTAGGAAAAACAACAAATATGAAAAACTAGTAGTCCTATTGTGTCTTAGCTGTGGTTGCTATAACAAATTAGCATAGACTGGCAACTTATGAATAACAGAAATTTATTTCTCACAGCTCTGCAGACTGGAAGTCCAAAGTCAGGGTGTCAGCACTGTTAGATTTTGGTGAGAGCCCTCTTCTGGGTTGTAGGCCACCATCTTCTTGCTGTGCTCCCGTTCACAAGGTCTTCACTCTCATGACCTAATTACTTCCCAAAGGCCCCACCTTCCTAACAGCATCACATTCATGAATTGTGGGTGGGGGAATACAAACATTCAGTCCATTGCACTTGGTGATATTATAAAGGCTACAAAAGGTGTGCACAAAATGTAAGTATGAAGTAGAGTGTACACAGAATAGTAACCCTCAAGGGAAAGTTTCAGCACAGATTTAACAAAGAACCAAATTCAATCTGAGTGTTGAAAATCAAGTAACAATTCACCAAGTAAAGGAAGCTGGGAGACCATCTGAGGGGGAGGATCAGCGAAAGGACATCAGGCAGTTACTATGGGCTGTATGAGTAGAGATTCTGTAAGAGATGGGATAGCCAGATGACAGAAGCGATTGAACTTGTCAATGGATTGGACATGGGTTGAGGGCAGTGGAAGAAGTCAAAGATGACTGAGGTGGGCTTGGTGGCAGGAAGACGGTGATGTTCCAAATTAATCTCACAAGAAACAAGGCTGAGTTGCACATTATAGATAGAGCTGTTCTTTCTTTTTTACCATTTCAGCATTACCAAAAAAAAGTCTTTACTAAATATTCTGGTATATATTTATACAAATATTCTAGTACTTTACAGTGTGTAGAATAAACCCCCCAAAAATAGACTGTTCCTTATTTACAAATTGTATATCCTGATTGTTGAGGTTCATCTTGGTGAGTTATAGATGTCTTTTATACGCGTATTATGTGTCAGGCACTGTTCTAAGCGTGTAACATAAATGAACTCTTTTGGTCCTCATAATAACACCATAAGTTAAGTTCTATCTAGCATCCCACTTTTCTTAAATGAGGAACAGAAGCTCAGAGAGGCTTAATAGTTCGTCCAATGTCACACAACCACAAAGTAGCAGTTTATATTTGAACACAACCATTCTGGCTCCAGAACCCAAGGTTAGGTAACTGTTACACAATACAGCTTCTTAGCATTGTACCTCTCTTTTTCATCTTATGTCCTCCATGTACTGTATGGCGTTGGATGAGCAGGGCACAAATGAATACTTGACCCAGTAGGGAGACCGAAAGAGTAAGAATAAGGCAACTCAGAACTCCCCCCCCCCACTCGCCCACAAAAAAAGTGCTGCCCCTCTGTGCTCTGTCAAAAAGGGATAGAAAATAGGAAACTGGTTTAGAGGAGATCAACTTATGTCCATCTCACAGCTAGTGAGTCTTAGATCCAGGGTAATCTGCATGAGTCTTAGAGCCCCTTGAAGAATGCTAATGAGAAGAACTTCACTTATCCAGATATTTCAATAGGGGTCTGGAGGCAATCGGAAGAGAGGCTTTCAGAGATTGTGCTCCTATAGGCTGTTTTTGCTCTGGGCTTTTCCCCCACCCCCACTCTCCCCAAACCACTATCACCAATGCGTTTCATCAGAAAAAGAATTGAGAGCTTTTATTTCCACAGGAAATAGAATTTGAAGAAACCACTTGAATCCCAACCAAAAACAACCCTCCACTTGCCCATCAAGATTGGGAAACCAAGGCCTCAAACAGTTAGTGACTCATACAGCTCTTTCCATGGGAGCCAGACCTCAAACTTTGACCATGGTTCCCACCTCAGTATTTTTTTATACTGTTGGGGAATAAAATTAAAAACAAACTCTCTTCCCAAACCAGAAAACTTCTCCACAAAGGTTGAAGAGAAAGAAAACAATTTTATTATTGAAAAAGCATTAAACCAGAATATGATGCATATCAGGGGCCATCAATCCACAAAGAGATTACAAAGACAGAAAGAAATCTTACTCTTTCATATAGTTTTCTATGAGCTGAATTTTTTCCCTTAAAAATTCATATGTTGGGGCGCCTGGGTGGCTCAGTGGGTTGGGCCGCTGCCTTCGGCTCAGGTCATGATCTCAGGGTCCTGGGGTCGAGTCCCACATTGGGCTCTCTGCTCAGCAGGGAGCCTGCTTCCCTCTCTCCCTCTCTCTGCCTGCCTCTCTGTCTACTGTGATCTCTCTCTGTCAAATAAATAAATAAAATCTTTAAAAAAAAAAAAAAATTCATATGTTGAAGTCATAACCTCAGTGACCCAGAATATGACTGCATTTGGAGATAGAGCCTTTAAAGAGGAAGTTAAAGGACACCTGTGGCTCAGTCAGTAGGGTATGCGACTCTCAATCTCAGGGTCATGAGTTCAAGTCCCATGTTGGGCATGGAGCCTACTTAAAAATAATAATAAATAAAATAAAAAGTACAAGTACTTAAAGGGAACACCCTAATCCAATCTGACTAGTAGCCTTCCAAGAAGAGGAAATTTGGACACATAAAAAGCCAACAGGGATGTGCACACAGTGGAAAAGTCGTGTAGGACACAGTGAGAAGGCAGCCATGTGCAAGCCAAGGAGATGCCTCAGAATAAAACAAACCTGCTAATACCTTCAGCCTCCAGAAATGTAAGAAAATCAATTTCTGTTCTTTAAACCACCCAGTCTATAGTATTTTTTTATGGCAGCCCAGCAATCCAAGAGCCAAGCAGATGCAATCTATTTCATACATGTTCTCAAGATAAACAATAACTAGTCCTCAGGTAAGAAGTATAATTTCTGTATGCCCCATCTACTTCTAAGCCAAGAAAAGCCCTGTGAAGGTAGTACAGAAGAAACAAAGCTTGAAGGGGTTAGAGGAGAAAATCCTGGTGCTTGGCTCAAAGTGATGCCACCTCCAAGAGCCTGGATTATATTGTTCCGAGCACTAACAGTGACTACGTTTCAATAGCACTTAACAGTTTCCAAAGTATGGTAAAACCATTATTATCATCACAACAACTCTCTGAATAAAAAGGAAATCTTTTATACATACCCACTACCTTCCTCTTCCCCTTCCCCTAACACACACACACACACACACACACACACACACACCCCACTTCACCTTCCAGTCAAAATACACATATACATGTTTCCCCTCACATCACACCCATTTTTTTAAAAACCTTTAGGACATTCAGGAGATTGACCAAGACAGCAACAGAGGGGCTTTTGAGCTCCCCTCCTCGCATAGACACACTGAATATACAGCTAGTCAGAGCAATTTCTTCTGAAAGAAATGCAGAAACTAACTGAGCAACTCTTACACATCGGGCAGACGAAAAAATGCCCACATTGAAACAGGTAAGAAGGGCTGAGACACACTCTCATTGTAGACTCCACCTCCCAGGCAGTGCCATGCTACTGGGAGGGAAATTCCAAGTCCTGGCTTCTCCCTAAAGTGCACAGAGTTTGAATCCCATTTTTAGTGCTCTAACTTTTAAGACTCCTGAGTGATGGGTCCCCAAAACACCTAGCTCTGAAAGCCAACAGGGATGGCATTCACAAGTCCCACAGAACTAAAGTAAACAAAGAAGCAGTTCTTAATGGGTGCACAATTTCTCACTACAGCTTTGCCTCCAGGGATCAGTGCAGAAGGAGTGGCAAAAATGCCTATTTTTCAGTCTTTCTCCGAAAGGAGTCCATCAGTATACTTTTGAAAGCTGCTGCCTGAGGGCAGCCTTCTAATTTACCACAGGGGACACTGTCCCCACTTTCTCCCTCTAGCCTGCTCCAAGCCACCAGTATCAACCTGGAATGGGGTATACTCATGCCTGTGCCCAGTTTTGCAGCCACCACCTAAGAGATGTGTTCCCATATCATCTGCCTTTGATAGCCAACAGGCCTTGCATTTACTAGTCTCACAGGACTGAAGCAAACAAAGACACAGTTCTTAACAAGTGCAGGAGTACACCCCTGTGGCTACACACTTGGGCCAAGTCCTGAGGAAGCAAGCAAAAACCTGGAAGGGGTTAAATACATACTTGCCCAGTAGCTGCCTGAGGGTCCAGCTTCTAATCAGCCTTCATCTGGTTGCTGAACTTGATCTTCCCCTTTGGGATACTGCCAGGTCTTGGCACACCTACCGCTAGGTAGTCCTTCAGAATTGAAGAACACATAAAGAGTTTTCCAGAAGAGCAAAAGCTAAAAGAGTTCATCACCACTAGACCTGAAACTATACAATTCCTAGAAGAAAATACAGGAGAAAAGTTTCTTGGGATTGGCCTTGGCAATGATTTTTTCGGTATGACACCAAAAGCGCAAGCAATAAAAGCCAAAATCAACTGATGGGACTACATCAAACAAACAAACAAACAAGAAGTTTCTGCACAGCAAAAGAAACAATCAACAAAATGAAAAGGCAGCCTATGGAATAGGAGAAAATATCTGCAAAACATACATCTGACAAGGGGTTAATATTTAAAATTTGTAAGAAACCTTTACAAATCAATAGCAAAAAACAAAACAAATAACCCGATTAACAAAGGACCAAACAAACAAAGGAAATAACCCTGAACAGACATTTCTCCAAGGGAAAAATATTTAAAGATCACGATATCTTAATCTTCAATTAAAACACAAGCCATAAAAACATGATACTTGGCAACCTGTCTCAAGGAGAACCCCCTGATTAAATTAAATCTTACAGAAAGTATTTAGAACTACTTTTCTAAAGTTCTCCAAAAGACAGTGCATAGCTAGGACCATTTATAGATGCAATGGAGAAAAGTTAATTCATTACACACAATGGATACTTTAAGCAGTGAGGCATAATTTCTTCATGAAATACATGAGAAAGACTTACAGCTTGAGGAAGAGGGAAGGGTCAAGAAGAAAGCCTGGGTTTCAGGTTGGGACCTAAGAAAGTTGAAGTTCTATTTACTAAAACAAGAAATAATACCCTACCCTCAGCTCTCTGGCTGTAGAATATTCTGCCCCATCTAGAGTAGTATTTCTTGTCCTTTTTGCCCAGTTGGCTGAGATGTCTCACAAGCAGTATTACTCCTCATCTCCCAAAACCATGTTCTCATTTTCTTTCTTTTTTGTTTCAAGATTTTATTTATTTATTTGAGAAAGAGTGAGAGTGAGAGAGAGAGAGAGAGCACGAGAAGGGGGTGGGTCAGAGCAGACTCTCCACTGAGCAGGGAGCCCAACATGGGACTCAATCCTGGGACTCCAGGATCATGACCTGAGCCAAAGGCAGCTGCTTAACCAACTAAGCCAAGCAGGCACCCAAGTCTCATTTTCTGTTTGCCTACATCTTGTCTCTATCTTCAGTTGATTAGGTACTAAATGCTGGGGATGACACAAAGTTAGTGTTTTGTAATCATGAATTCAAGGGCAGGGTCTATGCAGATGTATCTCTGTAATCTCACACAGTGTCTACCACAGAACAGAACTCCGCACATACTGAGTGAATAATTAGGAATGCATTTATGATGGCTAACCATCTGGGACTTTTGAAGCAAGCGACTTAAAGAAGAAAGTTTTTTTGAAGAAAAAAACTTTTTTTGACTTTTTGAAGAAAGCGACTTAAGATTTGTGTTTAAAAGGATCACCCTGGGTATAGCGTGTAGAATCTCCTAAAACAGGTTTTCTCAACCTTGGCACTTACTGATAGTTGAATGGGTCAAATCTCTGTTGTGGGAGGCTGTTTAACAACATCCCTAGCCTCTAGCTAGTAAGTACCAGTATAATTCAGTTATGAAAGCCAAAAATGTCTCTCCAGAAATTGGTAATGTTCTCTGGGAAGCAAAACTACCCCTTAATGAAAACCACTGTCCTAAAGGGAAAAGAAGATGAAAGATCATTCCCGTGGCCAGTCACCAGGTAATGTTATAGGAGAAAGAATGAAGTGTACTCACATTGTTTGAAAACGTCTACAAAGTGCTGGGCACTACATATGTTACCATAATTTAAAGAGGAATATGGGATAAGAGAGCCCCACCTGTCCACACCACCTGCCCCTAGAAATCCCTTCAGGATTACCTGAGGTCAAGCTCCCAAATGATTTAACCCTAAGACAGACACCATCATTTTTCCTGGCCCCACTTGAGCACGGCGAAGTCTAATTCCCATGCCATGTCAAAGAGGAGTACTTGACATTACTCCATGGATATTAATTTAAATTATTCAGGGGAGGCCTCAAAATCACTTTTCAGTCAGCTCCAAGGGGAAACAGAGCAGATTTTTCTTTGCCACAAGCTGGTCAAACTTCAGGACTTGGTTGTCCTCTTCCTTTGCCCAAGCCCTCATCCATCCTTGGGGAGCCTCTGCCTGGGGACCATGCAGCAGCTGGGCTAAGAGCTAAATGCTGGAGCTGGCCAGCATTTCTGGGGAGGTCTGGCTCAGAGGACCCCGGCAGGTGACTCTGCGTTCACTCAGCAGCCTGGGGGCTCTGTTGGCTCCTCTCTGCTCCCACCAACACCCGCTGGTTGCTGCTGGTATTAATAACCGGAGCAGCAGGAGTCTTCGCACCAGAATCGGGGCTGTCTGGGTAATTATCTAGTGGCCTAGGACCAGTCAGTAAATTACTCTGTGACCTGGGAATTCAGCAGGTTACCGCCATCACTCAGGCCTGTTCACTTTATTGCTCTCCCCTCCTGCTGCCCTGGCATTTATTTGTCTAGTTTACATTCAGAGCATTGATTTCATGCCTTTTGTTTTCCATCTTAGAGGTAAGAAGTAGCTCCTTTGAGGAGACTAGTTCTCAGGTCAGTGCAGTGACATGGGGAGGGGGAATATTGGAGGTTTTGTTTTGTGCAATCTTTTAGTATGCACCCAGCACATCAGCACCTGCTTTCTGAGGCACTCCCAAATGTTTTTCAATCTTTGTTGTCAGAGTTGTGACACATTCCAGTAAACTACCTGTCTATGTAATCTCGTTTACTGGGGAAAGGAAAGAGAGTGTCACTCTTTCTTGTGTCACTCCCACCTCACATACTACATGTCACCTATACCAAATGGGAATAGCACATTCACACTAATGTTCTCCAATGCCATAGTCTCTCTCCTCGGACTACTTGTTCCCTTTATCTAGAGCACTCTGCCCTCCCCTTTACTACACTCTTACTCAGTTCTCAGGTCTTATCTTAAGTGTCACTCCCTCCACCCAGAAAGCTTTTTCCTCACCCATCCGTAGCATTGTCTGGTAACTGGTGCCCCTTTGGGACTTCCATAGCAGTCCTAAGGGTTTCCCCTTATTATAGAACTAACTCCAGTTGTTTGCAAGACTTGTATTCTTGCTTCTCCTGTCTTTAAGATTATGAGCTCAGTAAGAACAAGAACCAAACCACATCTCCACAAGGCCCCATTTAAAGTAGTCAAAGAAAATAAATAGACATAGGAAGGTATCCCCTAACTCTTTCCTCTAGACAAACCTCATTCCCAGCTTCAGTTCAGCCAAGATACTCACTTACATATCCAACACCATTCCCCAAAGATGGTTGATAGGAAGTTTCCCAGTAGGGAAACTATAGCTTCAGCTAAGGACTTTATTATACCCATTCCCCAGAATCATCTACTATACATCTCTCCCTCTTTTCAACTTAACTATTTCTTTTTTCTTTCTTTCTCCCTCTTCCTTCCTGCCTTCCTTTCTCTCTTTTTTTCTCTCTTTCTTTCTTTCTTTCTTCCTTTATCAGAGAGAGAATGAGCAAAAGCAAGGGGAATGGCAGGCAGAGGGAAAAACAGAGAGCAGGCAGAGTGATAAGCAGGCTCCCTGCTTGAGCAAGGAACCCAAAACAGGACTCTGATCCCAGGACCTTAGGATCATGACCTGAGCTGAAGGCAGCCACTTAACCCGGTGAGCCACCCAGGTGTCCCGTCAATTTGCCAATTTCTATAAATGCACCGAAAAATAATCCTGTAATTTTTTGGGTAACTCTCATTAAATGTTAACTTTCACTTCATAATTCATCTAAAGAACACAGATATTCCTGGATCAGCTGATTAAACTGCTTTATAACCTGGATGAAGACATTTGTTTGCAGTCAGCCTTGATTTCTTCTTACACTGAACGAGTTCATGATCTTTTATGTGCCCTCTATTCTGAAAGTTTTCTCATTCTAAAATTTGAAGTATATCTTGTACTTCTGCACCACAAAGGTGGCAAGAGTTCCCACTTCGCTGCAAAACCTTTTTTTTTTTTTTTAAGATTTTATTTATCAGATAGAGATCACAAGTAGGCAGAGAAGCAGGCAGAGAGAGAGAGGAAGGGAAGCAGGCTCCCTGCTGAGCAGAGAGCCCGATGCGGGGCTCAATCCCAGGACCTTGAGATCATGACCTGAGCCAAAGGCAGAGGCTTTAACCTACTGAGCCACCCAGGCACCCTGCTGCAAAACCCTTTTGATAAACATATTATAAATCAAGAAATTAATGAAAATAATTTACCCACTTTTTTCACAAAGGTACAAAGTGAGAGATCATAATCTGGGCTCCTCCAACCTGCCCTACTCCACTAAAAACACACTGCTTCCAATTCTAGTTCAAACTGCACAAATGCTTTTCTAGCCGATGTACTTTCACCTATGCTATCCCATCTGCTTGGAATGCCCTTTCTCCTCCATATACCTGGAAAACTTCTAGGTCTGTTTTGAAACCCATCTACGGTTAACTCCTCTGGGAAGTCTTTCTTAATTTGAGGCATAGCCCAGCATAATGAGGAAGACTTTAGACTATCAAGTCAGACAGATCTGGGACTCTAATTTGACTCACCACTTACTACAGTGGAAAAGTGACTTCGCTGATCTGACCAAGCCTCAGCTTCCTCATCTGTAAAATGGGCATGACAGTTCCTACCTCACATGGCTTTAAGGATTGAATGAAGTAACTTAAGCACTTAGGTAAACTCCTGCCAAATAAAGGGCATTGTATAGAGTTAGCTATTATTATTGACCCCAAGTTAGAAATAATCAATTATGATGCACATTTATCAAGCTGAATTTTACATGCTTGCCTCTCCTACAAGACTATGACTTCCTTAAGGGTTAGACACCAATTCATATATGTATTCTCAAAATTAGGTATAAGGCCTAGCATATAATAAGTAGTCAACAAATGTTTTGTTGAGTTAAAATGAATTATACATTTAGAAGAGAATTCTTAAAAGAACAATTAAAAATAATACTTTAAATAAAGTATGATAAAATAAAAATAAAAGAGTACAACGTTATTTGACAATATTCTAGATTTGACTGTGGCACTTTCATATTTATGTTCACATTTTCAGTATGGTTCTCACAGTGATTTTAAGTGGCAGGCATTATTATCCCAAGTTTGCAAATTAGAGAAACAGACTCAAAGGGATCTAATTTTGGCCCAAAGTCAGTAGAGCAATTTGCAGAATCCAAACCTGTATTACTTTTCTCCTCTCTGTGTTCTCTTCCTATCTCCCCACCCCCACACCGGCCCCAAAAAGGAGCAGCTAAGCCACTCTTTAACTCAGGTGTAAGATGTTAAGCTTCCACAAGTGACCCTTCACCCAGCACTCAATGAAAGCAGGCACCAAGACCTGGGCCCTTCTCAGAGATACCATTCCTGTTGATGACCACAGCCTCAGCTTTTCAGCACACTGTGGAGAAAGTAGGATGTGTTGTACGTTTTGCCCTCAGCATTCAGAGGAAAACACTTGCTTTCTGCTAGTCCTTTGGGTTCCTCTAGACTTTTCCTGTGCTTTTGTGCAGCTGAGAAGGTGAAGCGTAAGGGTATCAAAAGTGGCAAACAGTCCCTACCTCTGGAGACAGGCATTTACTAGAAGAAAGAACGGACCAATGGCTTCCCAGAGCATTGTTCAGCCACATTAGAGAAGGGATTAAGCAGATACATTCAGCTATTCTAACAGATTTTCTTTAAGCCTTGAATACGCCTCTCACACTCACTCAGATAATCACATTAGTTTTGTCATTAAAAGCTCCCTTTTATAGAAAGTACCTAAACCGCTTAAACCACCCAGAGAGGTTGCATACATTTTCAAACACCAAGACAAAAAAAAGGGGGGGATTTTCTCTTCCATAACTCAGTTTTCCTTATTCCTCAAAAAATTCGGGAAATAGAGGAAGAGATTATTTTTCAAATAGACAGTGGCAATTCTCACTCCTCCCTTCCCTTGGCAGTGGAACTGGGAAGATGAGAAAACTCGCTCAGCATTGAGGCCAGTAGAAAAAAAAGTTGACAGAGAAGAAGACAGTAGGGCAAGGAGAGGGTAGAAAGAAGTGTGCTTGCCTCTCTGCACAGGAAATTGCATTTGGAACCAAGGAAGAGTAGAAAAGCACAAGATTTGGGATCAGACAACTGCTGCTTACTAGATCTGGGGCCATGGTGGGGGGTGGAAGAGAGTCACGTCCTTTCTCTTGGCTTCATGACCCTCCTTTATAAAATAGAGGTAATATCTGCCTTGCCTCCCAGAGGCCCAGGGATGTTGAGGGGCTCAAATGAGAAAAGACAGGCAGCAGAGTTCTCCGATCAATGAAGTATGATACCAGCATTACAAGGGAGGTTTCCCTTGGTTTTCGTTTTATGAACCCCCTAACAATAGAAACTATGTCTCTCCCTGCCCCTCCCCCCGGCTTTTTTCATAGTAACATGGTTGGTGCCTAATGCTTGGTGCATAATGTGTACTGAATTTTTTTTTTTTTTAAATAATGCTTTTGTTGCCTTTCTCACAAAGCTCCATCCACACTGCAAATGCTCATCCTTCAGTCTCCATACAAATGTTACTTTTCCTTTAAAGCCTTCCTCAAACCGGCAGGGTGAATTCATCACACGTGCTTTCATGCTTCCACAGCGTCCTAAATGCAACACAAATTCTTAGCTGCATCCTCTGGCATTGTGACCACTTCTCCCCATCAACACTGGGCTTCTTGAAAACAACCTGGCTTTGCCTTTAAATTCTTACTAACACTATCCTGCATAGAATTGCCATTCAATAAACGTTTCAATGAACAAATAATCTAAAGAATTGCAGTTATTTGGCCCAGGAAAGCTAAATTCAAGGAGTAACTTAAGAATCAGTCTCTGCAATAAAGGTTATTAAATTTAAGGTTATTAAAAGGTTATTAAATTTAAGACAGGAGTGTGTCTGTACTAAACATTGTGGTATTGTATTATTTACAATGTAAGACTAACGGGTAAATTGAATTAACGATGTTTGCAGGGTAAAACTTGAGGAAAGGGCCTTAAATTCCAATAGAGAAGATTAAAGTTTAGACTTTCTCAACATCAACATTATTGCCATTTTGAGTCAGGTAACTGTTTGGTGTGGGAGGCTGTCCTCTGCATTGTAGGATGTCTACTCACTAGATACCAGCCTATCCCCAAGTTGTGACAACCAGTAATACCCCCAGACATTGCCAAATGTCCCCCGGCGGGGGGGGGGGGGCGGGCAAAAATTGATACCAGTTGAAAACCACTTGTTTATACCTAAAGACTAAATTCCTGCAGGTAAGGGTTTTTGTGGCATCAGAAAAAGAGACAAAAGAGATGGTGGAACTCTGTAAGTTCCTCAAAGATAAAGCACATGGTTTATTTTACTGATTTATATTGTATCTTTTATTCTGAAGGTAGAAAGTTTGACCAAATGAACTGACATCATGTTAACATATAAAATGTCTTCTGTCAACAGCAAGGGAATTTTTTAAAGACTTTATTAATTTGAAAGAACGAGAGAGCAAAGTAGGGGAGAGGGAAAAGCAGACACCCTGCCCAGCAGTGAGCCTGATATGGAGCTCGATCCCAGGACCCTGGGATTATGACCTGAGCTGAAGGCAGATGCTTAACCCACTGAGCCACCCCGACACCCTCTTTAAAAAAAAAAAAAAGAAAGAAAAAAATTGATTTATTTATTTGAGAATGTGGGTGCATGCATGTGTGTGGGAAGGACAGAGTGAGAGGATCTCAAGGAGACGTCCCATTGAGCATGGAGCTGGACACGGGGTTCACTCTCACAACTCTGAGATCGTGACCTGAGCCAAAATCAAGAGTCAGACACTTAACAAACTAAGCTCCAGGTGCCCTGCAAGGGAGAGTTCTGAAACAGGAATCTGATAGATAGCCTTTGTTGATGAGAGAAGGAAGTCTTTTATTTATTAAATCATCTGACTACTTTACTGTATTGTACATATTCAGGCACTTATTGTACACCCTCAGTGTCATAGCACTTTACATAGCAGCTGAGCAAAAAGTTTCATTTAGAGTTTAATTATCCTGAAGTTACTGACCCAATGGTTTTCTGTAAATCCTTGCCTATTTATCTCTAGATTTCAGGAGCTACAAAACAAAGAAAAATACAAATTAAAATCGTCCCCCACAGCTACAGAGGAAGTTTGATAACAGATGCAAACATCTCTGCAGGGGAAGAAGCACCTGATTCCTTGTCTGGGTTCTGCCTCCACATGATTGGTGAGCTACCGTTGGTCCCATAGTAAGGTAACAGTATATTCAGGTGTATGAGCTTTTTTCCAAACACTTCATTTGTGTTACAGAACATCATTCCTTCTCCCTCTTCAACTGTCTACTACAGCATTAGAAACTGGCCAAGAAGCATCTATCTGGCAAAATTTTGGCTGAGAGTGTTCCTCTAAATGCTATAAAATCTATTTCTAGATTAAGCCAAATCAGCAAAAAACATATATTCCAGTAGGTATTTCATTAGCCCATTATAGAATAATTGTATTATGGTGTTAAGACTTTCCTCTAGCGGGACCTGGGTGGCTCAGTTGGTTAAGTATCTGCCTTCAGCTCAGGTCATGATCCCAGGGTCTTAGGATTGAGCCCCAGGTAGGACTCTTGGCTCAGCAGGGGGCCTGCTTTTCCCTTTCCCTCTGCCTGCAGCTCTCTATGCTTGTACTCTCTCTGCCAAATAAATAAAATCTTAAAAAAACACACATACAAAAAAACTTTCCTCTACACTAAAGGATTGTGTAAGGCTGAATACTATGAGATTTAGCAATATGTACGAAGATGAAGATCTCATCACATTTTTCCCCTCTCTGAGGCTCCATCAGGAAATTCCTGCCTGGGCTCCTCCAAGCTGATTGGTCTGATTTATTTTATGCACAGTGTGAACTGTTTAACTGATTTTGTCTTCTTCCTAGCAGATGGCTGCTAGAAAAGTTAGCCAAATTTTCTTGGCCCCTGTTTTAAAAAACATGTAGGATTCCATTGCAGTATTTCTCAGTGAGTGCTTGGCAAAGTATTAGGTCTTCAAATGTTGCTAAAAAAGGGGTTCTGGATCATGTAAGTTTGGAAAATGTTGCATTCTTCACAGTGCACATGGTGTATCAAAGTTTGAGAGATTCTGTAGTAAAGATGATCTGTTTAAATTTATTTCAACCATGTTCAAACATTTTCATCATATATACCTTCTTGATGAAATACCCACTAACATTTGGCCTTATCAGCATTCTGTGAAACCTGTTTGATAAATGCTGCTTTCTGATTTGCATTCCTAGATCCATTTTACATCTCTATCCCTTTTAAATCTCTTCTGTCCCACTCTTGCTGTTTAATGTGTATCTTTAGAACACCTTTAGAACCAGATGTAACAAAAATTTTATAATTACTGTTAAATAAACATGTTAGCTCTATGACCTTGGGCAGATAACTTCTGTATTCCAGGCCTGAGCTTATTAAAGATGTCAGCCATTTTAAACACACACATGGAACTGAACGATCCAAGACTGAGTTCACATTCTGCTACTAGAAGCATCTATCCTCCCATCTCCCTTAGTAGGTAATCAAAATCTGCTGGAATCAGACCCTTCTTTGACCCTTTGCACTGAAAAACAGCTTCAGGGATATCTATCCACTTGCATGTCTCTGTTTCTAATGGTCAGGTTCCTACCTAACCTCAAGACAAAGTTGCATTCAGCCCCCTTGACAAAGAGAGCCAGGCTGACATAGTGGGAGAGGGAGCCAGGAACACACTCAGTTGAAGAGTGGGCAAATCAGGAAGTCTGAGTTCTAGAGGTATTGAGTACTAAGACATCCTCTTCCCCAAATCTAGGAAAGCCTGGGACAGGTCACATGAACACATCAGAGCTGTGAAAGGTGCTTGGCTACAGAGACGGATGGAAAGCTTGGCCTTTCCACCCTGAAATGTATCTACTCATATAAATATACAGAGGACCTACTGAGACCTGGCTGCCAGACCCCATCCTAGATACCGATTACTAGAAAGAGTAAGACATAGTTCCTGCTCTCAAAGAACTTGGTCTTCTTTAAAAAGAGGGTGAGAACATTTAGCAAAATATCACAATTTGGGATATGTGTACTAGATTAGAGGTAGCTGGGCACCCTTTAAGGTACTAGAGATGCAGAGATTAATAAAACAGGCAATCCTTACCTTGGTGGGGTGTACACTGTCACTGACATATGAGGTATGAACCTGGTGCTTTGAGAACATAAATAAGGAAACCATTTATTCCCTTTAGGAAAACTAAGAAAGACTTCACAGTAGAAATAATCGAGTTGACCTGAGCATTTGTGTACTGGTTTGTCAGTGAAAACGTACTGGTGGGTAATGCTAGGAAAGGAATTTCAGAGGAAATTTGGAGTGACTGGCAGGGCATAAGGAAAGTTAACAGCTTGCAAATAAGAACAGGAAATGAGTGCAGAGGTAGTTCCCAATTTAAGCCATGGTTATACCACAGCAACCATGTTGATTGGCTAAGTGGAGCCATATGTACTAAGGCCATAGGAGAATTAGATGTGTAGGGCTTCATTAATGTATTATGGTAGGTACAACACAGCAGTGGCTCCTGACATTTCCTAACACTAGTTCCTTGAACTAACATCTCACACTTTGATTACCATCTACTCACCAAGGCTTTCTAGCCCAGACTGGATTCCAGATCTTTACATCCAACAGCCCTCCTCGACAGCTAGCTCTATGTGGTTATTTCAAATTGCATAAAACTCAGCCTGACAAAACTGAACTGAACCCATAGTCTTCCTGCCAAACCTGTTCACGCTCTACCCTTGGAGCTTTTTGCCAGTGTAGAGCACCACATCTATCCAAATGCATAACCCAAAAATCATCCTTAGATCTCAGAGAACACATCATCAAATCCCATTGATATTCCTTACTAAATCTCTCCCAAATTCATTTACTTCTCATTGCCACCACTACCACCTTAGTCAAAGCTACCATCTTCTCTAACCTGGACAAATGCAAAAATGATGTGTTCTCTACATCACAGGCTTGCCCCCTTCAATGAGAACATTGTGTATTCCAACATGACCTTTTTAAATGAAAATGTGTTTATCTCACTCCCCTCCTAGGACCATCACTGATTTCTCATTCCTTATGACTCCTAATCATGGTCTACTTGAATAAGCTTTCTCCCTGCCCAAATATGCAGATTCATCTTATGGCACTTTCCCTGTGTCTGCTATCCTACAACAGTAGCCTTCTTTCAGTTCCTGGAATATGCTACACTCTAGGCTTTCGCACGTGCCACTTCCTCCACTCCTTCCTATGTAGCTTCCATTCACGCTTAGATCACAGCTAAAACATCACATCTCTAAACAGCATTCTCTTCTTCCTGTAGACTAGCTCTGATTTCCTGCTAATAACCCCTACTCTTCAGGGCACTTATACCAACTCATTGTATAACTTGACATTCATGTCTTTCTATCACTAGAACATAAACCTTATTAGAACAGATGTGTTTGCTTTTTCACCATTGTTTTCTCTGAGTCCCAGAACGCCTTATGCCTTGTAGGTGCTCTGTAAGAACAGGAAAAGCTGCATTCTCCATTATCATTTTGGAGAGTCACAATGCATATTTATAGATTAAAAACAAAAAACAATGAGTATTTAACTTTGCTTAACCCATCATTTTCCAAACTAGCTAAACTGTGGATCTTTCTACTACTTAAGTATTGGCATTTTGTCGGCTACTTATGTTCTGGAAAACACTGTGAGATATATATGCCTGAACTGCTTCCTCTCCAACAGTGTATCTCGGTGTATCTCATGGTTTTATAACCTCATCTCTCCCTCAACACCTGAGAGTTGTGGGCTTGTAAGGTGGTGCAGCCACAGGGGCCCAAGGACACCATGTTGGGAAGTCATCATGGGCCTATACCAGCAGAGAAAAAGCTGGTCTGCAGAGAAAGAATGGAGCAACCACGGGAAGAGACACTTTAGGCAAAGATCCCACATTCAGATGGAACCAGGCAGGATAACAGGAATGAGGTGAATTGACAGGGCATTTCCTGTCTTGAGATATTCAAATTCAGAATTCTTTCAACTGGTGTTTCTTAAAATAAGATCCCCCAGTATCACCTAGGAACTTTTGAGAAAAGCAACTTCCCAGGGTCCAGCCCCATGACGTATTATAAACTCTGGGATGAGGCTTAGCAGTGTTTTAACAAGCCCTTTATGTAACTCTGATGCTCATACACATTTTTACATTACTGGCCAAATTATAAAAATCTGAGGAACAAATCTCACCCACAGGCTCATGACCTCTGTTGAACGTAAGATGAAACAGAAATTAGTAGTCTTGACCTTTCATGACTTTCTGGACTCCCTTCCTCATAATTCCTAGTTTTATTCAAATCCTGGAGCTATTCCTGCATAGTTTCAGTAAATTTCCTCTTCTGCATAAGCTGATTTGGTGAGGTTTTGTTGCTTATCCAAATAGACATTTCACTACATCAATTTAAAAAACAACAAAACAAAACCTGGATTCAAGGCCTGGTTCTCCCAGAAATGAGTGTGACAAGTCCTGTCTCTCTGGGCCACAATGCCATCATCTACAAATGATAGGTTTGGACTGGATGACAGCTGCGGTGCCCTCGCCTTCTAATATACTAGACTAGACATTGATTCTTCTGGGTAATCTCTTGATCCTACAGATCCCTAAAGAAAGATTCCTATTTCCTTCCTTCTATCTATTGACTCCAGGTAGTTAAAGTAACAAAAATAGAAATAATCCCAATTCTTTAGGTCTCCCTTTAGTTGTCTTTCAAAGGCATCATCTATTAATGAGAAAAATGCTTTAAATAAGGCTCATGTCATGGTCTAGTTCTTTTTCAATTTAAAATTCAATTCTAGATTATTATAATTAGGCTAACTTAAGGCTGCTGTCTGTAATGAAACATACATTGAAAAACATTGCATAAGCCCAAATTATACTTGCATAAAAATACAGCAATTTTTGACAATGACTCTTCACAAAAATGTAATTCATCCAAACAACTAATATTAAATCAAAAGGCAAAATATTTTAAAGATTTTAAATAAGCACAAGATTTCAAGGAAAATATCAATAGTACCTAAAATAAACAGTAAAGCATCTCCTCTATTAAGCATTTAAACCCTGCATTATATAACTTCTTAGGTGATAGAGAATAAAAACTAGTAGTTTTGACCCTTAAATTCTCATTCTCACTCTCACTCACTTTGCTCTGATGCTGAAACGAAAATAGTGACCAAATGCTTTGATGGACAACTCATTACAATGAGAACTGAAGGCTTCCAAAACCAGACAAAGATTTTTTTCTGTATCTCCCAGATGCCAGGAAAGTAAGGGAAATATTTCAGTTTCCCACCCAAGAATGCACTTTATATCTGCACTTTAAAAAAATAAGTGCTTTAGAAATGAATGAGCTCAAGGTATAGTTTTTGAAAAGCAGAAAATGTTCCCAAGGCAGGGTGAAGAAAAAAAAATTACTGAGAAAATAAAAAGAAACAAGGGGGAAGAAATCTTTCAACAGAGTAGAAACTGTTAGTCTCTCTCTGTGTCCCTGAAAGGTTTTGATCCAACCCTATTTGTTATCCTAGAAAAGCTCTTCTGAAGAAAGGTCTCAGTGTAAGAACTGCTTGAAAGAAGCCAACCCCTTGGAAATAGGAACGGCTCGGCCATTTATTAATGTCAAATATGCTGCCTGCATGAATTAGTCAGCTTGTCTTTTGGAAGCCATACAGAAAAGTTCTCGTGCACCTGCCTCTTAGCACCCTGACACTTCTGACTTTAATGACAGCAGTAATGACCACCAGGAGATAAAATTTAAAAAAAAAAAAAAAAAGCTGAATATAACTACATTCTATCTTCTAAATAGCTGATTCACCAATTTTTAAAGACTTCTCACTGAAGTACCATCAGTGACTGCAGTACATAAAAGCTTGCTTGAATGTAAAAGTAAAAGCAAAACAGAGTCATTCTCTAAACTGGCAAAATGTAACCAAATTACCACAAAACTGACCTTAGGAACAAAGAGAAATGGAGCAGAAAAAGGCCAGATTTCTTACTGGCAGTACCACAGTGGCAAATATCCCAGAATGGAAAAAAGCCGCCAAATAGAAGAGAGAAAATTAAAGGACTTTCCAAAAGCAGCCAAGCCCAGTGTACATAGCATTCCCAACAGCTGGAGTGAGCTTCAGAAGCAACACACAGGTATAAGGTCCAGCCTTATTCTTTATTTACAGCACAGTTCAAAGTCATTAAATCAAGTACAAAAGAAATGGCTTTCATTTCCTGGATTGGCATCGGACATCCTTCCTACCAGCTGCAATTACATCATTTTTATCTATTTTCTGCTTTTCTTTTTTTCGGGGGGAGGGTTGGGGAGTGACAAATGGACCAAAGAGACTTAAACCTCAAAACCAAGAGAAAGCCCTGCTTGCAGAGAAACAAAGGAAGCGACTCTCCCTCTTGTGAAAGGCAGTCAGGAACTCTGCTCCAGTTATGAGGGCCATTGATGTGTAGGAAAGCTGTCACAAAGAGATTCTTCCTGGAGGTGGTGTGAAGATGGCGAGGACCCAGGATGTGGGAAGGCTGCTGTCACCACCATCACCCTCTTTTCTATCTCAACCTTCGCCCCACCAAATCTAAAGACAAACAAGGAAAAGTAATTACATGTAGAAAACCAAAGTGAATGGGAACATGGGTAGAATGAACGTAAAAGAAGTGAAAATGATCAAAACTGTTCAGTGCTTCTTTCTCAGACTGGCATAGAAATCTCTGATCCACTGCTTCATGTGTCTAACTTCCAAGGAGCGGGCTAATAGCACGGTCGTGGGATCAAAGGCATTTCTGGCTCGAAGATCTAGATGATGGGCCCCATCTGGGATGGTGATTGCAACCAAGGTGTCTGTGATATCCTTGGTTACTCCACCTCCTGACCAGGGGTCTAGTTCACCATTGCTAAGTGAGGGAAAGAAGAAAAAATAAGATTGTTAGTTTTTCATAGGTATACCCAGATAAGATAGGAGAAACCTATTATATCATAACATCTAAAATTACAAGTTCATAACCTGGGGGATTTGATCTGAGGATCTAATCTGTCATATAAAAAGCTGCTTCATGCTCAGGTTTTATAATATTTCTACAAACAGGTGCAAGAAACAGAATCAGAGAAGGCTGAAGGTGATGCTCCATGAAGCATCCCAGATTACACTAGGACTTGGAATTCAGAAGGCTGAATTTCAATCCCAGCTTCATCACTTAAAAGCTAGATGACACACAAACTACCAGACTCAGTTTCTTCATCTGTAAAATAGAGGTAATAAGGCCGACCTCCTAAGGTTGTTATAAAGGTTAAACCACATGGTAGATGTGGATGTACTGAATTAGCACAAGTGTAAGGCACAGATGAGTCCTTCAATTAATACTGGTTTCCTTCTTTTCTAGGACCTAACTACCAGACTGATTTAAAAAAACAATACAAAACAAAACAAACTCCCGTATTTAAAAAATGCTACTTATATCAGCTTTAAAAAAGAAAAACTGCTTTCTTTCTTTTTTTTTTTTTAAGATTTTATTTGAGAGAGAGAGAGAGCAGAAGAGAGAGTGTGCAGGAGAGAGAGGAGCAGAGAAAGAGGGAGAAGCAGGCTCCACACTAAGTAGGGAACCCAATGTGGGGCTCGACCCCAGGGAGAGGCAGAGGCTTAACTCACTGAGCCACCCAGGCACCCCCTTTTTTCTTTTTAAATAATACTTTCTCTTAATACTACTTTGGGAAATAGGATGATAGAACTTAAAAAAAAAAAAAATTCCTCTGGATCTAGAATCAGAAACTTTGGGCATTACTCAAAGATCTTCATTTTATATTAGCTTTTAAGTTAAAGAAATGGTATTTTATTAGTCTTGGCTGGTTCACACAACATTTTAGAATGATGTAAATAGGATCAGTCATTAACTGGCTATTTAGTTTGGCCGAGTAAAAACCCAATACTCCACTGATAGCATTTTTTTTTTAAAGATTTTATTTATTTATTTCATAGACAGAGATCACAAGTAATAGAGAGGCAGGCAGAGGGGTGGGGAAGCAGGCTCTCTGCTCAGGCTGAGCAGAGAGCCTGATGTGGGGCTCGATCCCAGGACCCTGGGATCATGACCTGAGCTGAAGGCAGAGGCTTTAACCCACTGAGCCACCCAGGTGCCCCCACTGATAGCATTCTTAACAATACTGTTAACAGCTTTGTTGAGATATAATTCCCCTATCATAGAAATCACCCATGTAAAATGTACAATTCAATGGTTTTTAATATGTTCAGAGTTTATAACCATCACCACAATAAATTTTAGAATATTTCACCACCTCAAAACAAAACCCATACTCATGGCAATCAATCTCTATTCTCCAACCCCATTCTCCTTCATTCTCAGTCCCAGACAACCACTAACCAACTTTCTACCCCTATAAATTTGCCTTTACAGGGGCGCCTGGGTGGCTCAGTGGGTTAAGCCTCTGCCTTCGGCTCGGGTCATGATCTCAGGGTCCTGGGATCGAGCCCCGCATCAGGCTTTCTACTGTGCGGGGACCCTATTTCTCCCTCTCTCTCTGCCTGCCTCTCTGCCTACTTGTGATCTCTCTGTCAAATAAATAAATAAAATCTTTAAAAAAATAATTTGCCTTTACATTTCATATAAGTGGAATTATTCAATATAGAGTACTTTGTGATTGACTTATTTCACTTTGGCATAATGTTTTCAAGTTTCATCTATGTTATAGCATGTATCAGTACATTATTCCTTTTTATTGCCAAATGATATTCCATTGTATGGATATATCACATTTTATTTTATTCAATCATCAGATGCACATTTGTTTTGTTTCCACTTTTTGGCTATTAGCAACAACATTGCTTCTATGAACATTTCGCATGGGTGCAGGCTTTCATTTCTCTTGGAATGGAATTTCTGGGATATATGGTGACTTAACCTTCTAATGCACTGTCAAACTTTTTCCAAAGTAGCTACACTGTCTTACATTCCCACTAGCAACATACTGTTTCAGGATTTCTTTTCCCCTAGTGCCTGTGGTTCTTGGTCATACCACTTCAAAGAATGAAGAGGTAGACCAGATAAACAGTGGTGGGCAGCAAAGTAAAGTTTACCGATAGTACAAAGCTCCCAAAGAGGGAAGGCACCTGAGAGGGTTGCCCTCAGAGTTTCTAAGTCCAGGCATTTTTATGAGATTTCTGGCAGGTTGTTTTAATCTGATTAACCCTCCATGCACCTGTCACCCAATGAGGTTTTTGTTCACGCACGCGTCTACCTGTCAGGTAGTTGTTCACGTGGGGAAAGGTGGAATGCTCCTTCCAGAGTGGTTCAAGCCTTGGGGATCAAGAGGGCTGCAGGTGACAATGCCCTAAGTTATGCTGGCCAGCCACAGGCCACCAGATCAAGCTCTTTGCTTAAATAACCCATAGGCTGTTGAGCTGTCCCTGGGGCCTGGCTTAGGACTCCGAAGGCCATTTCCTTCCTTTCTGCCACATACACGTGATAAGTCCTCCCAGTAGGAAGACTTAAAGCTGGGGCACTCAGTAAAGCTTAGAATAACAGGATGGGATCTTTTTCTTTTTAAGGATAGTTTCTTTTTTTTTTTAATTTTAAAAAAATGACAGAGTCTGGGTGGGGGAGGAAGACAAAAGGAGAGGGAGAAGCAGGCTCCCCACTGAGTAGGGAGCCCATTGTGGGGCTCTGATCCGAGAACCCTGAGATCATGACCTGAGCTGAAGGTAGATGCTTAACCAACTGAGCCACCCAGGTGCCCCCTAAAATATTTTGGCAGCGGCAGCATTTAAACCCACATCCCCAAAGAGACTGGAGCCTTAATCTAATGCCTTAGACTGCTCAGCCATGCTACCACCTGAGCACCCTGAACCAAGGGTAGTTTCCTCTTAGAATGGGCCCCCCCTCTTTCCCATGCCTGCCTTTCTTCTGACTACCCTCCATTAATAAAAGGGATTCAATTTCTCTATATTCTTGCCCATACTTATTATCTTTTTGATCATAGCCATCCTATGTGGGTGTGAAATGGAATCTCACTGTGGTTTTTATTTGAATCTCCCAAATGACTGACGATATTGAGCATTTTTTCATGTGCTGAATGGCCAGGTGTAAATCTTCTTCGAAAAAAATATTTATTCAGATGTTTGACAGTTTTTAAATTGAGTTATCATTTAAAATCTTTTGATCCATCTTTGAGTTAATTTTTTGTATGCTTATGAGATAGGGATCCAACATCTCCCTTTGGGTTGTGAATATCCTTTTTCCCCAGCATCACTTCTTGAAAAAAACTATTCTTTCCCCAACAAATTGTCTTGGCCTTTGTTGATAATCAATTAACCATACACATAACAAGGGCTGATTTCCAGACTATCAATTCACTTTGAAAGATCTGTATATGACTTTCTTTATGACAGTATATAATGTGTTGATTTTGGTAGCTTTATTCAAACAACGAACTATGAGTTCTTTTTCAAATTTGTTCTTCCTTGTTAAGATTGTTTTAGCTATTCTAGGTCTCCTATATTTTTATATGAATTTTAAAATCAGCCTGTCAATTTATGTGGAAAAGCCAGCTGAAATTTTGATAGAGATTGCACTGAATTTGTAGATCAATTTGTGGAATATTAACAGCTTACTGATATTACCTCTTCTACAAGAACATGGGATGCCTTCCCATTTATTTAGATCTTTAGTTTCTTCCAACAATGTTCTGTAGTTTTCAGTGTATAAGTCTTATACTTCTTTTGTTAAACTTATTTCTAAATATTTTATTCTTAATGCTATTGTAAATCAAATTGCTCCCTAGCATTATTAACTCCACACCTGCACAGAGTGGTTTCAAGTTTACCAAGGCTTTCACATTTGACTATTATAACAACTCTGTGAGGTGGGTTTAATTACAACTCTTTCATAGATGAGAAAACTAGTATCGAGGGGCACCGGGGCAGCTCAGTGGGTTAAGCCTCTACCTTCGGCTCAGGTTATGATCTCAGGGTCCTGGGACTGAGCCCTGCATCGGGCTCTCTGCTCGGCAAGGAGCCTGCTTCCCCCTCTCTCTTCCTGCCTCTCTGCCTATTGGTGATCTCTGTCTGTCAAATAAATAAATAAAATCTTTAAAAAAAAAAAAAAGAAAGAAAGAAAACTAGTATCTAGAGAAATTAAAAGACTTGCCCAAATCATTCAGCTAGAAATGGCAAATCTGAGATACAAACTCAGGCCTTGTAACCCCAGTCCAATGCTCAGTCTTATACTTCCCTGCATTTCATAGATATAGGTTGGAAATGAACAGCACATATCCTCTTGACTTCTGTGGTGCAGAGTAAGAAGAACATGAGCTTTGGGATTAGACATACCTGGGTTCCAATTCCAGGTCTGCTTCTCAGCTTCCTTATCTCATGGACATTTAGATTCCTCAAAATAAAATAAAGACTGAAATACCTGGATTTAAGAACCTGGAAACTATTAGATCACTTTCCCCTGGTAATGCACCTCTTGGTATATCTTTATCTACATATAATTTGATTTCACTTACAGAATATTTTTATGTGCATTCTGACATTTCTCTCAGTACATTTTGCTGATATTGTTACAAAGCCTGAAATAACAAATCTTTAGGGTCACATTATCAGATATATGAAATGATTCCTATAATCTACATAATCATTTTTTTCAAAGATTTTATTTATTTATTTGACAGAGATCACAAGTAGGCAGAGAGGCAGGCAGAGAGAGAGACAGGAGGAAGCAGGCTCCATGCTGAGCAGGGAGCCCGATGCGGAGCTTGATCCCAGGACCCCTGGGATCATGACCAGAGTTGAAGGCAGAGGCTTTAACCCACTGAGCCACCCAGGCGCCCCTACATAATCATTTCTAAAAGTCTCATCTTTAAGTACAAGCTATACACAGATGACTATCGAATAATATTTTTAGCGAGGACCTTTCCCCTAAACTTCAAAAGCAAAATTCAACTGCCTACTCAACATTTTCACAGAAATCTAATTAGACATCTCAAACTTACTAGATCCAAAACAGAGCTCTAAATAGTCCCTAACTGCAACCACCCCTCTCACTATCTTTCCAATCTTTGCTGAAGGCAACTCTATCTTTCTAGTGTTAGGCCAAAAAGTTTGATGTCATTTTTTAGCCTTCTCTTTCTTTCATGCCCAAGGGGTCAAGAATTCCTGTCAGTTATCTATTCAAAAATATATCTAGAATTTCAACACTTCTCACCACATCCACTGCCACCACTCTGACCCAAATCACCATTATCTCTAGCCTAAAGAGTGTTTTAACTGATCTTCCAGCTTTTACTTCTATCTCCCTGCTTAGAGCAGCCAATTTGATTTGGTTAAAACCTGAATTAGATTATGTCACTTCTCTGCCTGAAACACTGAGTTTTCCCATTTCACTCAAACTACAAGCCAAAATCTTTATTAGGATCCACAAGTCTCTACATGATCTGGACCCTCTGTGGTGTCTGATTTTCTCTCCTGCTACTCTCTCCCTCATTAGTTCCACTCTAGCCACACTGACCTCCTTACTGTATCTGGAACAGAACATGATAAGACATTTACTTCTCAAGTCCTTTACCCTTGTTTACTCCTCGGTTTAGAGTGTTCTTACCCCACCAAACCCATGGCTACCTTCTTCCACTAGATCATTTTTCAAAAGTTCCCCCTTGTGAGGTCTTCTTTGCTAACTCTCATCTAAAACTGCAAACTTTGGGGAGCCTAGCTGGTTCAGTTGGAAAAGCATGTGACTCTTAATCTTGGGGCCATGGGTTCGAGCCCCACATTCACTGTAGAGATTATTTAAGTAAATAAAAGAAATAAAATAAAATAAAACTGCAAACCTTTTCTCTCCTCCCGACATCTCATGGCCTCTCCCCTCATTTATTTTTCCTCCTTAGCACTTAGTTCCTTCTAACATATTTATAGGTACAATTTTCACTATCTCTCCAACTAGAACTCCATGAGGGAGTTTTGTTTATCACTATATCCACAGTGCCTAGAACCAGGCCTGCACATGGTAGGAGCCAAATACTTATTAAATGAATGGAGGAAAAAAGTAAGTGTATAGTTATCTGTGGCCTTGTACTAAATGCCCTACAAAGAGATCCATAAATATATGTATCCAAGTTCAGGAACAAGAAATCACTCCACATTTTTTACATGGGAAACCAGAGTTAATATAAGTGATTAATATAAATATAGGGAGACTGACCTTCACCTATGTGTAGTAGTGGCAAGAACAATTAACTAAGAAGATCTAAGTTTTATATCCTTACCAGCCCATGACCTTGGGTAAGTCATCTAACCTCTATGAACCTTAATTTCCACATGTATTACAAAGAAAAAAAAATTATTTTATTTTTTAAAGTTTTTTTTTTTTTTTTTTAAGAGAGGGAGAGAGAGGAAGAGAGAAAGCAGCAGGGAGGGTAGAGGGAGAGAGAGAATCTTCAGTGGACTCCCACCTCAGCCCGGAGGCCATGATGGGGCTCAATCCCTTGATCCACAAGATCATGACCTGAGTCAAAATCAAGAGTCAGACGCTTAACCAAATGAGCCACCCAGGCACACCCCACCCCCCGAATTTTTTTTAAAGAGAAGAAAATTCCTCTCCCTCACAGAGATACTGTGAGGTTCATATTATATAATAATATGACAGTAAGGTATAAACTATAAAATGTGTGGTATTATTATAATTATTATTATCATAGTCTGTAAGCATGAAAAGTGTTAATACTTCTGAGAGGTAAATGAGTCATGAAAAAGGATGTGAAAGCTTGTCTCATAGAACTCTGGCCAGAAAAGTAATGTGATCAACTTTTTCCAGGTAAATGACAAACTAAATGAGAAAATAAGCACTCAGGTACTCTGTGCGTGCGTGTGTGTGTGTGTATTTGAAATACAATTTTAAACTCCCTGTTCTAGGGGCACCTGGGTGGCTCAGTTGGTTTAGCGTCCGACTCTTGGTTTCAGCTCAGGTCATGATCTCATGGGTGGTGGGATCAAGACCATGGCACCTCAGGTCATGATCTCATGGGCGGTGGGATCGAGACCACCATGGGATCCATGCTCAGAAGAAAGCGTGCCAGAAGATTCTCTTTCTCTGCCCCTCCCCCAACTCATATGCTCACTCGGTCTCTCTCTTCCTTTCTCTCTCTCTCTTAAAGAAATAAATCTTTAAAAAATGAAGTCCCTGTTCTATTCTCACCACACTTCTCTTTAGAAACAAAATTAATTCAATTGCAACTTAGTAACATCATTCTTGAGGAAAAAATAAATCACTCCAAAAATGTAGATTTTTGATTTTGTTAAAAACAAAAAGGATAACTCACATGCAAAATAGCAGCCTTAGTTTTCAAATACCAGATAAATTCTTAAACTACACAGGAGTTAGATTCTCTTAAGTGAACAAATAGCCTTTATCATTATTCCAATTTGACAGGACCAACCCAGATAGGAAACTCTCCATTATTTGCAAAACAAAAAAGCCATCCCAACAGCCACATAATAAGCAAACTGCATTTGATTTAAAAGGTCATCTGAATCAGCCCAGTGGCTTAGCAACAGTGTTTGGAGTTGCTGAGAGACCTAAGATGCACATGGACTTGAATTTCTTGGTCCTAGACACATGAAAGCTAAACCAGCCGCTGGGACTTTTACCAAAAAAAAAAAAAAAAGAAAAGAAAAGAAAAAGAAAAAAAAGAAAGAAAGAAAGAAAAAAAATACTGGCTTTTATGAGAGCATCTAGATGCCTGGATAAAATTCCCAACAACAAGCTTCTAATCACTGGCAACAACTGATTTGCCTGAGAAATGATATTAAACTAACCAACTCCTCAGGGACTCCCTTTTGGATTTATATTTAAGTAACTGAGCATGACCACTGATAAGATAATTCCTTACCAGTTGGGGTTGGGGAAAAAATAAATCCTTCTAACAACTGTGGAATAAAAAAAAATTACTGAAATGAAACGATTAATGGCTACTACATATTAAGTCGCCATTCATTCAACAAATGTTTACTATGTACAATGCGTTCAACAGTGAGCAGACAAAATCTCTGCCCTCATGGTGCTTACTTCCATGACAATCTATTTACTCATTAAAGTATCCCTGTTTCGTAGTCATTATTTCTAACTTAAACAAATTGGCAATTTGCCGAAGGCTATACAGCTTAACTCAGTCTCCCTGACTTAAAGCCCAAGCTTTTAATTTAACTGACAAACCTCTGATCAGATAAATTCATACTGAACTTTTCATTCACAAAAGCAGTCACAAACTGATTTGTGTGAGATGACCTAAGGAGAGAGGCAGGGACATAAAGATACTTTCCACCTGGTTCCTTGAACATTTTCTTAGTCATCAACCAGAACCTTTTTCTAGCTGATACGACGAAGTAAACAGAACAAAGACACCTAAGGCTGTTTCTTTACTTTGAGAATGTGTTTTCTTCAGAAAAGCAGGAAAATTTTGAATTTTTTAAAACTTTAAAATTTTTACATTGGATTTCTCACACCTAACAGCATAAAGATTTCTTTTTAAAAGTAGACTTGCCACTGCAAAACAAAACAAAACAAAAACCTCAGTATCTTCACATAGTCCTGCTTTTAAACTTTCATATGTCTTGGAAGCCTTTCTAAGCTTTGTATTTCGTTCCTTGTTTTTATCAACACACACATTTCTTGGGCATCCAGTATGTGCCAGTCACCAGAGTATCAAAGGCACAGATATGATTAAGACAAAGTCTCTGCCACTGAGAAGTTTACAATCTCATGGGGCAGAAAGAAACACAAATAGGTAATTTCCACACAGAGTGTTAAATGATATCCACAGGCCTAGGGGAGCTAAAGGGTTGGGAGAAATCTAACCTCCTTGGAGGACTCAGGGAAGGTTTCTTGGAAGACGCCTGAGTCTTAAGAAAGGGAGAAAAAGAGGATGTGAAAGAACATGCAAAGACAAATAGTTCCCTGTGGCTACGACATTAAGTACAAGGCAGAGAGTGCATTTCCATTTATTCATTCAACAAATATTTTTTGAGCACATATATTTGTCAAATCTGGGCCAAATTATTTCCTTGGGTTAACACTTAAGTATCACACAACACAGCGCAGTGAGTGGTATTATTATTAGCATTTTACAGAAAAGTAGACTGAAGATCCAAGAGCTTAGTCATTTTATTTAAAACAGCTCATTTGACCTTTGCACAGTTCTGTTAGAAAGTCCCACCTAATACGCAGTTAAAAGTTTCTAACACTAAGCTATAATTCCCATCTCTTGGCTTCAGTTCTATTCTCCAAAATTTTCTCAAAAATCTGTCTCCTTCCCCAGTGATGATGATGGTTTTGATAGCCTAAGCAAAATAAAAGGGCAAACTGATATCCAAAATACTGATCTATTTTGGTTGAATCCAATAAAAAAGGACAATATATTTAACCAAAAGTCACATATTAAAACCTTGATATAAGGATTTAAAGACTCTACAATTCAACTTGAACTTCGGCTTTATAGGGTTAAAGCAAGGAAGGATGAGCTTAAAGTATCAGCATGCTACTGAAATCCATTTAAATACTATATGGAGATAAATTACCAAAGAAAAAAACAAGAAATTGACAAAGTATTTCCTCTTCTGAAGAACAAAAATGAACGTGGACACCCAAAGCATTGTGTTTAAGTCTTTTACAGTCCTTTAGGTCCTTTCATGTTTTCCTGATTTCACACACCCTGTTTGGCACAGTTTCCTTAAATAATCTATACTTAGATAGATTTATTTGCTCAACCATCACTTTATAAGGTTGAGTGGAAAAGTATAGTTTTGAAGAATCCTACTGAGAATAAGAAACACAATTTAAAAAAATTAAAAAGAAGAATCTTTACATTTTCCATTTAAGTGTTTCACCTTTTATTTGGGGCAGGTAACCTGTTGGGTTAGCAAACAGCATGAATCTAATAAGAAAGGCTCTTTTGCAAAGAGGGCAGTGCCACCAGCCTAAATCCAGAGAATGATCCTTCAGCTATTGGCCATGTCCAGAAGGCCAAATATGACTGTCATTTTAAAGAGCTTGTAAAAGAATGACATTTACAGTTTAAACAATGGCTCCACATTAAGAAGTATATACACTATCTCGCTACTATTTTCATGCAGATTTGGGGACTTTTTTTTTTAGTAATTGACTGTTATCTTAAAGCTGACAGCCTACTGTTCAAACCAAAATATGGAAATTTTAAAGTCACAATCAGATACACATAGGAGTCCACTCGATTATGTCTGACATGAGCCAATACCAAATACATCCATTCCTTCTAAAGAAGCAGTGTAACATAGAAGAACACACACCGGTTTTGTAGTCACAGGCCAACGTTGAAATCTGGCTTTATCACTTAGTTACTATGACAAAGCTAGACAAGGTTTGGCAAGTGACTGAACACAGTGACCTTCACTTTCCTCCTCAGTAAAAACGGGACTATAACAACTACTTCACAGAACTGTTGTGAGGATTCAATTAGGCAACTTATTTAAAGTGCCTCACTTAGTGCCTGAAACAGAACAGCGTAGGCACCCCAAAAGTGTTTGAATAAATACTAAAAACACCTTTATTAACAATTAGTAATAGTATCAACAGCAACACAAATTGAGAGCAGCAGATGATGCTTCATTTTGTGCTACCCTTTTTTTCAATAAAATATTTAAATGTCGTTGTTATTATTCTTTTTAAGCCTTTAACCATGTTGGTAATAGAGTATAAAATCATATCTCTTACACAGCATCCACTATCTTTCAATGAAAGACATGATGGATACCACTACTGCATTCTATATTGTTTACTGTCAGCATTTTTATTGTTCTATCTTCTCAGCTATTCTACAAACGTCTCCATCAACCAAAGTTTTTCTTTGCATCAGTAAAAACTCACCTAAAAATGATGTTCGTGTGTGAACTGATGTTTTTGCCTCCATACATAGTAATGATCCAGGCAGGCCTCGGTCTTACACTCCACTGTTTAAAACAGTCATCAGAAAATTCCCTTAAGTTCCATGCATGAGGTTCAAACATGTCATCAATACCATTAGTACAAAAAGGCATGATCATTTCTGTGCAGGCCTATAAAAGGAAACCAAAAGAGAATCCAGTAAGAAAATGAGGCACAGAGTTAAATAAATTACCCAAAGTCATACAGCGAATAGTAGCAAAGCTAGAACTTGAACTCAGGCAGTCTGGCTTCAGAGTACCCGCTCTTTTCCTCTGTTAAACCACCTTTTGTTATTCTTGGAAAGGGCCAGCTAAGAAGTTACAAAAGTTAGGGCTATATATTCTTCCTTTGTAAACTGCTTTCTTTCACATCTTTTATTATAATTAACCATCAAAACAACTCTGGAGAGCATGTATTATTATTAGTCTCATACAGATTAAGTAATGGAGGTTGAGAGAGAGTCAAGTTAGACTGCCCTTCTTTTCTGTATCCATAAAATGCTTCTTTATAGGACTTACCAAGATCTATTGTAATATAAGTATCTTTTTTCACTGAGCTATATTTGAAGAAGAGATCATGTACTATTTATCTCTGTGTGTTTGCAGCCTAGAATGCTGTCTGACATGCATAAGTACCCAGAATATATTTGGTGATGATTAAATATAGGAAGGAAGAACGAATGAATGAACGAACGAACTTATCCATGGTCTCACACTGTAAGATAATGGAGCCCAGATTTGGATCCAGGTCAGTGACAAAATCTTGTGAACTCTGTTACAGTACAACCATATTAGTGAAAAGTAAGTTCCACTTGAAGAAATGATACACGCTTACCTGATAGCTCCAACCCTGGATTCCCAGATTACTAGTTGTTGTCTCTGATATATTCAGGCAACTTGCCTGGCCTGAATAATTATAATAGACATTGAGAGCTTGGAAAATATTCTGCAGAAGCTGTGCATCAGATACACTGGGATTTTTCAAATACTGGCACACTACCTGTCATTTTAAAGAAATGTAAAGGAAGAAGAGTCAATATATTTATAAACTCATAATTTTTAATGAAAAAAGAATATGATTTTGATTTGTCTATAAAACAATCTTAAACATCTAATAGCACTGCTTGATAGTTTTCATCTCAAATATAATCCCATTCATAAATGAATAAACCATTAATTTCCAAGTATAAAATTTAAATTATTCCCTTAGATACAGAAATAAACCAAAGTCATTTGCCTGGTATGCAAAGTCCTCCACATCTACCACTGTAGGCTCATCCTTCCTTCCAATCTAGCAAAACCATTCCCATCACACCAGGCTCTTTCTTTCCTCTTTGCCTTTACTCACCCTGAAATACCCTTTTCCCACTCTCCCACTCCATTAATGTCTGGCAAACACCAATTCATTTTCTATATTTAGCTCAAGTATCACCTCCTCTTATAAGGCCATCATTAGCTATGGCCTCAAGTTGGGAAGAACTAAATCACCCGCTTTGTGCTTCTACTTATGCCCTGTACTTCCTGTTCTTCTACTTATGCCCTACAGCAGAGCCCCTATAACACTACACTGTACTCATGTAATTCCAGAACATCTCACTCAGCACTTAGCAAAGTATCTGACAACTAAATGCTAGCTGAATGAGTAAACACATTTTTATGAAACTACAAAATATATAAAATTTCTTATGGAAAAACTATACCAAGCTCCAACATCTGTGGTATGATAAGAAGCATTATTAGGCAGTAAACCAGCTTCCAAATATTCCTATCACTAGACTATAATCAGCATCTGAAATTCTAGTATTAAAAATCATAGACAAGGGGCGCCTGGGTGGCTCAGTGGGTAAAGCCTCTGCTTTTGGCTCAGGTCATGATCCCAGGATCCTGGGATCAAGCCCCACATCAGGCTCTCTGCTCAGCAGGGAGCCTGCTTCCCCCTCTCTCTCTGCCTGCCTCTCTGCCTACTTGTGATCTCTGTCTGTCAAATAAATAAATAAAATCTTTTTTAAAAAATCATAGACAATACTTGGGGTGAGGAGTAAAAGCATGAGTGACTAGACAGTGGCATGGGGAATTTTCAGGGGTAGGGAAATATTCCATATCTTCATAGAGGTCTGGGCTATACAACAAACAGTTCATCTGCAATTTGTGTAATTCACAGTACATAAATTTTATCTAAAAAAAAATCATAAATCCTGAAGTCTCATTGATGATGATACAGGTGAAGTGTTCAAAAGAAGTATACTGATATCTGCAACTTACTTCAAAATGCATTTAAAAAATAAAATGGAATGAAGGATAGAAGGATGGTTAGGCAAATATGTATGTGCGAAATCAAATACAGCAGAATACTTTTCTAGAATTTAGGCGTCATTTTTATAGGTGTTCACTGTCCAATTATTTTAATGTTTCTACATTTGTAATTCTTCACAATAAAATGTGGGGGAAAATCACAGGCAATGGAATCACAGCAAAAAAACAACCATAACTACTAATTACTGAGTTATAGGTTTACAACCATTATATCATATAGTCCTCAATCTTATCAGATATATTATCATTTACTATTTTATATAGAGAAACTGAATCTTAAACCACTTATTCGAGGTCACTCAGCTAGTAAATGTTAAGATCTAGATACAACCCCAGATCTCTCTAGTTATAAAATACACGTCTAATCCATTAAGCTACACAGCTTAGAAAGCATCCCTTGTAGAACCACAAATAGCCACAATGGCAAGGAAAACACACTCAGTAAGCTTTCATCTTCTATTAACACCTTGACATGAAGTCAGTGCTTTGGTCCTTTCTCATTTCATATGGAAAAAATGTATATAGCAGGCAAGTTCTGATTAAAAGAGAGAGGGACATCCAGAGAAGAAAGAGCCAAGAAAGAGTCTAGTTACTCTACTTCGGCGATAGGCTCTGGGCAGCAGAAGCCACAAGGCCTGGGCTGGGGATATGCACCCACTCAGGAGAGGAGGACACTGAGAAAGGAAGTGAACAACAAAAAGCAAACCTAGCCTCTAATCAGTTTTGCTTAGGACTAGTTTCCAGCAACACCTTTCTGATAAAAAGGGAATGTGAAAAGGCGGAAGAAATGAATCAGGGAAAATTCAATGTGTCTCCCCAAATGTATTCAGCAAAAAAATATTTTTGTGAAATGTTAAATGGTACTTTGTAAAAAAAAGGTCTCATAGTCAAATAATTTTAAGAACTGTTATAATGGCAAATGTGAACAGGATTCCTCAGGGCCTTTAACATGCTCAACTGCAATGTGGCTTTCCAAAAGGGAGATAGAGTGTGCACTATTCCCAATAAGTTTTGGAAATAACAAGTGAAAGAAAAGTCAGAAATTAAGATGTCCAAATAACTTGGACCTTGGACCAAATAATCTTAAAAAAGTAACAGTGATTAAGGAGGGCACGTGTTGTGATGAGCACTGGGTGTTATACACAACTAATGAATCATTGAATACTACATCAAAAACTACAGTGTACTGTATGTTGACTGAACATAATTAAAAAATTAAAAATTTAAAAATAGATTTAAAAACACTAACAGCAGGGTCATAAGAATGAGATAACACCCGAAAAGGTATACATAAAGAAACATAATTGAGCAAACCTATCAAGCCTAAAGGAATAAAAAATTGCAAGCTAAAGAGAAAAGGCAAAACAGTGTTTTACTATTCTGGTAACTTTCAATTATTCACTGGTAGGTAAAAAAATTTCTAACATTTGCATAGCACATTTCTCAGAACATGTTCTTTTAAGAAATATGCCAATCAGAAACAAGAAAATACGGAAATCAAGAACTAATCACAGAATTTGTTAAACTACTTATTGCCAACACTTGATCAGCATTCCTTCTTGACTGTGGACACTAACAGTGGACTTTGCTCGTTCCAAATGCAGCACAGAACTATGGAATGGACCTGTGGAATGCATAGAAGAGCATTAAGTTCAAGCATAGCTCAATAGATGAGGCAGGGTGACAATGTAGGCTGGGCAGGAGGAAAAGCGAGTACTGATGAGCAACAACAAACAAGTAGCCTAAAACTCGAAAAGAACAGTAGCAAGTTAAGTGTGACTCACATGCTGGCATCAGATTCCCTCTCAGAGCTAGAACACTGGCCCTCTGTCAGGCAAAGAAAAGGAGTACCCATGAATAGCGATCTCTGCCAATAGCAGTTACTGTCACTCCGTAAAAGACACAAGCATGGCTGGGGACTGGCACCAGCTGACAATACTTGGGTTTCGGCAGTCCAGTTACACAAAGAGAACATCCTGGTCAGAAACTTGGCATCTAATAGAAATTCCATGTCCAGATTAAGGCCACTCCTGGGTCCACTGTCCTCTCTGAGGTCAGGGCTCCTTTGGAGTACTGGGTCCAGTTCTGAGCACCACACTTTAAGGGCAATGACCAAAGGGGCAATCAGGATGGGGAGTTGAGGACAAGTTGAAGCAATCCTACAATTGCTCATTTGTATCATTCCCAATCTTTCACACTACAAAGGCTACAATAAATAAACCTGAGGCTAAATCTTTACATATATTCTTAATTGTTTTCTTGAGATAACTGATTCAAAGGAAGTAAACATTTTTTTTAAAGATTTTATTTATTTATCTGAGAGAGAGCAAGAGAGAGCAGGAGCAGTGGGGAGGGGAAGAGGGAGAGGTAGAAGCAGGCGTCCTGCTGAGCAGGGAGCCCTACATGGTGGGGCTCAAACCTAGGACCCTAGGATCATGACCTAAGCTGAAGGCAGATGCTTAACCAACTAAGCCACCCAGGTGCCCCAGGAAATAAACACTTTTAAGGCCTTTGCTACATCCTGTCAAGTTGCGTTACAGAAAGAAAGTACCAATTTATAATTCTACTGCTATACCAGATAACAGAAGGCCTAAAAAAATCACTTAAATTTTTCTTGTAAAATACTTACAAATTTACTAAGAGAATTTTATTATTTTACTGCTCCTAAAGTTCCTTTCTAGCTCAAAACTTCTGTAAGTCTAAGCATCATCCTCTAGCATAAAGAACACAATCTCTACATATCTCTATGTACTTTCTTAACAATTATGGTAGTAAAGAATGAAATTTAAAAAAAAAATACTGAAGTTATACTAGCAAAACCTCAGCACTATTTCCATGCTTAGTCAAAAGAAGACAATCATGGGGCGCCTGGGTGGCTCACTCAGTCAGTTAAGTGTCTGACTCTTGATTTCAGCTCATGTCATGATCTTGGGGTTGCAGGAATGAGCCCTGTGTTGGGCTCCACACTCAGCACAGAGTCTGCTTGTTCTTCTCCCTCTGCTCCTCTCCTCTACCCTGCTCATATAAGCACTCTGTCATTCTCTGTCTCTCTCTTCCTCTATTTCTTAAATAAATAAATAAAATTCAAAAACAAAACATAAACCAAAAAAAAAAGAATAAAAGGAGATAATCAGGGGCACCTGGGTGGCTCAGTGGGTTAAGCCTCTGCCTTCAGCTCAGGTCATGATCTCAGAGTCCTGGGATCCAGCCCTGCATCCGGTTCTCTGCTCAACAGGGACCCTGCTTCCCCCCTCTCTCTGCCTGCCTCTCTATTTGTGATCTCTCTCTCTGTCAAATATATACATAAAATCTTAAAAAAAAAAAGGAGATAATCATGTACTTTTATTAAAGATCCACAGGATGCACAAAACACTTATGTAAATGTTAAGTTGGAACTACATGAAACTGCCATGTTTATAAGTCAAAGGAGGTCAGCTATCAGCTTCTTTGGTTCAACCTCATCTAATACCCACTTCACCTTAAGCCTGGTAATTTGCAGTTATTAGCCAACTGACTGTTTACTTAGGGGCTATGATCTACTCAGACAACAAGGTAAGAGTCCCTACCAACCACTTTCACTCAGAATACTCCCTCACTCTGTACTATATTTTCTACTAATTTCATGGACACTATCAAATTAGCTTCTTCAAAACAATTTCTACATAAGGTATAGCATTTCTACTTATGCCATAAATTCACTGATAACGAGAACATCTGAGACTGAGGCTGCTAGTACAACTACCGAATATTCCTCGAGGTCAGGTACTTTCTCTACAATGGCCCAGGGTAAAACACAAGGCCATCCCCATATCACAGAGGAGAAAATAAGCTAGGAGAGGTCTGGCTACAGACATACAATCTTAGTAGTCTGAACCCAGACTCGGGCGACAAAGTCCTGGGATAACACTGTCCCTCTATTATTATGTAACAACAATAATAGTTACTATTATATAACTAGTATCACTTTAGTGCTTACTATACATGGGATTCTATTAAATTCCCATAATGACCTTAATAAGCATTACAAATACTATATCTCCACTTTGCCAATGAGGAAACTAAAGCACAGAGAGGCTAAGAAACTTGCCCAAAGTCATACAGCCAGGAAGTGGCAGAGCTGGAATTCAAACGGAAGACACACTCTGGAGCTTCCATCTGTAATAACCAACACTACACATACTCAACCTCAAAGTTTTAGTGTAAGAGAAAAATAACAACACAAACAGTGCCTAAATATACCTGTAGTCTCTTGCTTAATTTTTTAAGCAAATTTTTTTATTCTTAGATTATCTTTATATTTTTCTAAGTTTATCTGTCTTAGGTAAAAATGTTAATTAAAGGGATTCAATATAAAAATAAAATATATAATATATATTTTATATTTTATATTTTATAAATTTTATATTTATATAAAAATTGTACAACATTTTGGGGGCGCCTGGGTGGCTCAGTCAGTTAGGCGGCTGCCTTCGGCTCGGGTCATGATCCCAGGACCTTGGGCTCGACTCCATGTCAGGCTCCCTGCTCAGTGGGGAACCTGCTTCTCCCTCTCCCTCTGCCTGCTGCTCCCCCTACTTGTGCTCTCTCTGTAATAAATAAATAAAATCTTAAAAAAAAAATCACACAACTTCTTTATTATGCAACAAAGAAAACTGTAAAATAGTAATTAATATGAGGCTCAACAATCAACATACGAAATACTTAATTTACCTTCTATTTCCTAGAGCAAAAGTGAACGTACAGGGAAAAAAAGCTTAAAAAGAGCATTACACATCCATTTTAATTATGGCTTTAAAGAGTATAGAAACAGAACATTTCTATCTTAGTACCAAACTAATTAGCTCTGCACCCAAATATTTGGATTCTGCGCTTTGACCCCACATACACTAGAGAAAGTAAAGATAATGATTTGTTTAAAAGCTTTACATGTCCCCTTACCTATAAGGATAAGCATTTGAATAAGAGAAAGAAAAAGGGGGCAAAGAAATTTTTTTTAAAAGAAGGAAAAAAGATAGGTTGAAAAAAAAAAAAGACCAACCTCCTCTCAGAAAGTATGGTCCATCCACATTAGAGAAAGGATTAAGCAGATACATTCAGCTTTTCTAACAGATTTTCTTTCTCTAAGGTTTCAATACCCCTCTCACACTCACAGATAATCACATTAGTTTTGTCATTAAAAGCTCTCCTTTCATAGAATGCACCTAAACCGCTTAAACCACCCAGAGAGGTCGAATACATTATCAAACACCAAGACAAACGGAAGAAATTTTCCATTTTATGTCTTCTTATTTCACTCTATCTATCTGCATCCTCAGAAGGCTAAGCCAAGAGATGTGGTGAGTTATCAGCTAAAAACTTATTCAAAATAAACCACCTCTATAGTATCCTTAAACACTGCTCTTTAAGCTAAGAGGTCTAGTAGTTTTTATGCTGACAGAGCAGTCAAATGACAGAGAGGTTTTCTATTTCCCTTTTCTCTTCTTGTGTTCCCTCAGCCAAGTCCATGATTATTTCTGCATGAATGTTGCAGCTTCTGTTAACAGTAAACAAAAGCAAATGGAGTCCGAGTGTACAGAGCCCACAAACAAATTAAAAAGAACGATACTTGAGTTGACACAGAAAAGACATTCAATCACTGCCTATGGATCCTTCAGAACCATACAACGTCCAGGCAGAATTGGAAATCACCTACTTTTTTTCATAACCCAACTGTTACACATCATCTCACTATCCTAAGCCTGAGTTACAGACTTAGAAAAGGACGGCTGTTTGTCAGCCCTTTAAAAAGGAGGAAGTGTATCAGAGGGAGGAGGAGTCCTGGTTAAATGGAACTATCCAAGTGAAAGAGCGGTCCCCAACTGGGTAGTGTTCCTGGGATTAGTGGGTTGGGAGAACAGAGAGGAGGTCAAGAAAGGAGAAACAGAATGAACAGTGAAAGAAAGTGATATAAAGCTAAAGGTCTGGGAGGGAGACACGTAGTAGAAATACTCTGAAATCATATAGGATAAAACTGGAAACAGGGCAGTGGAAATTTCTCAAGCAGGGGGCAAAGAGAGATTTCTTTTGGTTGGTGTGCAGGCAAGAAACAGAGTCATAAATATATTATAAGCAATCAAGAATTCCTTAATATGCCAAAAGGATAAAACCGTAAGAAGTAACTGAAAAGAATGACAAGAAGTAGTCCTGAAGAAAAACAAAAGGTGATTGTCGGGCAAAGACGCAAGTTACCTTGTCTTAAAAATAAACTTTTATAATGTATATACACTAAAGATAAAAGGACTGTGCTAGATCAAAAACAGAATGCAAAATATCTCAGATACACTCCACTAACTTTGAGTGAATATTTAGGAGAAAGAAAGGATAGACATTTATTTACATTTAAAGATGCAACAGCAAAGTATCTCAAAAGGAACATTAAAGAAATGGGTAGAGAAGCAAAGATGGTGTTGCTTGTTCCAAATCATAAACAAATGAACACTAAAAAGCCGTATTCCTCTGGCTTTCTTCTAAATCAGGGGTTGGCATACTATAGCCCACATGCCAAATCCAGGCTACTGCCTGTTTTATAAATAAAGTATTTTTGTGACACAGTATTCCTCATTGTTTTATATTTGTCTATGGCTACTTTCTTGCTACAGCTGCAGAACGGAGTAACTGCAGCAGAAACCGAATGGCCCACAAAACATAAAATACTTACTATCTAGTTCTTTACAAATAAAGTTTGTCAACTTCTGTTTTAAATAACAAGGGAATTCCCCATATGGTTTTATCACCTGACAACTCATTTGTTCTTTAAGTGGGCATAAAAATGCAAACGTAATTATCACTTTGTAAAGAGAATATAGTTAAATCTGATAGTTGTCACAATGCAGCTAGTGATCCACCCAAAACTTCAGCCAAATCCTCTCCTCATGCAGTGCAATATGGTAGAAGATCAGAGGCTCTGAACAATGGTAGACCCAAGCTCAAATCCCACTTTCACCATCTTCACTGAGCTTAAATTTCCTCTTAATAAAACTCCATAAATTTCCTCTCCATTATACCTCTTTTTCCTATATTACGGGAATTAAATGGGATAGCATATATGAAAGTGTTCTGCAAACAGTAAAATAATATAGATAAGGCCAGTTAGATAAGGGACGCCTGGGTGGTGCAGTTGGTTAAGCCACCAACTCTTTGTTTGGGCTCAGGTGGTGATCTCAGGGTCATGAGATGAGCCCCACCTCAGGCTCTACATTCAGTATAGAGTCTGCTCAAGACTCTCTTTCCTGGGGCACCTGGCTGGCTCAGTCATGAAGTGTCTGCCTTCGGCTCAGGTCATGATCCCGGGGTCCTGGGATCGAGCCCCACATGGGGCTCCCTGAAAAGTGGGAAGCCTGCTTCTCCCTCTCCCACTCCCCCTGCTTGTGTTCCCTCTCTTGATGTGTCTCTCTCTGTCAAATAAATAAATAAAATCTTAAGAAGAAGACTTGTCTTTAACAACAACAACAAAATGACTCTTTTCTTCTCCCTCTACCTGTTGCTACATAATAAGATAAATAAATAAAAATAAATAAATAAATCTTAAAAAAAAAAAGGAAAGAAAGAAAAAAAGAAAAGTCAGGTAAGATGTCCAAGTGAGTAACCAGAAAGTGACAGAAGTCAGGATTTCTGCCCAGGTTAGTCAAACAGAGAGCCCCTTTGTCACTGGAGATTCCTTTAATGCTAAAAGTCACAGAAAGCACCAGTTTAAAAAACAAAACAAAATCCTGAGACTAATAATACACTATATGTTAATTAACTTGAATATAAATTAAAAAAAAAAAGAAAGATGCTTTCTAAAAACAAAAAGAGAGAGAGAGAGAGAGAGACAGAAGTTCATATTAAAAGTGATGAAAGGGGAACCTGGGTGGCTCAGTGGGTTAAAGCCTCTGCTTTCGGCTCAGGTCATGATCCCAGGGTCCTGGGATCGAGTCCCACATCGGGCTCTCTGCTCAACAGGGAGCCTGCTTCCTCCTCTCTCTCTTCCTGCCTCTCTGCCTACTTGTGATCTCTGTCTGTCAAATAAATAAATAAAATCTTAAAAAAAAAAAAAAGTGATGAAAGGACATTTTTCTGTTACCTTTATAGGCCAAGCAGGCAAAGGCTGTAAAAAGTCAGACTCATAAGGGTAGTCTACCATTGCCAGATTTATCCAGGTTTCAGAGAGCCAGGCTTTCAAATGCTGGACATCCTGAGCATTTGTTAATGCGGTACATAAGTCAAGGGCTTCAGAAAGCCAACGCAAGCCAGCACCTGAGAAGAGAACCACATTGCTGGGAATCTAAAAAGCACTATTTGACAGAACGCTTTACACAATACTCCAGAAAATTCAATCTTCTATACTATTTCTCCAAGAATGCTTTTTCAACATTCAATAAAATATTTTTAAGCATCTGGATAATCCCATGATAAACAGGTTGTATATCCTCATGGAGTTTGCCAGAAATTATATGAATTATTCCCTGTTTTAAAGATACGATTGAGGTAAGTAAATAAATAAACAAATGGAACACTAGAGAGAGCAATCAGTGTAAACCCCAACTAAGTAAAACAAATGGAAGTATCTGACATAGTGTCAAGCAAAAGACAGCAGACGCAAAACATACATACTGTGTTCCTGATTATACTGGATGATGAGTAAACTATTATACCATACCGATTATGATTTCCCTTGTGAAAATTCATCAAGTGATGTATTTTGATTTGTGTTATGTTTTTGTATGTTTTACATAAGTAAAAATGTTACTGAAAAACTGAGAAGTGTTGAAATTAACAAGTGAAAGGTAAAAAACTCTGTGATTCCATTCTATTAATTAAAACTTACCTGTTCTTGAGAATCGATTAATAGCATCCCAGGAGCTGCGGATGGTTTCTGAACAATTTGGACCACCTCTCTTAAAATCTTTAGTTACAATCTCCATAAATACACCACAAGGAACCAGATTACCAAAATGCCAAATGGGGGCGGAGGCTGCAAGAGCTCTAAATGGTGAGAAAAATAAGAAAAAAGAAAAGAAAAAAAATGCAACTTACCGAATTAAAGTTCTGAAATTGAAACTGATACTGAACAAAAATGGTGAGAAAAATTACAGTTGTTAATGAGATAGAAAGTAGAAATATCAGTACAACAGAACATGTTTTACCCAAAACAAATCTCTAAGTATGCCTTGACAATCATTAAGAAGTGCTCATGTCCAACATAAATGCATTTACCCAACCACTATATGAGGATATTTCATCCTGAACCAGGCTGCAAGCATGCCACCGTAAGAGCCCCCTATGGCAATGACAGGTTGATTTTTAGCTCCTGGGATTGTTTTTTTCAAGTGTTTGATTAACACTGCAAAATCAGCCAGAGCTTGTTCCGATGTCAGAAAATTCAAGTGTCTGGAATCCTAAAGAAAAGTAACAAAGAACAAATATAAATGTGCACATAATAGCAGCTTAGGCACAGCATAGATCCAAGAAAAAAGCCAGTCAGATAAGCTTTTCTCCAAACAGAATTTCTAAGCAATTGAGTTAAAATGCCCAGTCAACATAAGAGCAATGCTGACTTAAACAAATCATTAAAACAATGATTTTAAGTTTGTGGGACAAACATAATATATTTTGCATTCAAATGTAATTTCTATTAAATACGATTTTCCAAAGATCTTGTTGAGGTTGTAGAGTAACAGAAACAAACTCTAAGTAACTTTTAACAGCAAATGTGACAGAATACAATTTTCAGCTTAACAGACAATTGCTGTATTATAATTTTTATTTTAAAACTTGAAACATTTAAAATGGCTACCATACAGGCAAAGGTAGACCGAATCCTGTGAAAAACTGAAGTATCATCAATAAAAATAAATCTCACCCTCCCTAATAAGAAAGATAATTATTATGTCTGATATACCAACAATCGGAAATTACCGTTATAAATAATACAAAATTAGAGTTAAAAACAAAAACCAACAGAGCAACTATATTCAGGCATTAGAAAACCAGCAACACAAGAAATTGATCCCTGAGAGGATACTCAAAAAGTAAGTTCCATGATCATCTAATTCACTGCCTAGAGACAACTGCCTCACTTTAACATAGGGAAGTAGAGCTCAGAGTCCTGCTAAGCTGAGGAGGCTAATAAAGTATCTCCCTTTAAAAGATAAGGCTTCTCTTTGAACCTGTACTGGACTTAGTGACTTGGTTCTAACCAATAAAATGTGTCAGAAGCGATATGTGACTTCCAATGTTAACTCATAATAAGCACTGCAGTTTCCTTCCACCTTGCTCCATTGGATTATCGACTTTGAGGGAAGCCAGCTGCCTTGTCATGAGGCCACTGAACCAAGTCTTTGGAGAAAGGCAGGAACAGACAAATTGCAGCCTCTTGCTAACACCCAGCAACGTTTCATCACTCATGTGGATTCTCCTTATAGTGGAGAGGGTTCTCTGGCACCAGTCAAGCCTTCAGGTAATTGTTAGCACCAGCTGACATCTCAACCTCATGAGACCCCTTAAAAAAGAACCTCCTAGCTGAGCCACTTTTAATTTCTTACCCACTGAAGCACGAGACAATAAATGTTTATTGCTGTTTTAAATCACTAAGGTTTTTGTTTTTCTTTTTTTAAAGATTATTTATTTATTTATTTGGCAGAGATCACAAGTAGGCAGAGAGGCAGGCAGAGAGAAAGAGGGGGAAGTAGGCTCCCTGATGAGCAGAGAACCTGATGCGGGGCTCGATCCCAGGACCCTGAGATCATGACCTGAGCCGACGGCAGAGGCTCAACCCGCTGAGCCACCCAGGTGCTCCTAAATCACTAAGGTTTAAGGTAAACTGTTACATAGCAATAGGTAACTAGTACAGCTATATACCTATTAGGCTCACTTACTTGATCTTCATGCTTTGGTCTCACCACTCTGTTTGACTCCTTCCATCATTTGGCAAAGTCTGAAACCACATAGTTCCCCATCTTTCCTCTTTCCTATGTATGTCACCTACTCCTTTAGCCTTCCCCCTTATTCAAGATGTATACCTTCTGACCTCTTACCTCCTTCTTATTGTCTGTCACTAGTCTTTTACTTCCAGTTTTCATGGCATTAAGTATAGTTGAGTGCGATTTTTTTCTAATCCTTGCATAATATTTGTAATATTATCCCCCAAGCTACTGACAAATTCTGTGAGCACATGAAGAGAAAGAAGCATATCAAAGAAGAGCCCTCTGCTCCATTTTGCTAACAAAGCATGAAAGAAGGGATCTAGAAGAGGATATTAGATTTCTGTCTGCAACAAGGTAACTACTTCCCAATGGTTTCAGGATCTATCAACACTCCTAATCAGATAATTATGCAGAATAATAAGCTGAAGAGTAGAGTTTCTCATGCAGCCCAACAAATATCAGCAAATTGTTCTGCTTTTTTATTTCATTTTTCACTTTTTATTTATTTATAATGAGGTAATAAAACCTCTGAGAACAAAAATTGAAACTCCTTTCAAAATAGGCAGCCTAGAAAATTACTGTCCCCGAGTTCTTCTAACTCAGAGTTCCCCAAAAGGATGATATGTATATACTGGTAGTATGCATGATGGTCTTAGATAATGCACAATCTTTCTTAATTTAATACTTGTTTTAATGTCATTTAGAAAAAAACATGTAACTAGTATATGAAGCCCATGTTAAGGTAATGTAAAGTTTGAAAAGTTAGTTGTTTATAAAGAAAAATATTATGTAAATAATAGCACAGATGGCAACCATACACTCAGAATCACAAAGATAGTACATGAGTGACTTGATGCAGATAATGTATCCTTTTTATTAGGTGTACAGTCTGTGGTCAAGGCCAAAGCTCCTTGTGAGATCAGGAAAGGCCAGAAGGGAATCCAAGTGGCCAGCTGGACTCACTGAAAACAGGGATAATTTGTCTTCATTTTATTGAAAAAATACCTATTAAACATTTGAGTGCTCACTGTATTTTTTCCAGGGGTAGACCCAGGAATTTAAGTGTATAATTTATAAACCAAAATTACTTACTGACATTTTTGCAACACTGAGAAGTTCCCTTCAGAGTCTCCGCAGCCATACCTTAAGATTTCTCTGGTGAGAGCTAACCTCATCACACTGAGTTAAAGACTGACCAACACTATAAATGATAATATTATGGCCTTAAAAAGGCTTAATCTGTTCAATTGCATATAGAAAGGAAAGATTACATACAAATTTTTGAAATTTCAAGCAGTTCAAGTTAAAGCTATCGTTTCTTTCTTACATGTTATTAGAACATGTAATATCCTAAACTTCAAAATAAAAGAAGTTTTAAACTTAAAAATAGAAAGTATACAGGCACACCTCAGAGATCTTGCAGGTTCAGTTCCAGACCACTTCAATAAAGTGGATATCGCGATAAAGCAAGTCAAACTACTATTTTGGTTTCCTAGTGCACATAAAGTTATGTTTACACTATACTGTAGTCTAGTAAGCATGCATTAGTAATATTTCTAAAAAGATGTACATACTTAATTTTAAAATACTTCATTGATAAAAATTCCTAACCATCATCTGAGCTTTCTGTGAGTTTTCTGAACTTTCATCTTTTTACCAGTGGAGGATCATGCCTAAATGATGATGGCTGCCAACTGGTCAGGGGGGCAGTTGCTGAAGACTAGGGTGGCTGTGGCAATGTCTTAAAATAAAACAACAATAAAGTCTGCCACATTGATTGATTTTTCCTTTCATGAATGCTTTCTCTGTAGCTTGTGATGCTGTTCAATAGTACTTAACACATAGGAGAACTTCTTTCAAATTTGGAATCAATCCTCTCAAACCCTATAGCTGTTTTACCAAGTTAAGTTTATATAATTTTCTACATTCATTGTTGTTATTTCAACAATCTTCATAGCATCTTCACCAGCAGTAGATTCCATCTTCAGAAACCACTTTCTTTGCTCATCCATGAGAAGCAACTCTTCAATCTATTCAAGTTTTATCATGAGATTGGAGCATTTCAGTCACATCTTAAGGCTACACTTGTAATTCTAGTTCTCTTGCTGTTTCTACCACATTTGCAGTTACATCCTCCACTGAAGTCTTCAGCCCCTCACAGTTATACACAATGGTTGAAATCTACTTCTTTCAAACTCCAGTTCATGTTGATTATTTTGACCTCTGCACACAAATCCTGAATATTCTTCAAGGCATCTAGAATGGTGAATCTTTTCCAGGAGGTTTTCAACTGACTTTGCCCATATCTATCAGAGGATTCACTCTCTGTGGCAGCTATAGCCTTACGAAATGTATTTCATAAATAAGATTTGAAATTCAAAATGACTTTTTTTTTAAGATTTTATTTATTTATTTGACAGAGAGATCACAAGTAGGCAGAGAGGCAGGCTGAGAGGGAGGGGGAAGCAGGCTCCCCACTGAGCAGAGAGCCCGATACGGGGCTCGATCTCAGGACCCTGGGATCATGACCTGAGCCAAAAGCAGAGGCTTAACCCACTGAGCCACCCAGGCGGCCCTCAAAATGACTTCTGGATCCATGGGCTACAGAATGGATGCTGTATTAGGAGACATGAAAACAACGTTCACCGCATTGTACCATCCATCAGAGCTCTTGGATGACCAGGTACATTGTCAATGAACAATATTTTGAAAGGAACTTTTTTCTTCCTGAGCAGTAGGTCTCAACAGTGATCTTAAAATATTCAGCAGACCATTTTGTGAACAGATGTGCAGCCATTCAGGCTTTGTTCTTCCATTTATAGAGCACAAAGTAGATTCAGCATAATTCTTTAAGGCCCTAGGATATTCTGGATGGTAAATAAATGTGCACTGGCTTCAATTTAAAGATACCAGCTACACTAACCCCTAACAAGAGAGTCAGGCTGTCCTTTCGAAGATTTGAAGCCAATCATTGACTTCTCCTCTCTAGCAATGAAAAGTCCTAGATGGCATTCTCTTTCAATAAGAAGCTGTTTTGTCTATATTGAAAATCTATGGTTTAATGTTGTTACCTTAATGAATTATCTCAGCTAGATTTTCTGTATAACTTACTGCAACTTCTATATCAGCACTTACTGCTTCATCTTCACTGTTATGTTATGGAGATGGCTTCTTTCCTTAAACCTCATGAATCAACTTCTGCTAGCTTTAGACTTTTCCTCTGTAGCTTCCTCACCTCCCTCAGCCTTCATTAAATTGAAGAGAGTTGGGGCCTTGCTCTGTATTAGGCTTTGACTTGAGGGAATGTTGTGGTTCGTTTTATCTTCTATCCAGACCACTCAAACTTTCTCCATATCAACAATAATGCTGTTTCACTTTTTTGTCAGGTGTATGTTCACTAGAGTAGCACTTTTAATTTCCTTCAAGAATTCTTTCTTTGCATTCACAACCTGGCTGAATGACTGGCACTAGAGATCTAGCTTTTGGCCTCTCTCAGCTTTGAACGTGCCTTCCTCACTAAGCTTAATCATTTCTAGCTTTCTATTTACAGTGAGAGACATGCAACTCTTCTTTTCTTTTCATTGGAACATTGAAAAGAGTGAATGAAAAGAAAACATTGAAACAGAGACCAATGCAGGATTATACAGGATTATTAATTAGCTTATTTCAATATTTTTGTGTCTCAGGGAATAACCAGGCCTGAGGAGACAGAAAGAGATGGAGGACAGCCACTCGGTAGAGCAGTCAGAACAGATACATTATTTATCAATTAAGTTTGCCATCTTATGTGAGCATCTTGGACAACTGATCACAGATCACCATAACAAATATAAAAATAATGAAAAAGTCTAACATATTACAATAACTGCCAAAATGTAACACAGAGACATAAAGGAAGCAAGTGCTATTAGAAAAATAGCACTGATACACTGGCTCAACACAGAGTTGCCACAAACCTTCAATTTGCAAATACCATATGATCTGTGAAGTACAGTAAATGGAAGTGCAATAAAACAAGGCATGTCTGTACTTACCCTGAATGATTTGTTACCAAAAGGTAGGGACTCTCCATAGTATCGATGTTCTGCAAACACCAACATAGCCTTCAGCTGATCAGCCACATCCCACATGAACCCCTGGGAAGAATTTACAAATATTTTATAGGATAAAAACCAGGATGTGAAAAAAGTCATTGAACCTTTTGGCAACTCCTATGAAACAAATGTTAAACCAGACCAAAAAGAACTCTGAGAAGCTGCATAATTTATGTTTGTTCTACAGATAAAAAATTATTGTTTCATTGTTGTACATCAATCTCATACTACGTTAGAGTGAAACAATTAAAAATAAGCTCAAGTCACTCAAACACCAGTCATTCCAACTCTCCTTATTCTAACACTCTAGCTGTAGAATCAATATTATGTCGAAAATAGCCTTCAAATTGCCCTGTGTACCAAACAGTCTAGGAAAGAACTGAGGATATCTAAGTTAGCTGACTACTCATAAACATTTACAACATAAAAGAAAAAAAACAATATAAATAAGTATACTGGACTCCCTTGGGTTCCATATTATCTTATTTACTTGAAAATAAGCGGTAGCTAACAAAGGCTAATAATAGCTGAGTGCTTACAATGCGTCAGGCTCTGTTCTAAATACTTCATATATATTAATTCACTTAATTATCACAACAATCTAGGAGATAGGCACTTTTATTATCCCCATTTTAGAGACAAGGACACTGAGACACAGTAGTTTAAATATCCTATGACAGTCAACACAACTAGAAAGTGGCAGAGCCAAGAACTGAACACTGGCTGGCTGGCTTCATAGCGCAATCAGCAGGTGCTGTTCGACCTCTTTATGTCCACACTTAATGCTTGTGATTAATCAATCACTGCATTTTTTTCATTTACCTCAAATGGTGCCCTCAGAATTCTTCTTGACAAAGCACTCTAGGCAGCCAACATCAATCGATGAGATTTAGATTTAGCACAGATTAAAACTATTTGTCATTCCTAAGGCACACTCTTGTTTTTTAATGAACTGCTGCTCCCTAACAACAACTAAGAATTTCTAAAAGGTTTTGTTCATTTCAATCAATAAATGAATAATTAAAAGATCTGCATGCATGTAGTGATGGAGAATTTAAACTGTTATCTGTGATGGTTTCAATAATCCTTACTTTCTCTCTTAATACCTTGCCCAGTCCCTGCCGTTTATCTGCAGATCCTATAATAACCAGCTCAAGCATGCTCTCCTCTGCCTGCCCCATTGTGGCACTGCTGATCCCTCCTGCTTCTCAACACCACCGTGCTAGGCATAGCTCTCTATTACCGTGTTGCAATATTCGCTTATACATGTGTCTTACCCTACCAGGTTACGAGCTTCTTAAGGGTAAGGATCATCTATCAAAATAGCCACACCTCTGGGGAGCTGACCTCAGGCTTTTAAAGGAAGCAATTTAAGTGAACTGATATGCATTATAATAAGTGATTATTTGCCTGTATCTATTTCAGGGTATTTTTATTTTTCAGAAGAGGTCCATGTAATATATTAACATTTAATAATAGTATAGCATTGTCCTAAGTTCCTAATTCTTATTTAGTCCTCACAGCAACTCTATGAACCGGATTATTAATATACCCATTTAGCACATAAGAAAACTGAGGCACAGAATAAGAAACTACCCAAAGGGGCGCCTGGGTGGCTCAGGGGGTTAAGCCTCTGCCTTCGGCTCGGGTCATGATCCCAGGGTTCTGGGATCGAGCCCCGCATTGGGCTCTCTGCTCGGCAGGAAGCCTGCTTTCCCCCCTCTCTCTCTCTGCCTGCCTCTCTGCCTACTTGTGATCTCTGTCTGTCAAATAAATAAATAAAATCTAAAAAAAAAGAAAAAAAAAAAAAGAAAGAAACTACCCAAAGTCACAAAGCATAATGGTAAAACCAGAATTCAATCCTTATCAGTCCTAATCAGTCTATCACTCCTGACATTCTGCTACACTGTCTCTTAATAGATGAATGTCCAGAATATGTGAATATGCAACCAGGACATTTTAGTATGTACAGGGAGGTGTCTAGGGCTGGGAAAAAACTGGGATCCTCCTAAGGATCTACCTTTAGCCCCTTCCTGAACTGCTTCTACACTGCATTGCTCTTCCTCTCTACCACTTCTGAGGCAAGCCTGAAATTATGCTGCAGTGTCTCTGTCAGAGCAGTAGAGTGAGGGAACAGCTGCCTGTTTATTATTTCTATAAAGAAAAGGAGGGGGCACAAGGGTGGATCAGTTAAGTGTCTGACTTTTTAAAAAAATTTTTTATTTTTTCATTTATTCATTATTTTTTTTTCTCATTAAACTTTTGTTTTAATGGGTCTCAAAATTCTGTGACAGATTTTTGGTCAAGTGGTTTCCATTAAAACGTACTGATTTTAAAAACTAATAACTTAAAACTGCCACACACACACAAAAAAACAAATGGTCCACAAAACACTCTCCTTTCCTTCTGAAGGTTTTACAATGCATTGTTATCATTAACCAGTCTTTTACTATTAAACTTAAATGGCCAATTGACACAAACAGTTCTGAGACCATTCTCCCACCACTGATTAAGACTGGGATGGGGGGCGCCTGGGTGGCTCAGTGGGTTAAGCCTCTGCCTTCAGCTCAGGTCATGATCTCGGGGTCCTGGGATCGAGCCCCGCGTCGGCTCTCTGCTTGTCAGGGAGTCTGCTTCCCCAACTCTCTCTCTGCCCGCCTCTCTGCCTACTTGTGGTCTCTCTCTCTCTGTCAAATAAATTAATAAAATCTTAAAAAAAAAAAAAAGACTGGGGTGGCAGGTATTGGGGATAATATTCATTTAGCTTTCTGGGCAGACTTGGAGACCTTGCCAGCTCCAGCTGCCTTCTTGTCCACCGCTTTGATGACACCCACAGCAACTGTCGGTCTCATGTCACAACAGCAAAATGGCCCAGAGGAGGATAGTCAGAGAAGCTCTCAACACCCATAGGCTTGCCAGGAACCATATCAACAATGGCAGCGTCACCAGATTTCAAGAACTTGGGACCATCTTCCAGCTTTTTTCCAGAACGACGATCTATCTTCTCCTTCAGCTCAGCAAACTTGCAAGCAATGTGAGCTGTGGGACAATCCAGCACAGGTGCATATCCAGCACTAATTTGGCCTGGATGGTTCAGGATAATCACCTGAGCTGTGAAGCCAGCTGCTTCCATTGGTGGGTCATTTTTGCAGTCACCAGCCACACTGCCACGACGAACATCTTTGACAGGTATGTTCTTGACATTGAAGCCCACATTGTCCCCAGGAAGAGCCTCACTCAAAGCTTCATGGTGCATTTCAACAAACTTGACTTCAGTTGTAACACTGACTGGAGCAAAGGTGACCACCATGCCAGGTTTAAGAACACCAGTCTCCACTCGGCCCACAGGGACAGTACCAATACCACCAATTTTGTAGACGTCCTGGAGAGGCAGACGCAAGGGCTTGTCAGTTGGATGAGTCGGTGGCAGAATGCAATCCAGAGCTTCAAGCAGTGTGGTTCCACTGGCATTCCCATCTTTACGGGTGACTTTCCATCCCTTGAACCAAGGCATGTTAGCACTTGGCTCCAGCATGTTGTCACCATTCCAACCAGAAATTGGCAGAAATGCTACTGTGTCGAGGTTGTAGCCAATTTTCTTAATGTAGGTGCTGACTTCCTTAACGATTTCCTCGTATCTCTTCTGGCTGCAGGGTGGCTCAGTGGAATCCATTTTGTTAACACCAACAATTAGTTGTTTTACACCCAGTGTGTAAGCCAGAAGGGCATGCTCACAGGTCTGCCCGTTCTTGGAGATGCCTGCTTCAAATTCACCAACACCAGCAGCAACAATCAGGACAGCACAGTCAGCCTGAGATGTGCCTGTAATCATGTTTTTGATAAAGTCTCTGTGTCCTGGAGCATCAATGATGGTCACATAATACTTGCTGGTCTCTAATTTCCACAGGGAGATATCAATGGTGATACCACGTTCACGTTCAGCTTTCAGTTTATCCAAGACCCACGCATACTTGAAGGAGCCTTTTCCCATCTTAGCAGCCTCCTTCTCGAATTTTTCGATAGTTCTTTTGTCGATCCCACCACATTTGTAGATCAGATGACCAGTAGTGGTAGACTTGCCCGAATCTACGTGTCCGATGACAACAATGTTGATATGAGTCTTTTCCTTCCCCATTCTGGTTTAGGTTGAGCAGTGGTTTTCACAACACCTGTGTTCTGGCGGCAAACCCATTGCGAAAAAGCTCATTTATTCTTATTTTTAATTTTTTTTTTAAGTGTCTGACTCTTGATTTCAGCTGAGGTCACGATCTCAGGGTCATGAGACTGAGCCCCAAGTTGGGCTCTACACTGAATGTGGAGCCTGCTTAAAATTCTCTCTCTCCCACTCTCTTTGCTCCTACCCTCCCATTTATTCTCTCTCTCTCAAAAAAAGAAGGAAGAGGAGAAGGAAGTGGTGGAGGAGCTGGAAAAATAACTGGACAGGAGAAGCTGCCCCATGGCCTTGGCATAAATAGGAAGTCACACAAAAGAAAGAAAAAAAAGCTAAAGCAGCCTCAGGTGTTCCATAGAAAAAGCAAGCAGGAATCTGATGGAAAATAAATCTTAACTTTATTTGTCACTGATGTAAGAGAAACAGACATCCTAGGATCTCATTTCTCAGGAAATTACTTTATTTTCAACTAACATACTTAGACTCAATATTCCTAAGGAAATAATCAGAAATGGGAAATGCAACAACAGTATAATTGGGTTCGTATCTTTGCTTCCAATTCAGTGTAGTTCAACACACATTTACTGAGACCTCCTGAATACTAGGCACCATTGCCAGACATTGGCAGTGGAGAAAATATAATTCAGTCTTCACTTTAAGGTAATCCACAGACTAGCTTTTTGATAGGAAGTTGACATCTTCTAGTCAGTTTTGGAATACAAAAAAGGAAAATTTCTTCCTTTCAAATGTCCTTCTAAATTAAATGTTGTTAATGGATTTAAGTGTTATTATAAAAGAAGATAGGATGTACAGTCAGGGAAGCAAGCTGACATCTATACAAATCAACTCTCACAAATATAAGAAAAATAGAACAGGAAAGCTAAAATCCTATTTGACAATCAAACTTGCATTTTTTTTTCTTACTTGCCCTGGCTTTGTTTAGGTTTTATCCATTTATTCATTTAACAAATATTTATTGAGCACCAATTATATGCCTTAGCACAGTTTTGGACTGAATACACAACAACGAACAAACAAAAATTCACGCCCTTGTGTTTACATTTACATTGACCATAATCAAAACAAACAAAACCCAAAAAAACCTATATGCAATAACATTTTTAAAAAGATTTTATTTACTTATTTGACAGAGAGACAGCACAGGCAGGGGGAGCTGTAGGCAGAGGGAGAGTGAGAAGCAGGCTTCCAGTTGAGCAAGGAGTGCAATGTAGGGCTCAATCCCAGGACTCTGGGATCATGACCTGAGCCGAAGACAGATGCTTAACTGAGCCACCCAGATGCCTCTGCAATAACATTCTTATTCCCATGTCCCTCATATCCTTATTCACTCTAGAAACAAGATAAGATTTTTAAAAAATCTACAATTCAATTATCCAAAAATATTTTCATGTATAATTCTTTAAGGCAGAACATATAGGCTTATTGGATATCTGTATTCATTCTTTTGTGATCTTCCCACTTATATGCTTCTGCCATTTTTCTATTATTAGTGAGTTTTATCTGTTATTTTCTAAAGAGCTTCACAATTAGCTACAATGATACCTGGTCATATATACTGCAAAACATATTTTTTCCAGGTTGCCATAATAAAAGGCAAACTGAGCATAAGAATTTGCACATACCGTATTATTACAAAACCAGGTAATGTCCCCTTCATTACCAGTGTAGAAAAGTATTGATCCACCATTTTTCTTCCAGTATGCATCAGCTATTAGGTACCGCTGTTTAAAAGTTTTATCAGCATTAAATCCAAAATGATCAACCTATGACAAAAACAAAGTAGACAAATTTCAGAGGAGAGTAATTTAATGAGAGCAACAAAAAAGTAATTAAATTTATTCTTCCACTGAGATCAACCTATGTTACAAAAATAACCACAAAACTTTTTTTTAAATTTCCTTTTTTTTTTTAAAGATTTTATTTTTATTTATTCGTCAGAGAGAGCGCGAGCACAGGCAGACAGAGTGGCAGAGGGAGAAGCAGGCTTCCCGCGGAGCAAGGAGCCCGACGTGGGACTCGATCCCAGGACGCTGGGATCATGACCTGAGCCGAAGGCAGCCGCCCAACCAACTGAGCCACCCAGGCGTCCCTTTTTTTTTTTTTTTAAATTTCTTTTCGGTGGCCCAGAATTCATTGTTTGTGCACCACACCCAATCACAAAACTTTTTAAACTTCATTTGATTTTAGTCGCAGTAGTAATACTGGCACTGTTATTTTGAAATTACTTTCTTTATACTGTAAGATAAAAAAATGTTAGGGGCATCTGGCTGGCTCAGTTGGTAGAGCATGCAACTCTTGATCTCAGGGTCATGAGTTCATGTTCCATACTGGGTGTGAAACTTACTTAAAACAACAACAAAAAAATCCCAACTGGGGTTCCTGGATGTCTTGGCCAGTTAAGCATCTGCTTTCAGCTCAGGCCTCAGATCATGATCAGTCCTAGGACTGAGCCCCATGTGGGCTCCTGGTTCAGCAGGGAGTCTGCTTCTCCCTCTCCTTCTACCCTTCTACCCGACTTGTGCGCGCGCGCTCTCTCTCTCTCTCTCAAATAAATAAATAAAATATTTAAAAAACAACAACAACAATAAAAAACAATGTAATCAGTACTCAAGATTTTCAGTGTAAGAGAAAAGATAACAATTATAAAGTAGGTATTTAAAAACACAGTAATGTTAAAACTGAATTGGAAACAGAGATTTGAATCCATTAACTTTTAAAATACATATATCCCTGGGGCACCTGGGTGGCTCAGCTGGTTGAGCATCTGCCTTCTACTCAGGTTGGGATCCCCAGCACCTGGGATGGCCCTGCTGGGTGGGGAGTCTGCTTATCCCGTTCCCTCTGCCCCTCCCCCTGCTTATGCGAGCATTCTCTCTCAAATAAATAAAATCTTCTAAAAAATACAGATATCCCTTATCATCTGTATTTTCATTAGCTGACTGAAACATTCAATTCACAAAAATCTACTAGTTCAGAAGGATATCAAAAAAGAAAAAACAAAAGTGGTCATTTGTCACCACTTAAGGTGGCTATTAAACCAACTCCTACCTTAGAAATTGGGAATACAAAAATAAAGAACTCAACATTTAACATCCCTTTCCAGTGGAATTGTGTTTCAAAATATCAAATAGTCCTAGTTAATGAAAAAGAGCTGTGTTCAATTAAATGTCAGCTAAAGCAGAAGGAATGACAAAATTAGACAAATGAGTTTTGCAAACCCTTATGAAGTTACTGATTTGGGCAAAAATTACCACATGGTGTCAAAAACATTAGGAAAATGAATGACAGGGAAATGAAGATTTGTATTAGGACCAAAGTAACACCATGGAGAGTACCTTCTTGTCACATAACAAAATGTAATTTTACAATGGAAGGATCAGGCTGTCATCATCTCAATCTAGTGATCAAAATTAGCATCACTACCAGCAGGCCAGGCACGGATTATGCACCCCCTCAGGTGGTACAAGAAAAGCAAACATCACCAAATTTCACCTATGATAAAATCATGCCAAAAATGTTCAACTTGTATCTTTTTCCAGCCTTCAGATCTGATTTCTTTTAGATCTAATTTCCTGTTTGTACAGAACAGGAAATACACAGGGTAGATGAACAAGCTAAAGACACTCTGAATAAGCAACCAGACAAATCCAAACGTGTGATAAGACAATAGTAAGGCAATGTAATGGTAAATACATAAACTTTAAGGAACAAAATAACCAGACGCAATGCACGATTCCAGGTTGTATTCTGGTTCAAACAAATGATAATTTAGGGACAATTAGGTTAATGTGAATATGGACTAGGTATTAGACAATACTAATGATTCATTAATTTTGTTAGGAGTGATCATATTGTGGCTACATAAGTAAACTTTTTTTTTACAGCTGTACGTTGAATGACTTACAAAATAAGATAGAATGTCATGCTGTCCGCAATTTACCTGAAAATATTTCAGCTCAAAAAAGTAAGATGGAAAAAAAAAAAAGTAAGATGAATTTAAAGGACGAAAATTTAATCTATACTGAAAGAGAAAAAACCACAGGATACTGAGACTTTGCAAGACTTAATATAAAACATGTCCAAATGATAAAAATGACAATAATTTTAAGCTTAAAACAAACTACATTTTTGTGATTTTTTTTACCCTTCCCTTAATAAACTCACCATCTAAAATATAATTATTAAATCCTACAACATGGTAAGATTCATGTGCAACTACCTAAATTTACAGTGTTATCCATAGTACAGAGTCCCACTGAGCCTCTAGGATCATGGGGCTGCATTTCCCCAGTACTATGGAGACAGAAGTGAAACTGCTGCATCTGGTCTGGGGCAGACCAGTACCCCAGTGCTGCTCCAGTGCTGCTTCAGACTGTCTGGTTCAGACCTAAACCAAGCTCTGTAAGACTTATCTAGCTCCTTCTAAAACAGATGGGACTCTTCATACCCAGCTCCATCTACCCACACATATCTACTTCACATTATTCCAGAGGTCCCAAACATGCAAGTTTCTCAAAACTGCACTAACTGTTTACTTTCTGATGACCATGATCATCATTATACATAGTCCTAAAATATAATAAGCTATTCTAAAGACTGCCTACCTCAAGAAAATAAAGTTTGTACAGAACAGGCATATGATAATGATGTCCATGTGCTAAAAATCCCTCCCATTTTATATGCTAGTTCAACATATATAACCAATCACTCATTCAACAAGCATCTATTGAATCGCCAAGTTTCTGTTCTGGGCCAAGAAGTAAGCTAGGCAATGGGATAAAGTGTTGGCTGAGCCATAACACCTACACTTAATTTAAATGAATTCAACTACACCCATTCACCTTAAAAAAATGGAGAGCAAGAGACACAGTGGAGGGAAGAAAGACAAGTGATCCCACTTGCCTCCATTCAATTAGTACAGCAGTCCTTAATTACATTCGAAGTCCCCAGAAGTCAGAATCAGCATCATCTGAGAACCTCTTAAAAATGCAATGCTCTGGCAGAATCCCAGACCTACTGAGTCCGAAACTGTGGAGAGCAGAACACAGTAGTCTGTGATTCTGATGTACAGCTGAAGTTTTGAGTTAGCCTAAGCCTAAGCCCTCAAATAGGAGATGAATCTGCTATTCTTTCTTTTGATCTAGGTTTCAGAATACCTCTAATACTATACGCATCAAACCATGGTGAATGAGAGTCTAGTGTTTAAAGATGTGCATTACCACCCAACATGGCCTCCAAATACAAGCCAGCCTCATCATTTGAAGCTCAACAGGAAAAATCATGATCTGTTTCACCAAAGAAGGAAAGACTGGCTGTGCTGAACTTACAGAAAGGAGGTACATGGCTCTCTAACAAGACACCTTACTGTGGGATTCTCGAGATTATTCCGCTGTAGTGATTTTCACCTTACCTACTGACTTTAGAACCCAGGCTTCTTGTAAAACGAGATATTGCTGTATCCTTAAAAAGGAGCCCACCAAAAAAATATTTCAATAATCCAGTTTAAGGTTTCAAATTTGAAAACATGGGTATGTGTTTATATATAGCATGTTAAACACAAATGATAAAAAAATTATTGTCAGAGGAAAAGCTTCCATCTAAAATTATAAGGGTCACCAAAACTTTAGAACAAGAGAAAGTCAAGCTTCTTTGTATGACCACTGTCTGGCCACGCCTGCTTCTAGTAATTTGGCCCTAATTGTTTGAATTGGGAGAAAAAAGGAACTCTGGTATGGTAGAAAGAAAGCAGGTTTGAGAGTTAACAGACCTGCACTTGAATCCCTATTGTGAGGCCTCAGGCAAGTCATTTCACCTCTCTGAGCCCAGTTATCTTCCTATATAAAATAAGAATAACACACAATTTAAAGGATTGCTGTGAGGATTAGAGAAAATGTACCTAAAGTACTAGGTATAGTTTCTAATATATAGTAAGGACTCAATAAATGTTAGTCCTCCTCTCCATCCCATTTGCAAACCATCCTAAGCGTAGAGTACTTAGGTAGGGTAAATAAGGTGGAGGGAGATGATAAAGCTCTTCACAAAAGAAAAAAGAAGTTCATATAATTGTAAGAAGTACCCCCGGAATGTCAAAATCTCCTATTTTTTTTTTAAGTGTTTCACCTAAACATTAAATAGTTAAAAAACACGCCGTAAAATCTTCTTTGCAAAACATTAGTTTAGGGAATTTTCTTGGCTCCTTCCTATGATCAAGAATATCAACTTCAGGCTACATAATTGCAAATAGTTTCCAATACCTAAGGGCCTCGCACACTAGGGGCAGTGTGCCCTCTGCCGTTGAGAACTGGGACCCACATACCACTTTCAGCTCTGTGTTCCTGAATAAAGAGATTTTATAAATCACAACGCAAAAAGGGACAAGGGCTTTATAAACCATTTGATCTGTGTCATTCAACTGAAGAAACTGCACTCAAGGACATCAAGTGACTTTGCCAAGGTCACAAGTTAGAGGAAGAGGTGAACTTTTAATTATTTTTGCAATTTGGTTTACTGAAATAACTAAAATAAATAATAGTGCTGTAAAAGCAAAAAAACATGACCTCAAAATACAAACACACCTCTAGTCACATAAAGTAGTCCTTTCTAAAACGCAGTTCAAGAAATTTCAAGAAATACGCTCTCCTTCACCTTGTAGAGAAGAGATCTGTCAGAATGTGTAGGCAAAAAGGAACAAAGAGAACATCCTTTAAATAAAATATATTGTAGCAAAGTTAATAATTTTAATTAACTTCAAAACTATTCAAGAATAAAGTTCATATCCAGAAAAGTCCATTAGAACATTACACTAACCTGTGTAACACTAACATGACACAGGGGAGAAGGGAATACAAATAACACAGAGCATGAACTACATACCTGGCACCATGCTGGTGCCTTATAAAGATCACGTCCTCCCCCCAGTTACCCTCTGGGGCACTTTCATTACACTAGTTTTATAAAAAGGTGCTGACACTCAGAAAGGCAGATAATTTGCCCAAGATAACATAACTAATAAATAAAAATCAAATGTAATTTTTTCTTTTTTTTAAGATTTTATTTATTAATTAGAGAGAGAGGTGGGGAGCATAAGCACAGGAGCAGCAAGCAGAGTGAAAGAGAGAAGCAGGCTCCTCACAGAGCAGGGAGCCCAATGCGGGGGGCTCAGTCCCAGGGTCCTGGGATCATGACCTGAGCCAAAGGCAGACATTTAAACAACTGAGGCACCCAGGTGCCCCTCAAATACAATTTTTTCACACACTTTTATCCCCAACCCAATCCCACCTCCAACAAAACCCAGTCTGATTTTTCACTGTAATACAGTATCGCAGAGACAGCTGACTACCAACTTCAACCTTAAACAGGAGATACTAGAGCATCTTTCTCCAAATTTGTAAAATGAAGGACATACTCCCCGCCATTTACTAACAGTTAAATTGAAGAAAATGTGGAATATTGGTCTTTTCACTGGCCTAACTCAGTAACTGTTACTATACAACTATTTTTAACTCATTTAATTAGGCACTAATAAAAAACAAAATAAAAAATCACACTAACTCTTACTCAGGAGCTTTTCATTTTAGAAAACTCAGTATTACAGTTAGTTTAATTTACAAATGCAGATATATCATCATAGCTAACTGAAATTTTACTAAAGATAGGAAAAGTATACTCAGAGATACACAGAAAAGAAAAAAAAAAAGAGTTCCACCTCCAATAAATCAAAGTACCTTGAGTTTTTTTTTTTTTTAATATTTTATTTATTTGTCAGAGAGAGGGAGAGGGAGAGAGAGCGAGCGAGCACAGGCAGACAGAGTGGCAGGCAGAGGCAGAGGGAGAAGCAGGCTCCCTGCTGAGCAAGGAGCCCGATGTGGGACTCGATCCCAGGACTCTGGGATCATGACCTGAGCCAAAGGCAGCCGCTTAACCAACTGAGCCACCCAGGCGTCCCAAATCAAAGTACCTTGAAAGACAGCTCTCTGGTTCTCAATTCTAATCCAAAGATGCTAAAAAGAAGACAAACCCACTTTCTTCCACTTGATATGTATGTCCTGTATTGGAAGTGTGACATTACATTCCATTAGAATTCCTAAATGGAGACACATTCTTTCTAGGCAAGGTTGAGCTCCCCTGAAGGGGAGACACCCTCATGTTAGAAGGATACAAGTTTTCAAGGAAAGAATCAAAACCTGGAAGGAAGGTAAGGTTTAGGCAAACCAAAGGTCTATAGCTGCAGAAGGGCGAGTATCTGTAAGTGGAGTCCTACTAAGTTAAATTATCCCTCATACAGGAATAGCCCAAAGCTAAAACAAGAAGGGCGAGCAAACCATATCTTATGAGTCAGTATTTCCATGTGAAAATCCTGCTTAAATGTTCTGCATTTTCAAGAATTAAAAGGGCAACAGTATCCCTCGAGGATAGTACCGTAGTGACAAAGGAAATAATCCAAATCCCACCAAGAAGAATGTGAGTCCAAGAGACAGGATTGTCCTTCTCTTCCCACAGGGATGTTTTCTTCATTGCCAACCTTACCAGGTGTAGTTTCCATTTTAACAAGGAAGGAAGAAGTTTCCTCAGGTATACTCTTCAAATGAAAACCATCATTCTCTGTAGTAAGACACTGTTTTGCACACACCCTTCTGTCCATATTAACCAGGAGAGAGAACTATATTCCCTCCTTCTAACTTTTTTGGTAACCTGCCCCTAATCTTAAAAAGGAGACTGTTAGAAATAAATTATTTATTTGAAGAGAAAATGACAAAGGAAGGGGAGAAAATAAGTGATATGGGAGAGTCCACTGTAGAAAAAAGTTAAGACTATCCAGCCTCCTATATTTATAAAAGAATAGTTAGAAAGGCAAGAACACAACAGCTATCACAGCATACCTATATAAGACAAATACTTTATAAATAATTATTAAATGGATGCAGTTCAATTCTAATCAGTGGTTCCTCACACTTTTATGTATGAAGTTCTCTTAATTATTAATGTTAGAGTTTGCATACATATTCTATTTTAATAGTCCATGCTTGAGAAAATACACTAGAGAAGCTAATATAAACTTAATACCGCTATAAATGAATACACAACAGCATCTAATTACATTTGAAAAAATAGTATATGCTGGTCAAGAATAGGACTCATGCACCCTCTCCAGAAACGGTGCAACGCTCAGTAACTCCCTTTTCCTTTGACTAAAGACCATGGGCTCCTGACTCAAAGTTACCAAAATTCTACAAACACAAAATACTCTCTGCTCTACTGCTAAAACAGAGGTAAGGATATCCTGCCCTTGAAGCATCAAAAAATTACAGTAAATCAAGAAATAACATGTTTTGTCAAACAACACTTAAGTATTGCATCAGATGAAGATTCTGGCATCATCTGTTGGCTTTCACAAAGCACCACATGATCAATAAATCACATGATCAACTCCCAATGGCTTTAGGAAGCTTTGCACCTCTAGAATTACCTGGCCACAGTTTAAATTCTCAAATTACAAAGTGCTGCAGTGATCACTAAATACATAAATTTTAGGAAATGTTACACCGTCAGAGGGCGCTGTTGTATAAGAAGGGGGAGAGGCCATTAAGTTTTAAATATTAGATTTATAAAATTTCAGATTAGATCTTTAGTCCAAACTCTTTTTTTTTTTTAAGATTTTGTTTATTTTATTTATTTGACAGAGATCACAAGTAGGCAGAGAGGCAGGCAGAGACAGGGAGAGGGAAGGAGGCTCCCAGCCAGGCAGAGAGCCCAACTCAGGGCTTGATCCCAGGATCCTGAGATCATGACCTGAGCCCAAGGCAGAGGCTTTAACCCACTGAGCCACTCAGGGGCCCCTTAAGTCAAAACTCTTAAGGGAAAAAAAAATTAGCAGAAATGCTAATTACTTTAAATCTCTCTTTTAAAAAAAAAGATGTTTTTGCATAACAGAAATATGGCATTCATCATAATTTTATACGAGTTAAAAAATTTGGGACGCCTGGGTGGCTCAGTGGGTTAAGCCACTGCCTTCGGCTCAGGTCATGATCCTGGTGTCCTGGGATCGAGTCCCGCATCAGGCTCCATGTTCGGCGGGGAGCCTGCT